>NC_058088.1:1573914-1897607 GCF_014858855.1 Bufo gargarizans
TGTTCCTTCACAAGTTAAGTTTGGCTAAGTATTTGAATATGCTGATGACTCATGCTGGTGCTGCTGCTGTGAAGAAGCAGGAAATGGTGAGCTGAGCAGACATGTCTGGGCAGAGACTGGAAGACAGCATTGTGTGCCCTCCTTGCGTCAGTGGGACTTGGAGTGGCCAGAGTCACTGTTGGAATTGACTGATGGCTGTCAGTGATCCAGATGGCTTCCAGGAGAGAGAAGATCGGTTCCTGGAAGGCTGGAAGAGCTGTGGAACGGTCTGGGCTGCCATAAGAGGAGAAATTACTCAGCCTGGAGAAGAAGCAGTCCACCATTTCGTGAGCTGTATGAGAGGACTGTGTGGATCCAGATTCTGTTCCTAGGGATGAGCATCGGCGTCAGGAAGCTGATCAGAACAGAGGGTCAAAGTTACAGGTCCTGCAGGATCACATGTTGTGGCAGGGACTTGCTGTTCGGTTTGGAGCAACCAGCGGATACAATAAATACTCAGGTCAGTGATTCAGTGGCATGGTATTGATTTGGACTTGTAGGCTCTGCCATGTGTGCCATTGGTCAGGTCTGTTCTCCTGCGGCACAGTATTGACTTGCAGGCTCTGCTGTGTGCGCCGTGGTGTTAGAGTTGTTCAGTTGGACAGGAACATTGACCCTGAGCCTGGAGTATAGGATAACTTGTGTACTTCTATATTGCTGTGTTTGTTACTACTGTTATTGCTATGTTTTTTACTACTGTAGTAAAATTTCTGTTTTTGCACAAATGCTGGTGTCGGTGTCACTTTTCTCATATGTGACTTTGCTGTATCCTGGGGAGCCATCCCCGGTTCACGGTTTTACACCAACTGGGTTTCGGGCAGGATGTGGCGGTGTTGCGGTGGCTGGGGACCAGAGGTATGCTATGGGGTGGGGTATTGCGTTAGCTGCATCGCTTTGTATGGTTGGATCGTCCTCCAGATATTTTAGTGTTACATGTGGGTGCAATGATCTAGAGTTAATTCGGGACATCAAGTCCGATTTACTACGGTTGTGGGCGTTATTCCAGAGGATGGTCATGGTGTGGTCGGACATAGTGCCGAGGAGGTCTTGGAGGGGTGCGAGGTCGGTTGAGCAAATAAATAAAGTTTGGGTTAAGGTAAATCGGGCAGTGGGTAGATTTGTGGCAAGGAACCGGGTGGTGGCGGTGCGGCATTCAGAGTTGGTGGTAGTTGAGAATGGGAGGGCCCCCATGGGTGGAGCTAGACTCTCATGGTTTAACTGGAGTGGAGGAATTAAGGCTTTCCATCATTTGGTGCCTCCGAGATAGCGTTCATCGGCGGGGGCGAGATGGAGTTGCCAGTTTATTGTGGTGCAATTGTGTTATTGGGGCTTCTAGGACCTCCCTTGTCATTTATTCAGGTTTCTGCGGGTTATGGTGAAGTTATTTATGTAGGATAAACTAAGATATGTAATTCAATACCAATAAGATTTATTCCACTGCCAGCGTGCCAACCAATACCATCCAGTCTGCTCCCCTAAGGGGGCCAGGTCTTAATTATGACCATCCTCATATTTTGTTGGCTTTACTACTTCCAAATCATCCTACAAAAGTCAGCAAGAAGCAGAGAGAGGGGGAGCTAGATGTTCCTGATGACATATTCTCATTGATATTAGATGATGTGGAAAAGGAGGAAAAGCAGATGGTAGAAGAAGGGCTCCCACCTGTAGGGCAGGAGAGTGGTGGGGTTAGAGAACAGGGTATGCCAGAGCTGATTAATATTCAGTGTTTACTGTCAAATAATCTGCAGGAGATTGCAGGCCAGAACAGCAATAATATGCATATTGTGCCCCCACCTAACCAGCCAAGCCGCATACGAGCAACAGCCCCTGTTTAAAGGTACATTAACAATAAAGATCGACTATACAATGCGGTCTTTATTGTTAAATGAAAGGTAGCTGTAGGCTAATTGGCCTCATGGTTCTTCACCGCAGTATGGCCTCAACCCGCCCGCAGCACAGCCTCTCTGTGTGGTTGTACCCTAAAGCAGAGTGGCCTGGGTACACTTAATTTATAGTAATTTGTGAAAAATTTATTCTGAATGAATCAAATTTCTTGGCAAACTTTGGTGAAGGTTCCGAATCAATTTTTTCAAAACGTCACTCATCTCTACTAAGGATGTATAATTGCTGACAGATCTCCTTGACACAAAGAGACAGACAAGATCGGCTGACAATCTAATGTGTATGGCAAGTGACTTCCCTAGCATAATGCATTTGTAACTTCTAAAGGTGTCCAACTCCCCATACACATACAAACTTGGCTGGTCATGTATGTGAGAGAAGAGAAAGCCACTGTCAAACACCTCTGAGGTGACTTATCTTCCAAAAAGAACAAAAGGATCCAGCATTAAAATTCCACATGCCTGATCCTTCTCTCCTCTGACATCATTTGTTGGAAACAGTCTGAAGCTCCCCATACATGGCCGGTTTGGCCAACAATACTATGTGTATGGGGTTCTTTAATCTTCAAACTTAAAGGTGTTGCTTATTGTGCCCAACCTTTTTACATAAAGTAAAAAACAAAAATCAGACATAATATAATGAATATGAAGTCATGAAACATAACATAACATGAAAATCTCTTTCTAACAAAGCTAGAACCAGTCCTGTACCTCACATGGATCCAGATATCTGTACATTCATTTCTCCAATTGCTCTGCTAGATTTATTTTAATTAATTTGTATACAAAATTTTTAAATATATGCAAATACAAAAGTATTCAGATCCAGGCACTGTTGAATAGTTTTCCTGGTACAATTCCATTGAAGAGCAATTCGTCTGTCACATGGATTATTTATCCCTTTGATAGCCAGCTCTTGTCCACACAAGGTAAAGCCACTGATTCTACATTAGTTTGACATTATCTTCTCTAGAAATGTGGTTCAGCACCATGTGTAAATACATTAGCATTTGGTTAATAATCCCTCATACAGTAAACCATAATATAAATGCTGAGTATTTTACCAATGGCGGCTCAGCTCTTGTAAATGAGATCCATCTGGATGGTCCTTATAACAGTGTTTCCCAACCAGTGTGCCTCCAGCTGTTGCAAAACTACAACTCCCAGCATGCCTGGATAGCCTTTGGCTGTGCGGGCATGCTGGGAGTTGTAGTTTTGCAACAGCTGGAGGCACACTGGTTGGGAAACACTGCTTATAAGACTGATTTTGTCTATTTTACATAACAGAGGTCCTAATGCATCTTAGAGGGCAAACAAAGAGATTGAGAGGATCCTTTTATTTGGACGGAGGTAGGGGTGGGATTATTCTAACATGAAGTATTATTCATTCATTTTAATAAATATAAATTTAGTTATCAGCTCTTCATTTTGTTTAGACTAAAATTGGTCATACATGACCAATAGCTTTTCCACCAAACTGCTTTATCTCTATGTAGTGGCCATGTTTGGGGTGGCTCTAACACTACAATGGGACCCTCCGGACACCGTTGAGGTATTACCACGTGTTGCTGCTCCCCGGAAAGGATGGTAAGATGTGGTGCACCCCAATTGGAAATAAGTCCATAGAGTCAAGGTCTACAGTAAACCAGTGTGCTTCTTTACTGGAGGAATTCCGATACAAAAAAAAATACAGAGGAGGCATGGGGCTGCCTTCTCCATTCTCCTCCCTGGCAGAAGAAGGGGTTAATGCTGAGGAAAGGCCTGTTCTAGCTGTTCTCTCTCTCAGAAGGCTGGTACCCTGGCCAAAGGCCGGTGATCCAGGTTCTGTTGTAGAATATCCCCATCTCTTCTTCTGGTCACATAGTTAGTCTGGCATAGTCTCCTTTTCTAAGCACTGGTCCCTAACTGCAACACTAGGGGCTCTGACTGTTATCCTTTTATATAGTTTCTGGATAAAGTAGAAACTTCTAGTGGGAGAGGTGGAGTGGAGAAGCTCAGCACAAACAAATACAATGTTACTCCCGTCTCTCATACACATACAGTTTCAATTACACTTCAATTAAACAGGTTTTCAGATATAATAACAGAGCTAAATGAGACATCCAAAAGGTCAGACTGTCTGGTTTTGGTGGTAAACAAGTCTGACTTTTTTCTTCCAAAACATACACTTCTTTAAACATTATTGTAACTGTGGAAAATTACCAGCTTCTCATTATAGAAAGTCCCAAAAGTCTCTTAGTGTTTATTAATAGAGTTGGTAGAGTAAAAAACTTCCAGATGCTTGGGTGCTCTACAGAGCACCCGAGTACAATGGAAGTCAATGGGAGAACCCGAGCATCCCCTTCTCTAAAGAGGGGAGGGTGTCGGGACTCTAGTTCGGCTTAGGAGTCCCTGCTCTGACTCCATATATAGCTATGTCCATATATGGAGTCAGTGCTTGGGGACACCCAGTGTATTTAAATCTAATTTAGCCTCTATTTCTGAAAAATTTCTAGCATGATTCAAACTCACAACCTTCTACATTATAGCTAAGAATCTTAACCACTACATTATAGAGCTGCATGGCCAGTTACTTTAAAAAAAAAGAGACTTCTGCTGTATAGGAATACTTGCTAGTCAGAAATAGAGGCTAAATTTAAATTAAACATATATAAGTTTTTAGCCATAATATATTTACATATGTTATTATATATTTAGAATATATAATATATTATAATATATTAAGGCTAAAACATCAGTAGTAGTTTCCCACATATTATGCATTCATATATATCAGAAGTATAATTTTATCTATATATATATTTTTTTTGTAATTACACATTTTTCACAATTACTAAAAAAGATATAAAATATATAAATTTTATTTAGCGTCTATTTCTAATAAAGTTTCTGCAACACCCCAGAGTTGTGTTACGGAAATCTTTTACCCCGCTGTTAAGGACATTAACATTGTCATCTTGTGAAATTTCACGTAATTACCTCACAAATGTGCATTCAAATCTTTGTTAAATGTATTTTGTTGTCATTCTTCATGTTCACCAGCAGGTGGCAGCAATGTGTTCAGCAAGGACTTAGCTACAGTTTAGTGTTTCTGAGCTGGAATAGTACATTCTAGTTCAGCTCCCCTTTCTGTAAGCAGAAGTGGGCTGCACCCATATCCTGCCTCATGGGTGGGGAAGGAAGTTAAGTTAGTGTGCCAGCCACCCCTGCTAGGGGAAGGCTGTGCGTGTAGGAGCTCCCAGATATAGGGATCCAAAGCCAGGATCTTGTCTCGGCTGAGACATTGATCATCATCCCCAGCCTGAGCCTTGCAGTCTCAGCTGGAAGAAGCAAGCAGACAAACTCCAGAACTCCAGGAAGAAGCATACCCTGTAAAGATAGCTGTGAGTAAAGTCCAGAGACCCAGGAGAAGCCATATTCCTACTCAGCTAGTCAGTCCCCAGACAGCAGAAGATAGAAAGCGCAGAAGCCAAATTCCTGCCACAGTTCAGAGCTACTAAGCAGACGTCCTTTCCTTCAAAGCTCCAGGTACATGATAGAGCAGAATATCTATTCCTGCCACACATTGCCAATACCTGCTGGGACCACAAACTAATGCTGTATCTTGCTTGGATGAAAGCTACAACCAGTAAAGACAAGTTTTACCAATAGTCTGGATCTCAATTACTGCTGCAAATTCCTCTATTACTCCTACTAGCACTACACTCAATTTATTGCAAGTGAGCCAAGATCCAGGAGTCCAGCCGTACCCAGGTAGGAGACACCATTGACACCATTACCACTACCGTACAGAGACATTACACCACTCTGGCATTCCTAACCTGGTGCGTGAGTTGCAACACCTTAAAGGGCCCTGTGACAGTACCCTGCACACGCTGCAATTGGCGTCACGAACAAAACTATAGACTATCACTTACACCTGACCCAGCCATTGCATATTATTTGTGTCAGAGTGCATACCCCAATCCAGCTCTATTGCATTTCTCTCAGGATTTAAACTCACAACCTTCTATATTACAGCCCAGAATGTTAACCACTAAACTATAGAGCTGCATGACCAGTTGCTAAAAGAAATGTAAATATGAGACTTCTGGTGTATAGGAATACTTACTACTAGTACAACTTTTTTTTTTTTTTTTTTTTAAAGTAACTGGGCATGCAGCTTTATAGTGTAGTGGTTAACATTCTTGGCTGTAATTTAGAAGGTTTTGAGTTCGAATCCCACCGGAAACTTTTCAGAAATAGAGGCTAAATTAGATTTAAATACACTGACTCGAGCATCGTACTCAAGCACACGCGATATTCGGCCGAGCATAATGGTGTTCGGCCAAGCATGCTCGCCCAACACTGTTATTAACTCTTTCCACAGTGCTGTGCAAACATAGTGCAAATGAAAAGGATACTGTATATATCACAACAAACATATAAAATACTGTTTAAACAGTAGAAGTCAATGCAAGTTGACCCTTTACAATTAAATAATGTCAGGAGTTGATGATTTTGGGGAAACAGGGGCAAATGTCCGCAAATGTC
Organism: Bufo gargarizans; assembly: GCF_014858855.1. Taxonomy (NCBI): domain Eukaryota; kingdom Metazoa; phylum Chordata; class Amphibia; order Anura; family Bufonidae; genus Bufo; species Bufo gargarizans. The sequence continues at coordinate 1,580,388 of NC_058088.1, forward strand.
CAGACTTTAAAGTACCTTTGCTCCAGGGCACTACATCTATACCCAAGAACTCCCAAAAATATAATCATTATATATTTATTTGAATGTTGGAAAATGTTACTTTGCTCAATTGATTAGAAAATGTTTACAAAATAAATTATATTTGTATCAATTGGAAGATCATTGCTCCCTTAATGTTAGTGTCAGCAGGTTTGACTATGTTACATTGCTAACAGTACTGCAGTGACCCAGTTGATCACTGCTGAATGGGTTAATACCGTGATTCACTGTCAAAAGGTTCATATTTAGGTTCATTGCTGCAAAATGTGTAATGTGATGATGATTTATGCGCCATCAATCCCAAAAGGTTATATATGGGTAGGAACTAGTTAATCTGGCATTTATTTGGTTAGTTGCCGAGAGACAGACTGGTCTGTTTCTGGTTAGAGCTGGGGCCCCATGGTTGTCACTTTGATATCCTTTTTGGGGACATCCTTTAATTTGAAACTGTTCACTGTACCACTACAGTATAGACCGATGGTGCAGCTGGCCGTATGCAGCCAAGCCATGCCCGGTCACAGCATCCAAAATCGTGCACCCCTTTGTCGCTCTTGGTTGGCAGCCAGAGGCACCATGGGGCCGTATACTTACTAATGTGCATAGTGAGCGGTATATTCAAGATTTTAAAATAATGACACCCACAATAACATAAATGCATACGTATGACATACAAATAGCATATAAAAGTATGTAAAGAAAAGAACTGTAGAAAGCTATAAATTGTGCTAAAAGCTTTTTTCTGTATTTTCCGAGACATTCGTCCATTGCGGCTCTAGCCTTTGTCTGAACACAGTAAATTACATGAGAGGGTGATGCTTTGTTTGACCTCAGTCATTGCCTTATCCCATGTGCATCCAGGAAAGCTGAGTCAGAAGAGAAGCGTGTGAATCACAGACAAGCCTCCCTTCTCCTTTCACTGTGGACTCAGTCTTGGCCTTTGTCCATTGTGCTCCCATCTCCATTTTTCACCTGTGTGTCATAGAAACAGGTTCAGCACACATTTCACAGCTCTTTGACCCTTTTGCTCATCATTCCCTGAGGAGATCTACTTAAGACGGCATTTCTCAGTCCTCAGGGGAACATCGCTCCTGCAGGAAATCCAGTGTCAGCTTCAAAATGCTTTCCAAAATCAAGGACTTGTGCTAGTACTAGTGCATGCATTACATTAGGATGCCCTCTTCTCTGTCCAAGTAGAAGCGTAACAGAAGCGTAACAAGACATAAGTAGTATAGGGTTAGGGGCCAAGCAATGGCATGCAATCCTGACAGGAAACAGGTGACATGACCTAGGCTAAATCACAATGGGCAACTTGTTCAACCAGCGTTCAACTGGATCTTCTGGTGGGCCCATGCTCTGTTACCATAGTGGCCTCCAGAGGTCTAGACTCCAGAGGAAAAAAAAAAAACATTTGGAGCTGCCTTTGAAGACAATACATTGCCACTAGGGTCTATTTCTTTAAATCAAAATCTATCAGACTTTTTTGATGATATGGGGGTTGGGCCCTGAGAATAATTTCCTCTGGTGGACCCAAGGAACCCCAGTCTGACCCTGTGCACAACTTTTCCCTATTGAGATGCACTCCAACAGGGATACAATAGAGTTTAGGGACTCTATTATACAGACTGATCATTGGCTAAGTGGGCACACATTTGAACACTTTTTAGCAATCATTGCCCTCAAGCAAAGTGGGCAGAAGGCAAAAAAAATTGTATTCTTGTCAGCAGCATATCTCTGCATGTAAATGAGGGAGGTGCTGTCGAAATGGGTCAGATTTACTAATAGTGGTGCACTTTGCATTGTCTAAGCATACGAATCACAGTCTTAATATTAGACACTAGAGATGGACTAACATCGGCCGGGACGTTTCGCGATCAAATGTTTGCGAACTGCTCGTTCGCGGTGGGCCCCATTCACTTTAATGGCAGGCGAACCTGAAAAACCTTCAGGTCATATTTGCAGCCACCAAATACTTACTAGAAGTGCACAGATAGTCCAACAACATGTACAGTGACATACCAGAGGGGGATCATTAGTACAAATTTCCACACAAAAAATATGTATTTTAATCAGGGGCCATTTTTATGCGTCTTAAAGGGAAACTCTCAAAAATGTGCCCTGCTGGAGCCTATAAATTTTTTATTTCAGGCCACGGGAGTACAGGTCCCAAAAATTAGGCATTCACCTGATAGAAAATAACTTGTGATGATGTGGCTGGAGGTACATTAGGCAGTCACTGGATACTAATTTTACTGTAGGCCACTGGAGTACAGGCCCCAACAATTAGGCATTTATCTGACAGAAAAGAACCTGTGATGATGTGGCTGGAGGTACAGTACATTAGGCGGTCACTGGATACAAGTTTTACTGTCGGCCAGTACAGACCCCAAAAATGAGGCATTCACCTGAAAGAAAAGAACTTGTGATGATGTAGTTGGAGGTACATTAAGCGGTCACTGGATACAAATTTTACTGTAGGCCAGTACAGGCCCCAAAAATTAGGCATTCACCTGACAGAAAAGAACTTGTGATGATGTGGCTAGAGGTACATTAGGTGGTCACTGGATACAAGTTTTACTGTCGGCCAGTACAGACCCCAAAAAAAGGACTTGTGATGATGTGTCCATGGCCATGTAAGATCTTTTAAAATGGCCAGAGATTTTCCTGGCCTGCCGCAAGACGTCCTGGACCCCGGGGTATTTGGCAACGAATTGCTGCACAACTAAGTTCAGGACGTGTGCCATGCACAGCACGTGTGTCATTTTGCCCTGGGGAGCTTGGGGGGCGCAGCGGAAGAGGCTGTAGCAGTGGAAAAGGTGGAGTCAGCTGAGGAGGAGATGAAGGATGGAGTAAAAGGAGGAGAAGAAGAGGCAGGCCTGCATGCAATCTGTGGAGGTAACACCAAATCCACACGAGAGCCACGGGTTACATGCTTGACGGCTGTCAGAATGTTTACCCAGTGGGCAGTGAAAGTTATGTACCTATCCTGCCCGTGTTTGTTAGACCACGTGTCTGTGGTCAGATGTATCTTGGCACGGACACTGTGTGCCAGAGATATATTAAATTGCTGCTGAACGTGGCCATATAGCTCTGGGATGCCCTTCTTGGAGACATATTTCCTTCCGGCGACCTTACATTGCGATGTGCCAATGGCCACAAATTTTCTAAAGGCCTCTGAGTTCATCAGTTTAAATGGCAGTAGTTAGCGGGCTAGCAGTTCCGACAAGCTAGCGGTCAGCCGTCATCAACTTTTTACGCTTGAACATTTGGGCCACAGAATCCTGCCTTCTGTCAGATGAACGCAACAACGGCACGGTGGAATGTGAAGTGAAGGGCAAATGGGAGGAGAAGGTGAAGAGGCAAGACGTGGAGTGCCGGGAGTGTGGCTTTGTAGGTTCTGATGGTGTTGCTGCCACTGGGCTCGGTGATGGGAGGCCAGGTGCCTTCTTAAGGGGGTCGTCCCAAGGCGAGTGACTTATGCGTTAACAGCACAGGCTGCAGATGGCAACACTATTATCAGCAGCTGACACGTTAAAAAAAGCCCACACTGCAGAGCCATGTGCCGGCGTTCTGGGAGCGCCAGAAGTGACCGTGCATGGTGGATGGCTCACTCCAGATACATTTGCAGTCTTCTTTTTGCCTCCTGTGCCCTGCGAGCTTTGCCTGATTCTCCTCCTTCTCCTCCCTCTTTGCTGCTCCGTCTCTCCCTCTGAACTTCCCTCCTCTTCCTCTCTTGTGGGCACCCACGTGACGTCCATCGACACGTCATCATCGTCACCTTCACCACCACTGACATTTGAGATCTCGGAGTAGGCAGCAACAGCGGGGACCTCCCTCCTTGGGCTAATCTGGGTACTATCGTCAGAACGCTGGGTGGAGGCCATTGCTACCTCATCTTCCTCATCCGATGTCAAGAATGGCTGTGCATCGGTAAGGTCTGGGAATGGATGGGAAAATAATTCCTCTGACTCGAGTGGAGGGGCTATGGTGGTGGAGGTATCTTTGGGGGTGCACACAGCAGAGAGTGAGAAGGGTGCAGATACAGAGGATGAGGAGAGTGCAAAAGCGGAAGGCTGAATCAGCCACTCAACCAAATCTGGTGCGTCTTTTGAAGTAATCGCACGTGCCTTCTTAAACTTCCCACTTAGGCTCAGGACTTGTGCACCTGCCCGACCCCTACCACCCCTGTGGAATGGCCTACCTCTTCCCCTGCTTGTCATTTTCAAAATGACCCTGTGCCTAAGTCCCTAGAGAAGAGCAGCATTTGTGGAAGCAGGCATATCACAGGCCTCAATCAATATTTTCGGGAAGCAGGCATAACAATCCCCTTAATCAGTATTTTGGGAAGCAGATATATCGCAGGCCTCAATCCATATTTTGTGGAATCAGGTATATCAAACACTTTAATCTGTATTTTGTGGAAGCAGGTATCTTGCAGACCTCAATCAATGTTTGCTGGAAGCAGGTATATCAATCCCCTTAATCAGTATTTTGTTGAAGCAGGTATGTAAATACCCCTAATCAATATTTTGTGAAAGCAGGTATCGCGTAGGGCTCAATCAATATTTGGTCGAAGCAGGTATATCAATCCCCTTAATCAGTATTTTGTGCAAGCCGGTATATCGCAGAACTCAATCAGTATTTTATGGAAGCAGGTATATCAATCCCCTTAATAAGTATTTTGTGGAAACAAGTATATTGCAGGCCTCCATCAATATTTTGTGGAAGCAGGCATATTAAACCCCTTAATCAGTAGTTTGTGGAAGCCGGTATCTCGCAGGCCTCAATCAATATTTGGTGGAAGCAGGTACATCATTCCCCCTTAATCAGTATTTTGTGGAAGCAGGTATATCGCATTCCTCAATCAGTATTTTATGAAAGCATGTATATCAATCCCCATAATCAGTATTTTGCGGAAGCAGGTATATCGCAGACCTCAATCAATATTTTGTGGAAGTAGGCATATAAAAACCCTTAATCAGTATTTTGTGGAAGCAGGTATCTCGCAGGCCTCAATCAATTTTTGGTCGAAGCAGGCAAATTAATCCCCTAAATCAGTATTTTGTGGAATCAAGTATATCTCAGCCCTCAATCAGTATATTGTGTAAGCAGGTATATCAATCCCCTTAATCAGTATTTTGTGGAAGCAGGTATATCGTAGGCCCTAATCAATATTTTGTGGAAGCAGGTATATCGCATGCCTCAATCAATATTTTGTGGAAGCAAGTATATCAAACCCCTTAATCAGTATTTTGTGGAAAAAGGTATATCGCAGGGTCTCAATCAATATTTTGTGGAAGCAGGTATATCAAACCCCTTAATCAGTATTTTGTGGAAGCAGGTATATCACAGCCCTCAATCAGTATTTTGTGTAAGTAGGTATATCAATCCCCTTAATCGGTATTTTGTGGAAGCAGGTATTGTCATGGATGAGAGTGGGGGAAACCCTCATTCGTGCGATGTTAGGGAATAGGGAAGCTGCTCGGCCTGGACAACAGAATTAGGGAGCTGATCACCTCCTAAAGCGTCCCTAACTCTGACCCTGACTCCTAACTGTATGAGCCAACCCAGATGGTAGGAGGGATCATACTCAGGAACCTCGGGTCCCTACTAGGCCTCAAGAGATCCCTGAGCTAGGAGCTGGGTAAGACAACCTGTTCCTCCTAGACACGGACGAACAGGAGTCTAACCTGGCCAAGCTGCAAGGAAAGGGGAACATCAACAGCATATGGATATGGCAGGCGCGTGAAACACTTCCACACCTACCTGCCACAGACACACTGACTGGAACCCGTGCTCAAATGCTGTTGTCCACACCAAACACAAAAGGACACAGCACACAACATAACTCACACAGGAAACCAGATCCATAGCTGCAATAAGGTGAGACATCATAGGAACATAAGCTAAACATCACGACATTTGTTTTATGACCACAAGGGTGGCCCTCACTGGCAGATGGTAAAAGAGACCAGGAGGATGACTCCAGCTTACAACAAGGCTGGAGTACCCCTCAGATTCAGGTCTCAGCAGAAGCTAAATAGACAGTAGCCACACCCACACAGACACACACTGGAAAGGGAATTAACCCTTCCAACACTAGACAGGGTAGTGAAGCCACTTAAAGGGAAAGTGCACACACAAATAAACCCCGCGCACACCAAACAGATAAAAGGCACACCTACAAAGACAGGTTGCCAGGTGCAACCGCATGCACTTGACAGCAAGCTGCTTAGCAACAGCTCAGGCTGCTATACTGCCAATACAACATGTTGCCGGCAGCAACCACACGTGAGGCTGCATACTTCAGCCCTCACCTGTGATTGACCACAAGACAAGACCGCAGGCAACTGCATGCGGTTCCAGGAGTCACGGCCATGACCATGGTCGTGACAGGTATTTCACAGGCCTCAATCAATATTTAGTGGAAGCAGGTATATCAATCCCCTTAATCAGTATTTTGTGGAAGCAGTTATATCGCAGGCCTCAATCAATATTTTGTGGAAGCAGGAATATCAAACCCCTTAATCAGTATTTTGTGGAAGCAGGTATCTCGCAGGTCTCAATCAATATTTGGTGGAAGCAGGTGTATCAATCTCCTTAATCAGTATTTTGTGAAAGTAGGCATATCTCAGCCCTCAATCAGTATTATGTGGAAGCAGGTATATCAATCCCCCTATTCAGTATTTTGTGGAAGCAGGTATATCGCATGTCTCAATCAATATTTTTGGGAAGCAGGTATATCAAACTCCTTAATCAGTATTCTGTGGAAGCAGGTATCTTGCAGGTCTCAATCAATATTTGGTGGAAGTAGGTATATCAATCTCCTTAATCAGTATTTTGTGAAAGCAGGTATATCGAAGCCCTTAATCAGTATTATGTGGAAGCAGGTACATCAATCCCCATAATCAGTATTTTGTGGAAGCAGGTATATCGCATGCCTCAATCAATATTTTTTGGAAGCAGGCATATCAAACCCTTTAATTATTATTTTGTGGAAGCAGGTATCTCGCAGGCCTCAATCAATATTTGGTGGAAGCAGGCATATCAATCCCCTTAATCAGTATTTTGTGGAAGCAGGTATATCGCAGTCCTCAATCAGTATTTTGTGTAAGCAGGTATTTCAATCCCCTTAATCAGTATTTTGTGGAAGCAGGTATATCGTAGGCCTCAATCAATATTTGGTAGGAGCAGGTATATCAAACTCCGTAATCAGTATTTTGTGGAAACACTGATATCGCACCCCTCAATCAATATTTGGTGGAATCAGGTATATCGAACCCCTTAATCGGTTATTTGTGAAAGCAGGTATATCGCAACCCTTAATTATAATTTTTTTGCCTAAACAGTTATATCACACCACCCTGTTTATTTAGGGCAACAGGTATATCGCAGCCCTCAATCAGTATTTTGTGGAAGAAGGTATATCACACCCCTCAATCATTTTTTTGGGGGGGCAACAGGTATATAACATCCATTGTAATTAGATGTTTCAATAGCGCTCTTCTCTCTATATAGCTGCGGTATCACAGCAGAACCGCATAGAACTGCTGCACAATACAAATGCACTATATACTTTCTATGTTAGAAAGTATATTATAGATATATCACACCCCTCAATCAGTTTTTTTGGGGGGGCAACAGGTATATAACACCTTTTGCAATTAGTTGTTTCAATAGCTTTTGTCCCTCTGTATAGCTGCTGTATCGCAGCAGAACCGCACACAACTGCTGCACATTACAAATGCACTATAATATACTTTTTATGTTAGAAAGTATATTATAAGTATATCACACCCCTCAGTATACCAGTCCTTAAAAGGACTTTTCTGGCCCTATTAGCTAGTGTTTGGTGCCCCTAACAGCTTGTCCCTGCTCCACAAAGCAACCTCTCCCTACACTGGAAAAACACAGAATGTAAAATGGCTGCCAGATCGGGTTCTGTGATAGGGTTGGGGTTTGTCCATGTACTGAAACGTCTCAATTGGCTGTCCTGTCACACCTGGTGTGTCATGGGTCAAATTTTGGCGCAATGCAAAAGAATATGGCACCAGCGGACATCGCTATATTTTCAAATGTTCGGCGAATCACGAAAGCGCAAACGACCGCCGGGAAAACCGCAAGGCCATCTCTATTAGACACATTTACTATACTGGAGAATAAACCTTTACAAATTTTGAGTGTCATAAATCCTGAGCTTCAATTCTGCCCGTACGCCCGTTAAAAAACTAAGCTTACACCACTTATACATTGGCGTAGTATTACTAAAAATATGAGCCAAAATGTTAACCCATTTGTGGCACATGGAGGTGCATTAACCACTTCAACCCCGCTAGCTGAAACCCCCTTCATGACCAGGCCACTTTTTACACTTCTGCACTACACTACTTTCACCGTTTATCGCTCGGTCATGCAACTTACCACCCAAATGAATTTTACCTCCTTTTCTTCTCACTAATAGAGCTTTCATTTGGTGGTATTTTATTGCTGCTGACATTTTTACTTTTTTTGTTATTAATCAAAATGTAATGATTTTTTTGCAAAAAAATGACATTTTTCACTTTCAGCTGTAAAATTTTGCAAAAAAAACGACATCCATATATAAATTTTTCACCAAATTTATTGTTCTACATGTCTTTGATAAAAAAAAATTTTTGGGCAAAAAAATAAATGGTTTGGGTAAAAGTTATAGCGTTTACACACTATGGTACAAAAATGTGAATTTCCGCTTTTTGAAACAGCTCTGACTTTCTGAGCACCTGTCATGATTCCTGAGGTTCTACAATGCCCAAACAGTAGAAAAACCCCACAAATGACCCCATTTCGGAAAGTAGACACCCTAAGGTATTCGCTGATGGGCATAGTGAGTTCATAGAACTTTTTATTTTTTGTCACAAGTTAGCGGAAAATTATGATTTTTTTTTTTTTTCTTACAAAGTCTCATATTCCACTAACTTGCGACAAAAAATAAAAAAATCTAGGAACTCGCCATGCCCCTCACAGAATACCTTGGGGTGTCTTCTTTCCAAAATGGGGTCACTTGTGGTGTAGTTATACTGCCCTGGCAATTTAGGGGCCCATATGTGTGAGAAGTACTTTGCAATCAAAATCTGTAAAAAATGACCGGTGAAATCCGAAAGGTGCGCTTTGGAATATGTGCCCCTTTGCCCACCTAGGCTGCAAAAAAGTGTGACACATCTGGTATCGCCGTACTCAGGAGAAGTTGGGGAATGTGTTTTGGGGTGTCATTTTACATATACCCATGCTGGGTGAGAGAAATATCTTGGCAAAAGACAACTTTTCCCATTTTTTTAAACAAAGTTGGCATTTGACCAAGATATTTTTCTCACCCAGCATGGGTATATGTAAAATTACACCCCAAAACACATTCCCCAACTTCTCCTGAGTACGGCGATACCAGATGTGTGACACTTTTTTGCTGCCAAGGTGGGCAAAGGGGCACATATTCCAAAGTGCACCTTTGGGATTTCGCAGGCCATTTTTTACACATTTTGATTGCAAACTTCTTCTCACACATATGGGCCCCTAAATTGCCAGGGCAGTATAACTACCCCACAAGTGACCCCATTTTGGAAAGAAGACACCCCAAGGTATTCTGTGAGGGGCACGGCGAGTTCCTAGAATTATTTTTTTTTTGTCACAAGTTAGCGGAAAATGATGATTTTTTTTCTTTCTCTTTTTTCCTTACAAAGTCTCATATTCCACTAACTTGCGACAAAAAATAAAAAATTCTAGGAACTCGCCATGCCCCTCACGGAATACCTTGGGGTGTCTTCTTTCCAAAATGGGGTCACTTGTGGCGTAGTTATACTGCCCTGGCAATTTAGGGGCCCAAATGTGTGAGAAGTACTTTGCAATCAAAATCTGTAAAAAATGACCGGTGAAATCCGAAAGGTGCACTTTGAAATGTGGGTCCCTTTGCCCACCTTGACATCAAAAAAGTGTCACACATCTGGTATCGCCGTACTCAGGAGAAGTTGGGTAATGTGTTTTGGGGTGTCATTTTACATATACCCATGCTGGGTGAGAGAAATATCTTGGCAAAAGACAACTTTTCCCATTTTTTTATACAAAGTTGGCATTTGACCAAGATATTTATCTCACCCAGCATGGGTATATGTAAAATGACACCCCAAAACACATTCCCCAACTTCTCCTGAGTACGGCGATACCAGATGTGTGACACTTTTTTGCAGCCTAGATGCGCAAAGGTGCCCAAATTCCTTTTAGGAGGGCATTTTTAGACATTTGGATCCCAGACTTCTTCTCACGCTTTAGGGCCCCTAAAAAGCCAGGGCAGTATAAATACCCCACATGTGACCCCACTTTGGAAAGAAGACACCCCAAGGTATCCAATGAGGGGCCTGGCAAGTTCATAGAATTTATTTTTTTTGGCATAAGTTAGCGGAAATTGATTTATTTATTTTTTTTTCTCACAAAGTCTCACTTTCCGCTAACTTAGGACAAAAATGTAAATCTTTCATGGACTCAATATGCCCCTCAGCAAATACCTTGGGGTGTCTTCTTTCCAAAATGGGGTCAGTTGTGGGGTGTTTGTACTGTCCTGGCATTTGAGGGTCTCCGCAATCATTACATGTATGGCCAGCATTAGGAGTTTCTGCTATTCTCCTTATATTGAGCATACAGGTAATGAGATTTTTTTTTCCGTTCAGCCTCTGGGCTGAAAGAAAAAAATGAACGCCACAGATTTCTTCATTCGCATCGATCAATGTGGATGAAAAAATCTCTGCCAAAAAAAAAAAGGAGGGGAAAGGCGTCTGCCAGGACATAGGAGCTCCGCCCAACATCCATACCCACTTAGCTCGTATGCCCTGGCAAACCAGATTTCTCCATTCACATCAATCGATGTGGATGAATAAATCATTGCCGGGATTTTTTTTATATACAAAGTGTTTGCCAAAGCATAGGAACGCCGCCTCCTCCTCAGCTCGTATGCCTCGGCAAACGTATGTATCTGTTACTGCAGAGGAGAAATCTCGTCTTGCAGCGCCGCATACACCGACTTGCGTGTAATCTGACAGCAGCGCAATGCTTCTGTCAGAATGCACATCAGTGCTGCAGCTAGTCGATCGGTTGGTCCACCTGGAAGGTAAAAAAAGAAAACAAAAAAGAAAAAAACAGGCCGCAACGCAATAATTTTATTAACTTTGGAACAGAACATATAAACTTTAACTTTTTGAACTGAACAACCTTTTTGCTTACTGGTGTTTTTTTTTTTTTTTTTACCTTTATAGAACAAACCTCTCCTTCCCCATGGGTCAATGTGCAAAGCGCAAATCGCCCAAAGATGTGGCGAAGTGCGTTATGCACTTTGTCCCAGGTGAAAGGAGAGGTTTGCAGCAGCTGTGTGAGTGAATGGGCCCTAATAGCCCTGTGTGCCTGTCCTGGTGAGATGATCCCTATGCTAATAGTGTACCTGTGAGTGGTACTTCCGGAAACACTCTCCAAAGCATAGGGCAGGGTGGTCATGACAGTCAGGACAGAAATAGCGGGTGTCACGCCTTATTCCACTCCTGCTACAGACACGACATCTTTTTCGGGGTGACTGTTGGGTTGAGGTACCAGGAACGACATTGGGGAAATGTCGCTCGTGTAGACGGCTAACTACACTGGTGGATGGGGCCACGGAACCTCCTGGGTACAGGAGGTTCTCGATGATCTCTTCCTGAAATTTGAGGAAGGATCCAGTTCTCCCAGCCTTACTGTAGAGAACAAAACTATTATACAGAGCCAATTGAATTAAATATACAGACACCTTCTTATACCAGCGTCTGGTTCTGCGGGAAACTAAATACGGAGACAACATCTGGTCATTGAAGTCCACCCCTCCCATGAGCAAATTATAGTCGTGGACTGAGAGGGGCTTTTCAATGACACGGGTTGCTTGCTCAATTTGTATTGTCGTGTCTGCGTGAATGGAGGAGAGCATGTAAACGTCACGCTTGTCTCTCCATTTCACCGCGAGCAGTTCTTTGTTACACAGTGCGGCCCTCTGCCCCCTTGCAAGACGGGTGGTAATGAGCCGTTGGGGGAAGCCCGCGCGACTAGTTCGCGCGGTGCCACAGGCGCCAATCCGTTCTAGAAACAAATGCCTAAAGAGGGCCACACTTGTGTAAAAATTGTCCACATAAAGATGGTACCCCTTGCCGAATAAGGGTGACACCAAGTCCCAAACTGTCTTCCCACTGCTCCCCAGGTAGTCAGGGCAACCGACCGGCTCCAGGGTCTGATCTTTTCCCTCATAGATTCGAAATTTGTGGGTATAGCCTGTGGCCCTTTCACAGAGCTTATACAATTTGATCCCATAACGGGCGCGCTTGCTTGGGATGTATTGTTTGAAGCCAAGGCGCCCGGTAAAATGTATCAGGGACTCGTCTACGCAGATGTTTTGCTCTGGGGTATACAAATCTGCAAATTTCAGGTTGAAATGGTCTATGAGGGGCCGAATTTTGTGGAGCCGGTCAAAAGCAGGGTGGCCTCTGGGATGGGAGGCGGTGTTGTCGCTAAAGTGCAGGAAACACAGGATGGCCTCAAAACGTGCCCTGTACATAGCAGCAGAGAACATGGGCATGTGATGAATTGGGTTCGTGGACCAATATGACCGCAATTCATGCTTTTTAGTTAGACCCATGTTGAGGAGAAGGCCCAGAAAAGTTTTAATTTCGGAAACTTGGACTGGTTTCCACCGGAAAGGCTGGGCATAAAAGCTTCCCGGGTTAGCGGTTATAAATTGTGTGGCATACCGGTTTGTTTCGGCCACAACAATGTCTAAGAGCTCCGCAGTCAAGAACAGCTCAAAAAATCCCAGGGCCGAACCGATCTGAGCTGTCTCAACCCGAACTCCAGACTGGGCGGTGAAAGGGGGAACTACAGGTGCGGCTGAAGTTGGGGACTGCCAATCAGGGTTTGCCAGCACCTCAGGGATTCTAGGGGCTCTACGGGCACGTCTTTGCGGTGGCTGCGACGGGGTCACTACTGCACGTGCCACCGTACCAGCTTCAACTGCCCTTCTGGTGCTCGCTACTTCACCATGTTCTACGGCAGTGCTGGTACTAGGTCCAGGGAGGGCTGCGCTGCCGGTGTATGCCTTACCATGTAATCCGACAGCAGCAGCCCCACTCTGCTGCTCTTGAAGCGGATCCTGCGCAACCTGCAGTCTAGCGACACGGGGCCGGGTACGCCTGGTGCTATCAGGGACCTCAGCCTCCTCGTCCGAACTTTGGGTCAGAGAGCCACTGCTTTCTACAGGTTCGTATTCTGACCCGCTAGATTCATCAGATGAGGGTTCCCATTCCTCATCCGACTGGGTCAGAAGCCTGTAGGCCTCTTCAGAAGAATACCCCCTGTTTGACTAAAAAAACTGATTTTTTTATCGCCGCAGCGCTTGTAAAGTGAATGTGTAGTGATCAAAAAAAAAAATTTTTTTGTCACTGCGGTGGGGCGGGTGTGGGCGAACGCACGTGTGGGCGACCGATCAGGCCTGATCGGGCAAACACTGCGTTTTGGGTGGAGGGCGAACTAAAGTGACACTAATACAATTATAGATCTGACCGTGATCAGTTTTGATCACTTCCAGATACTATAAAAGTACAAATGCTGATTAGCGATACGCTAATCAGCGAATAACGGACTGCAGTGCGGTGGGCTGGGCGCTAACCGATCCCTAAACTACCTAACCAAGGGGCCTAAACTATACCTAAAACCTAACGGTCAATACCAGTGGAAAAAAAAAGTGACAGTTTACACTGATCACTTTTTTCCTTTCACTAGTGATTGACAGGGGCGATCAAAGGGGTGATCAAAGGGTTAATTGGGGTTCAGGGGGGTGATCTGGGGCTAGTATGAGGTGTTTGGTGTACTCACTGTGAAGCCTGCTCCTCTGCTGGATCCAACCGACGAAAAGAACCAGCAGAGGAGCAGGGCAGCCATATAACAGATCATATTTACAAATATGATCTGCTATCTGGCACTCTGATTGGATTTTTTAAAAATCATCAGCTTGCCAGCCGCGATCATTGGCTGGCAAGCTGATGACGAAATACTCCTCGACGAAATGCCGGCCCGAACTGCGCATGCGCGGGCCGGCAAAGCGCGTCATCTCGCGTCTCGCGAGATGACGCGTATATGCGTGACTGTGCGCAGCGCTGCCACCTCCGGACCGCACATCTGCGTTAGGCGGTCCGGAGGTGGTTAAGGCCATACCTTCTTTCCTGTGAAGCCATGTCCCCTTGTAGGGCGAGGCGTAAAAAGCTTAGAATGGTGAATGGTGCATTTTTTATAGTAAATCTGCCATAATATACAGCACATAGTGTACATAGTGTACAAATTAATGATTGCCTATTCGCCCACCCAGTAAAGTGAAAATGAAAGTAATGGGCACCAATCAAATTACATATGGTCAATCTGCACTTAATATGGGCAGAATATCTGCCTCTGTAAAAGGACCCTAATAGCCTACATACATAATAGTCTATAGCTCCCAACTCTCCCTCGATAGATAATGTCAAGGCAAAGAAGGATCGGGCAAAGTGAATATTCACCCTACCGTTTTGCTCTTCCTGGACATAATAAGTGTCTGGCAATGGCTTTCTCCTCTTCCCCCATTGAATACATATCCACTCTCAACTCAACCTAATGTGTATGTGGGAATCAGGAGGGAGTTGAGATAGATAGCTGACATCTGAACTGAATCGTTTGGCCAACAGCTCTTGAATGCATATAACCACCTTACGAATGACAACACTGGACAACACTCCATCTTGTTCTACCTCTCACCTGTGACTAAAAAGGTCGTTTCTGGAGAAAAGCAATCAAGCTTTTCTAATCCTGGACGACCTCTTTAAGTACTCCGAAGAATACCTTCATAAAACATTTTCCTTTAAGTAGAAGACAATGCCCTCAACAAACATCTTATCTCCGTGACTCACTTGCATTGATCCCGACCAGGTCCTAATGTCCTTGCGTCTGTCAGAAAAGTCTTGTTAAATGAGTTCTGTACATCTCAGGTTCTTAAGTCCCTAATACTCCACCCATGTTGTCCCTAGTCCATTAGGATATCAAATAACTATGAAGTCTGGGTCCTCATCACCAGGACACTGACTACTCTGCACCTCTAGGGATAGGATCAAAGTTTGTTCACTGCTTCAGGCATCATTCACACCCCTCGTTATGGGGTTAATTGTGTTGCTCTAACCTTCCGGGTCAATAGGTCAGGCCCCTTTAATGAGAGAACCAGTCCAAAAACAGAGAAGCCCAGCATCAGGTTTACTATCATGACAGGTATGTGCAAGGACGATGAGGAAGATGCTATAGACAGTGTAAGGGACTTCAGAGGAACTACTTTTTAGGTGAAAAAAGGCTATTGTGAGATACTTGTCCATCAAGGGCTTGGAAGGGGTAGCAAAACCCAGCACTGTAATGGGAAGCACATTTTGAATGTTGCCATGTGGTACTTTCTTTTCCATGTACGCTGCTGAGGTGTTCTGTGATGCACAAGAAGAGTTTACACCTTTACTTTCCTTTAAGCAGAAAGAGTATTTTTATAAGAAACTAGGTCAAATCTGCTGGTGGTGACCAAGCAAACATCTTCAGTAGGTTTCTTCTCTTGGAAGGCATAGTTTTTCTTTGTGGAGATCCAGTTGGTATAGGGAGTCTTACAGAAAGTGATGCTTCCTGAGAAAAAGTATGCAAATTTGCCCTCGTCAAGGAAGAAGAAAGCTGTCTCTAGTGCCACCTATAGGATAACGAGTGCTTGAACAGCTTCTCACCCAGCCAACCAGAACCATTCTCTGTACTGTTGACAATGACGAGCAAGAACTCCAGAATTGCTGACTGGCAATAGAAAACGGAAGCTAGAATGCTGAAATATTGCTTCAAGTATATAGCAAACGTGAACTGGATACTTAAAGAAGACTTGTCACCTCTCCTGACATGCCTGTTTTATTAAATAATTCAATTGCACATGAATTTATAATTCTGTACCATCTTTTCTTGTGACTCTATGCCGTGTCATTCTTCTTTTATTCATGCTAGTAGTTTATGGATAAAGGTACACATGGGGGTTATCAGTGAGGGGGGGGGGGAGCTGCACCGTCTGAGCTTGTCCAATCAGTACTGACTGTACAGGGACACACTCCCAATTGGTAACACCCATCTGGACCCTCATTGCAAACTGTTAGTAATTCATTCATAACTTCTAGTAGGAATAACAGTGGAATTGCACAACATAAAGCCATAAGAATAGAGGCGCTAGAATTGTTATTACATGGGGGATGCAAGTAGTTACTAAAACAGACATGTCAGGAGAGGGGAACGCTCCTCTTTAAAGGGGTAATAAATAACTTTTTACTGACACAGCTGCCAATGACTGGCTCTAGAGGAGACCTGTGGCATGGGGACACGTCACCACTGAAGCCAAGCTCAGGCTGCAGCGGTAAGCATAACCATTGCTTATGCCCCGGCCAGAAGAAAACAAGCTGGGGACTGGAAAATGGACCAGAGGGTGCTAACAATCAGGACTGCAGCGGCTTGGAGCAGGTAAGCGCGACTCTTTCAATAGGTGATGCAGGCTATGGGGCATATACGTCAAATGTGATTTATTACCGGAAAACCACTTCAAAGGGGATCGTAACCGCTTTCAAAAACAGTACAGTACCGTATCAGTCTACAGGTCACAGCTCAGCCCTATTCATGTCAATGAGGTGCAGCCGCAATACCAGACATGGCCTATAATCAAGTGGGGTGCTGTTTCTGAAAGAAGGCAGCCATGTTTCTGCATTCCTAAACCACCCGCAGAGGGTTGGGTTACGTTTACTGCAACAGGGCATTTAATCTGTTGAGTACCAAGTTAAAGATTGCTACATGTGTACATGTCGGCACTCTGTTTAGAGTACTAGCGTGCATTAGACAATTCTATACGATATATTCACTTGTTACTTATGTCTTTCTAAGGTTTTTTTTATAGTCCAAACATAATAATCAGCAGCAGATTGAAATCACATCAGCCCCTGTGACCACTGGAGGGGCCAATTTACATTGCGTTTGTTTTAGAAATTTAGGAGAAACCCAGAGGAATCCTCTCATTGTCTATGGCCAGCGTTAGAGCAGCGCGCGGCTCGCCCCTGAGAGCTCCTTCTTTTACTCCTCCTCCTGCTCTTCTGAGTAGTATGAGCTCCTGCAAAGGAATGTCCCCCCTCTGCTATTGTACAGAGTCTTAGAGAGGGTGTGTGAGTCACAAATGGAGGGGCAGACTCCAAAGCTCAGAGACAATCCTTCCCTCTCACTCACCCGCCCCGTGTAAAATGCACTTCCCAACTCACTTTCTTTAAACCAGTCTGTGGAGTTTGCTTCTCTTTGAGGGAAGTTAACTTTTCAAAGTTGATTTCCTACGTTTAAACCTTTCATTTTTACGCATTCTTTATTTGGCACAGATCTGTAGAGTTGGGATGTTTATTTGCCTTTTTTGGTTGTGTTGGTCCTGATTTTTTTTCCTTTGAGAATTCACCGGCTTACATTGTTTTGGAAAAGAAAACATAAGTGACAGTCGGGAATTTGGATTTTTGGTTTTGAGTTTTGAGCTTTTCAGGGTCGGGTTCAGATGTGGAGTTAACATCTTCTTGTGTCGTCTGGAGGGGACTACATCTTGTCATCTTCAGGATGGGACTAATGTCTGGGGTGCTGGTTCTCCTGGGAACATTAGGAGCTGTATTAGCACAGAATGGTGAGTACAGACAGTCTATTGTCTACTGATTATCAGAGAAACAATGAGAAGAATGTGTTGTCTGAGGGCTATACAAACACGAGAGACCCCCGCCTCCCGAAAGAGACTCACCTTATCCCAAATAGAGACAGCAGAATGTAAACATTTCATCTCAATACACAGACAAGACGCCATATAATACATTGTCCCTGACTAAGATAGATTTCTGCAAATAGGTGGAATTTAGAAAAAGATCTCAATTTAGAGACATCTTCCTAATTCATCCTAAAACATAGACGCAGTACTCAAGTATGAACATAAAGACCAGGTATATCCCTCCCAAAATAAATAGGAGACACAACCTTCTCCTCTAATACACAGATGTCCAAGCACACACCTTAACCCTACCACGAATACAAAACCTCTGTTGTCCTTCTAATACACAGATCTATCACCTCTACGTAATAAAGGGACATCAAAGTATATACCTCTAACTACAAACTAATACATAGAGTTCAAGTTCAAACCAATAGTCTATTTCCATATCCAAGGCTGGTGAGAGATGTCCCATCATCACCTGAGGTCTGTCCCACTGGCAGGCCTCCTACAGTCAGCACAATAGTTGTGGAATCATCTCAGTGGACAAAATATCTCATTATGTTACAAAACTTAGTATGGTGGCACCAGGATTCAGACCTGTTACCTCTTCCGAATTCCATTGACAGATGACTTCTTGAGACTGAGACTTTTCACCTCCGACACTGATAGTCATGCATGAAAGACAGACTCTAAACAGCTTGTCCTATAAATGTAGGTATAAGCTCAGTGTTGACATACATACAGGTGTATGCCTCCAAGGGATGGTAATTCAAGTCAAAGGAACATCTTTTACAAATGTCACCTCTAAACGGGCTTCTTTGGGACTTTTCAGTTTTTTGGCTTATCAGATTATACCCATTTGTCACTTCTAAAGCAAGTTCATAAAACATTTAGGGATATTTAGGGAAATTATGTGTACAGGGTCCTGCTTTTCCATATATATTAGGTGTTTCAGGCAGTAAACCAGATCAAATGACCTCTAAAGGACAGTTGAGAGGTTTCTGTATTTTCTAACATTTCAAATTTCTATGTATTTATTCAATTGGCACCAATATCCTTTGTAGAAAGTCATTCAATCAGCCCCACTGGGGGTTGCAATCCAATATCCTTATCTTATATACACATTAGGGCCAAAAGGTTAGAAATTAATATTTTCAGCTAATCTAAAAGCAGCTTTGGACTAGCCCACCAGAGTATCAGAGGATTCTCAATAGGGACCCAGGGTCTGATACTATAGCGGGGCCCAAAGGTCCAGAGGAGAAATAAAAAGTTTGGAGCTGTCTTTGGAGACAATAAATTGCTATTGGGGGTCTATCTCTTTGAATCCAAATCTATTAGACTTTATTGATGTTCCCCAGTGCAACCCTGCCTAGAAGAAACACAAAAAAGCACAGGGGAAACATACAGACTCCAAGCAGATGGTGCCCTTGTTGGATTCAGTCACACTGGGCCCAGTGATGATTGGCACTAGTATCATCTTCTGAGCTATCATCCTACCATGTTCTAAGTGGAGAAGTCAGAAGAAATATGAACATATGATTCTGGTTTGAGTGTCTGAATCTTGAACTATAATTTTAAAACCCAAAAAAATTCTGTGTAAAAAGGTTTGTAGATGCCAGGATTATTGTATGACCCTAGAATGTCCACCTAGGTTGACCATACTCACGCACATTTGATTTGGGTAAATGTACATGTGTTGTGGGGAGAGGGGAGTAAGTTGCTGGTAGACATCTCTTGTGGCATCTTATCTCCCTGAGAAAAGAAGAATAACCCTTCTTTCCCCCAACATCTGCTGTCGAGGAAAAGTTGGGAAACCTCATGATTAAACCCAAAATGGTGCGTTCACCTTAGATTAATCTAATGTGTATGGAGAGTCAGGAGGCCCCATACACATTAATACTGGTGGCCAGTTCCATCAAATGTGTACAAGGGGTCTTAAGCGGTAAACTGTTATCAAAGTACCTTTTTGCAAATGCTCAACTACCCTCTAAAGCTTCTGATGCACATTATATATACGTTGGCACCTAAGTTGGGGAGTTATTTCAACATTTTTAATCCTTTGTTCTACCTGGAGAAGAAAAGCATACAGCTAATCCCAGCATTTATGGACAATTTGTCCATCAGCTGTCATATGGCATAGCTATAGTGTAGGCAGGGGAAGTGGCTGCAGGGCCAAACTGGAAAAGGGGCCCCTCATCATTGATATGCAATAACATTATATACAGTGACAGTATATACAGTGACATGAGATACAGTATGTGTAGGAATCGGACGGAGCGGCTGCCAGCCCTTGTCCACAGAAGTTGGGGTTACTTGGGGTTGCAAAAAAGTTGCTGAGGGACAGCGGGTCCATTCAAAAAATTTCTCTGGGGCCCAGTCAGTTCTAGGTACTCCACTGATCATATGGGTATGGAAAGTTCCTGAATGCAAATCTTTCCATAAAAAAGTTCTCAACCTAAATGGCCAAAATCTGACATTTTGGCCAATTTTCATCCGTCCACCCATAGCACTCTAAAGTTAAAGGAGTAGTCCACTCTTTACTATTGATGACCTATCCTCAGGATAGGTCATCAATATCAGATCAGTGGGGGTCCAACTCCCGGCACCCTCACCGATCAGCTATTTGTAGAGAAGGCAGTGCTTCCTTCTCTGCTCTGTTTACCTACTCACCGCAGCAATTGCAGTGGTGAGCAGGTGTAATTACAAGTATGGTGTCCCCATTCACTTCTATGGGGTGGCTCTGTCTGTTAAAGTGACTACTATAGAACTGACCCATAGAAGTGATTACTGCTGTGGCGAGCAGGTAAACAGAGCAGAGAATACAGCGCTCAAACAAGTGCTGTCTTTGCTTCAAACAGCTGATCGGTGGGGGTGCCGAGAGTCAGACCCACGTCAACCTGATATTGATGACCTATCCTGAGGATAGGTGATCAATAGTAAAATGGGGACAACCCCTTTAAGAAGGCCATACACATAAGGTAAATATTATAAATTGCTCATTGGCCAGTATAAATAAATGAAAAAAGGGTGTTGTCTTGCACAGAATGGCAAATGATTGGCCGATCATGCCAGACACATGGAGTCTCATTTGGCTATGGCCAAAATTTTTCAACCTCGTAGATCACAATTTCGGTAGACAGAAGTCCACCATAGGTCATTGTAAATAATGGTTTGTGTTTAATTTTCATACAATGGTTGGTCAAAATGTCCCATTTTGGCCATTTTGAGAATCTATCGTATGAACTTTTTGCACAAACTATTGTTCACAGTGACCTATGGTGGACTTCTGTCTACTGAAATTGTTATCTTATGTGTATGGACAGCTTTAAGTTTATGGTCCACAAATATCTAATATTATACTGGTGGTCAATAAATAATATGCTCTGTATGAAGGTTCAAAAAGTTCTCAAGGCCTCCTGCTGAATCCAGCTTATGATACATTTACTGGTAACTTGCATCTCTCAGCATTCTATGATGGGGACTGGAGGTCTGTGACCCTGAAAAGTATCTTCTATCTAGAGAATATTTTGTCTTTTTGAATATTTTGTATCTTGATGGAGTAAACATGTTGAGTAGCTAAACCTTGGCAGAGCTGTTATCTTCACAGGGCTCAAGTGACTGTTGCACCAAACCCTCCACTTGGACAGAGTCCGTCGAGCATAAAGACATTTTCTGTATTGCTCTTTGCCAGCAATATAGGCAACCCGTAGCAACCCGTCAACCATTGGCTTGGATTGATCTTTTGTCATAAAATAATAGAAGCAGCGTGCAAGTCATCGTGTAGCATTCTGGTCACATAGCTCAATGTCACCCAACCAGTTTGCACTGTGTCTCATTTTTCACATATCTGTGATCCTTAACAGAACCTGCAGATTTTATTGATGTTTGTCCAATGAATAAGGCTTTTGCTTTGCCAAACACGAGACTCGGTGGAAGGGGAGTAGCACTTTTTGAACTCAGTGACTCTGCAGAGAAGTGTCTACTGCATAGAATTTTCCATTTCAAGACTAAACACAGGGGCCCAAACAGGACACTGTTGTAGGTGCAGAGGTATTATTAGGTGTAAATATACAAAAGATCATCATGTAGTTAAATACCCAATGCATGGGGTAGTGGAAAGAATCCTCATGGAATAGGGAGCAATGAGAGCATCAGTTTTTGGTTTTTCAGCAAGGCAATTATTGTGGCTTTTCACCTCAAATTTTATCCATGGGGTGAAATCTGCCTCAAAATCCTCCTGTAGCCCATCCAGAGTCCATTACTCATTTGCTTTTGCTGGAACACAGATATGAATGTCTCTTTTCTTTATTATCTGTTTTGCTGTTCTTTGTCCTTGTATGTCTCGCTAGCGTTACATGTCCAGGAGCCTGAGGGCCACTTACAGCTTTAGTGGAAGAACGTAACCTGAAGATGGAAATGGAAGTGGTTTTCAGGTCGTTTGCTTGAATTGACCTTTTCAACACACTAATGAAGTTTTTCAAGATTCTTTTTGGCATCTACTAAGTGCCTTTTCTTGAAGATGTATATGTTTGTTTCTATGTAACTTTGGGCAGCATTGTCCCCTATAGCAGTTGCAAATAACTCTTTGCCCTTAAGCATTAGGCTAAAGTTGATGAAATGGTCCCATGCTGAACGTTCCTCGGGTGAAATGTGTCATTGGACAATCACTTTATCCGACTGACGACATACCCTCATTCTCTGGATAGAATTTAGGCCTCTTTCACACTTGCGTTGTCCGGATCCGGCGTGTACTCCACTTGCCGGAATTACACGCCGGATCCGGAAAAACGCAAGTGTACTGAAAGCATTTGAAGACGGATCCGTCTTCACAATGCTTTCAGTGTTACTATGGCAGCCAGGACGCTATTAAAGTCCTGGTTGCCATAGTAGTAGTGGGGAGCGGGGGAGCGGTATACTTACAGTCCGCGCGGCTCCCAGGGCGCTCCAGAATGACGTCAGAGCGCCCCATGCGCATGGATCATGTGATCCATGCGATCACGTCATCCATGCGCTTGGGGCGCACTGACGTCACTCTGGAGCGCCCCGGGAGCCGCACGGATGGTAAGTATGCTGCTCCCCGCTCCCCACTACACTTTACCATGGCTGCCAGGACTTTAGCGTCCCGGCAGCCATGGTAACCATTGGGAAAAAGCTAAACGTCGCATCCGGCAATGCGCCGAAACGACATTTAGCTTAAGGCCGGATCCGGATCAATGCCTTTCAATGGGCATTCATTCCGGATCCGGCCTTGCGGCAAGTGTTCCGGATTTTTGGCCGGAGCAAAAAGCGCAGCATGCTGCGCTATTTGCTGCGGCCAAAAAACGTTCCGTTCCGGAACGGAAGACATCCTGATGCATCCTGAAGGACGGACTGTCCATTCAGAATGCATTAGGATAATCCTGATCAGTATTCTTCCGGCATAGAGCCCTGACGACGGAACTCTATGCCGGAAGAAAAGAACACAGATGTGAAAGAGCCCTTAGTCATGTTTGATAGTCCCTAGTGGTTGACTGCAATTGGGTCGTATGGCCGATACATGGACAATGATTTGTGATCCTTCGGCAATGCATCATTAGTTTATCTTCTAAACTCTATGATTATACAGAGGATTACATTCTGGATAAGGCCTGAGGTATACTACTGTATTTGGGGTCCGAATCCGATTCACATTTTCTGTGAGTCAGATGCTCTTCCTATTCATTTCTATGGGATCTTCAGATAAAACGGTCAGCACATAGATGTCTTGTACTCTACATGTGCTGACGGCAATTATGTAGCTGTTCTGCAAATGCTAGAACATGTACTATTGTTGTCCGTTTCGCACACAAGAATAGCGATTTCTATTGGATGGAAGTGCAGAAGGCACATGG
The DNA here is from genome assembly GCF_014858855.1 of Bufo gargarizans. Classification (NCBI taxonomy): domain Eukaryota; kingdom Metazoa; phylum Chordata; class Amphibia; order Anura; family Bufonidae; genus Bufo; species Bufo gargarizans. The sequence goes on from NC_058088.1 coordinate 1,604,133, forward strand.
ATGGTATCCTTATTTTGCTGGTCCGTGGTTTGCAGACTGTATTAGGGACAGAGTCGAGTGCATGAGGCCTAAGAAAAACTGTCCCCTGACTGTAATAAAAAAAAATTGGTCCACCAATTGATATCCAACCAATGGATGTCTCTATGGCCCGACCACTCTTTTCAAAGTTGCCATCTTTCAAGGTGTTTTTCAGAACTTTTAGATTGATGTCCTATTCTTAAAAGGGTTGTACCATCTCAGACATTGGGGGCATATCGCTAGGATGTGCCTCTAATGTCTGATAGGTGCGGCAATGTCTATACATAGAAAGGTGACTGCAAAGTCCCGGAGGGGCACCACGCATGTGTGGCCGCCCTCCATTCATTCCTATGGGAGTGCCGAAAATAGCCAAGCAACACTTTGCTATTTTCAGAAGTCCCATTGAAATGAATGGGAGGAACTTCTATGGGGCTGACGGAAAAAGCCAAGCCAGCGTTCGTCGATTTTCAGCGCTCCCATAGGAGTGAATGGACGGTGGCCGTGCATGCGTGGTGCACCCTTCTTCACTTTGCTGGCTCTATTCTAAAGATAGGTGTGGATGCCAGACATTGGGACATATCCTAACAATATGCTCCCAATGTCTGAAATGGTACAACCCCTTTAAGAGATAAGTCATTAATAGCTGATAGGTTAAGGACTAACACACCGCACCCCTGAAAATCAGCTGTTCTTAAATAGCGCCAATGCCGTTACTACACAGCTCTGTCCACTTTGCAGAGGATGGACCTGATTACCAAAGCACTGCCACCATTGAGATGAATGGGAGTAACGGGGCAGTAACCAGCTCTGTCCACTACACCGACATCGGAGCTACTGAGTATTGACAAATAGCTGGTCAGCGGTGGTACTATGGATATAAAAGTCCTGGAAATCCCCTTTAATACAATCTAAACAGTTCAAAGACAAAAGGTGGATTATGTTCCTAACTTTTGACTCCCTCCGAAAAAATGTAGTTTCACAGAATGTGAATAACTTCCTAAATCTTTAAAAATGGAAACAATGAGAGTAGCGTTGGCCAGCAATCTCACAGAGTGCCAATTCAAGCTAAGCGCACTGTTCGATGGTTCAACATAATCTTTAAGAAAATATTTAGGATTTTGGGGGACAGAAAGAATAGGGAGCTAGATTTCAACATGCCCGATCTTTCTGCTCTCGATCCGTCTGACAGTGGCTTAAAGGGGTATTCCCATCTGAGACAATGGGGGCACATTGTTAGGATATGACCCCATTGTCTGATAGGTGCGGGTCTCACCTCTGGGACCCATCCCTACACCAAGAATAGAGCGGGGAAGGTGGTGGCTGCAGGACCCCGGGAAAGCGCTCTCCCCGCTTGTGCGGCCACTGCTCTCATTCATTTCTATGGGGCTGACTGAAGTGCAATGGGCCGCCACCGCCCAGGGCCCTCTATATCGCATCCCAGGTTTAGTAGGAATGCCGAGTGGTGTGATGCGGCCTAAATGTCTCTTTATGTGTCACGGTGCTCCTGCCTGGATACAGCTGGACCCCAGGCTTTGGCTCCGAAGAGATAAATAGGGGTAATAATTGAGGGATTTGAAAGAATGACTTGAGTCGAGACCTTGAGATGAAGTTCAATGGCAGCTTTACTTCAATAAACGTTTCTCCAAACAGTTTTCAGGCTTTGTCTTGGTTCCAGCAGGCTTTCGCATGAACTAGCAGGCAAACTCAACTCTGCTTTCTCTCTTTCTCTCTGCTATACTGACAGGCTAGCTTAATGACTTTCATTCCTTCCTTATGCTGCACTCCACTCTTTAGTCTGACATAGTTTCAGCCAAGGAATAGGTTAGTGTCCTGTCAGCTCCAACATGGAGTCTGTACCAGAATAATTTAGAACTGCCCCACCTCCTTCTGGTAGCAAGCAGGACTCACCTACTTCTACCCAAAAGGGGGGAGAATGGAATGGTGAGCTCCATTCTGTCTAAGGGTAGATCTGCCATACTTGCTGCCACCTGCTGGTGAACCAGGTAAATTACATTTATAACAGTTACATAACAATATTATAGATGCACATTGTGGTGAACCTGGAACAGAATACATAGATGACACTGTGTTAGCCCAATAAAGACAGTAGCAGGGTGCAGGAGTGGTAACACCACTCTGGGGTGTTAGAGAAGCCCCATAGAAATGAATGGCGGGCGGTTTGCTCATGGGCCCTCCACGGCCTTCACAGCTTTCGCGGCTCCATTCTCAGTGTAGGTGCGGGTGTCAGAGGTGGGACAATGGGGGCATAGTGCTAGGATGAGATTGTCTGAGATGGAAAAAAACTTTAAGGCGGCACTACACTGCTGGATGGAGCAGCGGATTGTGGGGAACGATGCGTTCCTTCCCAAGAATAGCCTGCTTTTCAGTGGAGGAGACGGTGCATTTCCTGATGAACGAGCATGTCACACCTTTATACAGGCAGATTATCGCTAACGAGCATTCAAAAATCGGGCATTCAGAACATTCTTGGTCAAATCGAGTGCATGCGTATGGTGGGCTGGGGGAGACATCTTTCATTTGAATGAGCATTGGACCAACTGCTACATACAACAGTATATAAGCATCGTGTGGCATATTTGGACATATGGTGCCTCACCTACCCTGTCGAAGGTGGTGCCACTGATAGTCAAGGCTTAAAACTACCATAAAACTTAAAGTTATTTGTATGGCACCATTATTTCCACATTTTTCAGCACTCCTATATAACTTTATGTATGGAACGGTTAATTGGGCACTGCTAATTAGGAGTCGTCCATTATTTTTCGCCATACGGTTCTGTTAATTAGACACATTATGGAATGGGCTTATTATGACACTACACCATATGGAAGATGCCCACAGGTACCTTTTTTGTGCCCAGATGACTAGCTGATAATGTGGTCATATCTGTAAGTAGCACTTAAGATCATACAATAAAAGTAGCTTATTTTGGTGTATTGGGAGAAGGCCCTGATGATGGGCAGATGTCTAACAGGCCACCAGCACTGGCCAGCTTCAGTGTTGGTGGCAAGTTCTCATCAGTATGCTCTCATTATTTCTTCTCTGCTCAAAGCAGTCTCTTTTACCACAGCTCTCTCACCCACTCATGTCAAGACAGCGTCTCATAAACGTTCGTTATTAATGTGATAGAATCAATTTTCTGCCATGTAAGTGAATCATTCTCTGGAGCATCTGGACCTCCAGGCTGCTATTAGTCATAGGCCTCTTGGTTTAGGGGATCTCCGACCAACCTCAAGCAGCCAGCATTCTACCTTATTAGGGTACATCACATTCCTCTGACTTTTCACATTGTTATAGAAATCTCTTTCTCATAGTTGTTCTTGGAGAGCGCAGAGATATGGAGATAAGTTGTTCTTGAGCAAACTGCCTGCACTGTGGATGGAAAATATTTTATGTCTAATAATAGACCTTTTGAGGTCTCTCAAGCACCTGGGTCTCAGTGCAACTCATAGATCTGCACCCACTAAAAATACTCTGTTGAGGAGGCTGCAAAGGCTTTCACTCATTAATTTCTCTACTGTCTCCCAATATTTGCAGATGTTGATTGGGGTTCTATGCTGCTTCTGTGGTTAAAAGGGTTGTCCACTCTGGTCTGATAGGTCCTTTAAAAGGTTTATCCACTGCAATTTGATAGGTCCTTTAAAAGTGTTGTTCACTGTGGTTTGATAAGTCCTTTAAATAATTTATCCACTGATGTATGATAGGTCATTTAAAGGGCTGTCCACTGTGGTTTGATAGGTCCTTTAAAAGGGGTTTTCACTTTGGTTTGATAGGTGCTTTAAAAGGTTTATCCACTGATGTTTTATAGGCCCTTTAAAATAATTGTCTACTGTGGTTTGATAGGTCTTTTAAAAGGGTTGTCCACAATGATGTTATAGGTCCTTTAAAAGGGTTGTTCACTGTGGTTTGATAGGACCTTTTAAAGGGTTGTCCACTGTGGTTTGATAGGTCCTTTAAAAAGGTGGTCCACTGTGGTTTGATAGGTTCATTATAAGAGAAGGTGTGTCCTTTTCAGACTTGAGTTCCCTACGGTGCCACCACAAGATAAATTAGGTATTACATAGTTTCCAACTGACTGTCTTCATAATACAAGTTAGGTCTTTAACTGCTTACCAATCCAGTTGACAGATAAGGGTCCTGCACAGGGATCTTCCTCAAATAACACAAAAATTCCCTAAAATGTTATTTGAAAATGGGTTTCCTATTCTGAATTTAGGCCTGCACCTTGGATGGTCTCACTACTTCATTCAAAGGGAGTCTGTCACCTCCAAAATCTATTTTGCAGTAAGCATACTACCATGTAGGGTATCTGCCCAAAAACATAACCATATACTTTCCTGCAAACACTATGCTTTCTTGTGAAAATCCACTCCTCTAAGGCCTCATGCACACAACCGTTTTTGTGGTCCGCATCCGAGCCGCATTTTTTGCGGCTCGGGTGCGGACTCATTAACTTCAATGGGGCCGCAAAAGATGCGGACAGCAATTCGTGTACTGTCCGCATCCGTTGCACCGTTCCGTGGCCCCGTAAAAAAAATATAGCACGTCCTATTCTTGTCCTTTTTGCAGACAAGAATAGGCATTTCTACAATGGGCCGCCCGTTCCTTTCCGCAAATTGCGGAAGGCACACGGGCAGCTTCCGTTTTTTGCGGACCGGAGGCCTAAGTGTGAGAAATAAGGTTTTTGGCGCATTGTGGGCAGGGCCTCTCTGTTTGGTACAACATCGCTCCCCCAGTAACGTTGCCCAGGCCTTCCACTGCTATTTGGTTAACAGTCCCTGAGATTTCATAGCAGGTAGTGATGATGGAAGCCGGGTGCACTAAACAGAGAAGCCCTGCCCATGGTGCACCAAATACCTTATTTGCACAAAAATAAGTATTTCTTAGGAGTAGAGGATCAGGTTTTCACCAAAAAAGATATGGCTATATTTTGGGCCACCAACCCTACATGGCAGTATGCTTACTTTGAAAATGATTTTGAAGGTGACAAACTCCCTTTAATGGTCAGGAGAATTTGTCCAGAGAATCCCGTTCTATGGGGCATAAAATCTTATGAAACATGGGTGCTGAATCAACCCCAAGGGTCAAAAAAGATTGGGGCAAACAAGCAAAAAAAAAAAGTCTTCTTGTCCCAAGTCTGTAGGGCTGTAGTAATGTCAACTAGTAGAAGATGGGGGCCAATTTTGAGCCCCCTGGTTCATGGCAAATTATCAATATTATAATGTGGTATTTGAATTTTATGGGTAGTCCGGAGGATAATGTGATATGAGACAAGAGCAGTTCCCTGAACTATTCTTAAAATATGAAGATGAACCTGCCCAAGAGTTACTTCTCATTTCATGTAATTTCTGCCCATGTAATGCTTTGCCCGGAATTAGCGATCTAAAAACGGCGAAACTTGATGCGTCATCTTAAGTGTGAATATCATGTTCTTGTACCTTTAAATTATCGTATGTAGCGACAATCTAACTATATCAGTGAAATCATTACTGCAGTTTGTTGTTTTACTGACACAAGTGAGATCACACATATGTCCTCATGTACTATTGCAAAATTGTTCATTCCCTGGTAATTTCTGGTAATTAAAATGTTCTGATTTGATATTCGTGGTAAAAACGCTATGAAACTGAGAGGTCAGCAAACAGAGTTGCGCAATCTGTTAAGATGTAGTCGATAAACAATTTTCTGTCCACATTTTACCATGAGGTAATTTTTAGTTGCTTATTTTGCACTCATTGATTTACTTGTCAGGTGCAGCCCGTGGTCATTACTGCATTCCCTACTTGGTTTGGTCTCACACTTTATACCATGCAGTTGATATTCTCTGCTTGGATTTGGAAGAGTTGGTGTGTGGACCTTATCTGTGTTCCTGCTCATCCATTTTCTATAAGATAAGTTGTACTGCTGTATTTGGTTGTTCCCCTGTGCTTGTTACTAGGCCTCAGGGAGACGCTGGTTTGTTCACCTGGGAAGGAACCAGTAGTCTAATTTCCTGCCACTACCTAGGGCATTTCAGGGCTCCTAGGGTCTAGGTTACGGCATATGTATTTTCCCACTTTCAGGGTCTATACATACTGACAGGAGTCAGGGTCAGGTTTAGGGGCTTCCTAGGAGGTCACCTTTATCCTCTCCCTAGCCTTGAGGCCTAGTTCTGTGTTCCTCTACTGTATTTGTGACGGTTGTTAGTTAACTTTGTTTATGCAAGTGAGCTTTAAAACACAGATCCAACCACTTTTAGTACCCCAGATAAGCTCATCCAAAGAAATCCAGGTATATCAGGATATATAAGAGCAGGGGCGTAGTTAGAAATGACTGGGCCACATTAACATTTTTTTATAGGCCCCACCCTCCCGAATCTCCCACCCCCACATACCTCTCAGACCCCCACCCCTTCCAGAGCTCCCACCCAAACACCCTTCCAGGACCTCCCACCCCAACATCCCCACACCCCTCCTAGACCTCCCACCCTAAATCTCCCACCGCCAGTCCCCAGATATAATGGTTCAGACATCAAGTGTCCTGTTCCCCCCTCCTGCCTATATAATGATCCAGACCTCCAGGTTCATGCTTCCCCCTACTCCCCATATATAATGGTCCAGACCTCCAGGATCCTGCTTCCCCCTACTCCCCATATATAATGGTCCAGACCTCCAGGATCCTGTTTCCCCCTACTCCCAATATATAATGGTCCAGACCTCCAAGGTCCTGCTCCTCCCTATATAATGGTCCAGACCTCCAGGGTCCTGCTCCCCCTAAATAGAATGGTCCAGACCTCCAGTGTCCTGTTCCCCCCCTATATAATGGTCCAGACCTCCAGGATCGTGCTCCCCCATTCTCCTTAAATATAATGGTCCAGACCTCCAGGGTCCTGCTCCCCCCTTCTTAAATGTAATGGTCCAGACCTCCAGGGTCCTGATCCCCCTTCTCCTTAAATATAATGGTCCAGACCTCTAGGATCCTGCTTCCCCCTACTCCCAATATATAATGGTCCAGACCTCCAGCGTCCTGTCCCCCCTCCTCCCTATATAATGGTCCAGACCTCCAGGGTCCTGCTCCCCCTAAATAGAATGGTCCAGACCTCCAGTGTCCTGTTCCCCCCTATATAATGGTACAGACCTCCAGGGTCCTGATCCCCCCTTCTCCTTAAATATAATGGCCCAGACCTCCAGGGTCCTGCTCACCCTCCTGCCCAGATATAATGGTCCAGACCTCGGTGATCCCACTCCTCCCTCCTCCCCAGATATAATGGTCCAGACCTCCAGTGTCCTGTTCCCCCCTATATAATGGCCCAGACCAGACCTCCAGGGTCCTGCTCCCCCTTCTCCTTAAATGTACTGGTCCAGACCTCCAGGGTCCTGCTCCCCCCTTCTCCTTAAATGTACTGGTCCAGACCTCCAGGGTGCTGCTCCCCCCTCCTCCCCAGATATAATGGTCCAGGACTCCAGAGTAAGTTTTACCAGTCCCAGAGTCAGCCAGCCCTCACCTCACAGCCACTTGAACATCTGCGCGCCCACACTCCAGCAGCACTGCCAGGCCCAGCAGCACGCAACTTCGCTGTACGCTCCGCATCCTCCACTTCTGGCCAGTTTGACTGCCGCCCAGACTGGGAGCGGGACCACTCCATCTCCTCATTGCAGGTATGCCTCTCTGCCTCCGGCCACGCCCTATGGCACCGCCCTCAGCCTGCAGGCCTTATATATAATCCTCAGTCGGCGGCCCGGGCCCCCAGTGGCGTGGGGCCCCATAGCCATTGCTATGGCTGCTATGGGGATCCCTACGCCCATGTATAAGAGGACTGTGACACAGCATGTCAAGTAGGAAGTGAAAAATCTGTTTTAAAGTGAACCTGTCTAGAGCTAAATGCTGCTCAAATTACAGGCAGCATGAAATAATGCCAGGCTCTTTGGTTACAAATCAGCTTTGTTGTGCTTTGAAACCCAGGCTTTTTGCAAAAAAACAATGGTTAAAAAATGAGCCAGGAAAGGGGAAAAGAGTAGTTGTCAACTCACTGGATTCTCTCCGCCTGACTGATAGAATGACAGGTCTTTCCCTATACACAAATACCAAAAGTCCTATCTTTCTATCCTAGCCAGGTGGGGAGAAGTCTGTGAGAAGACACCCAGATGTCTCTTGTCCCCAGACTCCCCACCTATCTATTCTAGCCAGGTGGGCAGATGCCCAGATGACTCCTCTCCACCTGTCTAAGCTAGCAAGGTGGGGAGAAGCCTGTGGGAAGATGCCCAGATGACTCTTCTCCCCATCTATCTTTCCTAATCAGGTGGGGAGAAGTCTGCAGGGAGACACTCAGGTGACTCATTTTCTCACCTGTCTACTGTATCTATCCTAGCCAGGTGGGGAGAAGTCTGTGGGGAGACGCCCAGATGACGTCTCTCCACCTGTCTATGCTAGCAAGGTGGAGAGAAGCCTGTGGAGAGATACCCAGATGACTCTTCTCCTTACCTGTCTATCTATCCTACTAGCCAGGGCCGAGAAAAGCCTGTGGAGAGATACCCAGATGACTCTTCTCCCCTCCTGTCTTTCTATCCTAGCCAGGGGGAAGAGAAGTCTGTGGGAAGATGCCCAGATGACTCCTCCATATTCATCTATCTTTCCTAGTCAGGTGGGAAGAAGTTTGCAGGAAGACGCTCAGGTGACTCTTTTACTCACCTGTCTACTCTATCTATCCTAGCCAGGCGGGGAGAAGCCTGTGGAGTGATGCCCAGATGACTATTCTTCCCACCTGTCTATCTATACTAGCCAGATGGGGAGAAGCTTGTGGGGAGCCATCTAGATAACGTTCCTCCCTGTTCCCAGCTCATTTTCTAAACTATGTTTTCTCTGAAATGCCGCAGTGTTACAGCATAAAGCACAGCTCTCTGTAATGAGGGAGCCTGTTGGGATTTCATGCTGCCCATGGTTTGCTCACCATGAAGTTCCTGACAAGTTCTCTTTAAAGGGCTTCTGTCACCCCCCATTTAGCAATTTTCAGTATCGGACATTAGCTATTTGCTAATGTCAGTTGAGTCCATATATATCACTCTTACCTCTCTCTGTGCTGTAATTTCTTTAAAAATCTTACTTTTATAATATGCTAATTACTTCACTACCAGCAAGTTGGGCGGTTACTTGCTAGTAGCTGCCGCATCCTCGGACTATAAACACGCACCCTCCTCCATTTGATAGACAGGGCCAGCGAGCGCTCTCCTCCTCCCGCTGGCCCTGTTTGCCCATGAAATCCCGCGCCTGTGCCGTACCGATCCTCATTGGGCGCAGGCGCTCTAAGAAAAGGACGCTCACTTGCCCGTTCCTTCCTCAGTGCGCCTGCGCCGATGACGTCAGCCTACACCCGGAAAAGAAGCGATGACGGCAGTCTTCTTTTCCGGGTGTAGGCTGACATCATCGGTGCAGGCGCACTGAGGAAGGAGCGGGCAAGCGAGCGTCCTTCTCTCAGAGCGCCTGCGCCGAATGAGGACCGGTATGGCGCAGGCGCTCTGAGAGAAGGACGCTCGCTTGCCCGCTCCTTCCTGCGCAGAATTTCATGGGCAGACAGGGCCAGCGGGAGGAGTAGAGCACTCGCTGGCCCTGTCTATCAAGTGGAGGAGGGTGCGTGTTTATAGTCCGAGGATGCGGCGTAGGTAGGTAATTAGCATATTAAAAAAGTAAGATTTTTAAAGAAATTACAGCACAGAGAGAGGTAAGAGTGATATATATGGACTCAACTGACATTAGCAAATAGCTAATGTCCGATACTGAAAATTGCTAAATGGGGGTTGACAGAAGCCCTTTAAGGTCCGCCATTTGGTATTTGTGTAATTCGTGTTGTCATTGAGGGATTTGTTCATACAGAAAATACAGGTGCATCTTTTTTCTCTGGAAAAAACCTTCACCTACTTCACATTACAGTCACTTCTAGTAAAATCAGACATTTAAAACCTACAGGTAGGCGTCACATTGAAGTCAAGCCTAGACAATGATTCTGAACACAAGCCAAGAATTTGGCACCGCGTGACCACAATCGGGGTGTAGTAGCAATGCAGCAGTGCCACTTCTTGGTATTCAGATATCAGTCTTTAAGTTTGCTTCAGATTCACCATGTGAACGGGGAGAACTGAGCTTCTAGTTAATATGGACTAAGGAGGCTGGAGGTCACTTTCTTGGAATGTTTTGGACTCTACAGAGGAATTTTCCACTTGTGCCATGGAAAGCATACAAGGATCAAAATCTAAAATATTCATTAGAAAACCAGATTTCAACGAGTTTATCCGCTTCCATGTCATTAAAATGTAATCATTGTATAATGAAAAGTTATGCAACTTGCTAATACACCGCCCCTTCTAGTTTTTTAAACTTCTGTTTGCTGTCAGTGAGTAATGACATTCTTGCTTTCATTCAGAGACTATAAAAGTTACATAAAACTAGTCTTGTCCTCTGCTTAGAAGTATATTAAGGGGGTTTTCTGACCGTAGATATTGATGGGCTATTCTCAGGACAGGTCAGCAGTATCAGATTGGTGGGGGTCCGACTCTCTATGATCAGGAGCAAGTGTCCAATTTCCCTGCAGCGCCCTCACAGGGGGTATGAAACATAGCAAAGTCTCTGGTCCTCCAAAGCAGGAGATGATGTTTGCAATTGCCCTCTTCTCAGGCTAGTAGGAGAAGGTCGTTTGTGGGGGACTTTCTTTTATGAACTTCAAATTTTCTAATACATTATTAGAAAATGTTTTTTCCAAACCAGACGACCCCTTAAATTATCCAGCAATTATATATTGTCTAATACTGTTTTGCTCAAAGCTGCAGACCGCCATGCACCTTACAAATTGAACATATAGGGGGACATTTACTATTCAATTTTGTGTCATAATAAAGTTGCAGATTGTGTCACATGCCATATTTTTAGCAAAATCTGCCACTTTCCCCCTTCACTCTACTTTTTAGAAGGGGTGAGAAAAAGGGGTGTGGCAAAGGCGGTGAAGGTGCGTCACTGCATGTCCATACAAATCTACTGACAGATGCCCCTTAACTCAAGACCTTCACTGTAACCAGAGAGAGTGCCCACTGCTCTTCTGTGGACATCTTTATCTCAGACTATCAGAAGAGCAATAGATCCATCATACTGTTATCCCATTGATAACATGTATAACAAGGTTATGGCATCGATGTCTGATAGGTGTGGTCCCACACAGGGGCGCACCGACAAGGGGGTCCAACGGGTCTGGACCCCCCCCCCCCCTTCCCCCCCAGAACCATTCATATTTTTTTTTTTAACACTCAGGGCCGCACCACCGATCGCCGCGGTGGCAAGGTAGTAGGAGATTAGCACTCATCTCCATATTCATCTATATTGCCTTCCTCCTCAGGACGGCGATACAGATGCCTGTGCTGCGGCAGGGCAGGGGAGGAAGAGGCGTCTCCCTTCCCGTTCTTCTGATAGGCTGGCTGCAGGTACTCTGGAGGGGGCACAATGGGCATTTGTACTCTGGAGGGGGCACAGAGGGCATTGCTAATGTGAAGGGGCCACAGTGGGCATTTCTACTATGGAGGAGGCACAATGGGCATTTCTACTATAGAGGGGAACAGTGCACAATGGGCATTACTACTCTGAAGGGGGCACAGTTCACACAGGGCATTACTTCTATGAAAGGAGTATAGAGGGCAGTATTACTGTGAAGGGGCACAATGGGCATTACTAGCACAGAGGGCAATACTACTATTAAGGGGAACAATGGGGATTTCTACTATGAAGTGGGCACAGAGGGCATTATTACTGTGAAGGGGCACAATGGGCATTATTTCTGTGAAGGGGGCACAATAGGCATTACTACTATTAAGGGGGCACAATGGGCATTATTACTATTAAGGGGGTACAATGGGCATTACTATTATTAAGGGGCATTATTACTGTGAAGGGGGCACAATGGGTATTATTACTATGAAGGGGGTGTAAGCCGTGTACCGAGGTGGGCTCTCCAGGATACAGTGAAGTCACGAACGAGGAATGCAATCCCAACAGCAGCTTTTGCCATAACAGAATTTTACTTAAATTTGGCAATAAACACAACCACAAATGCTGGGAACATACAATCAATTTACATACACCCAGCCTGAAGGCTGAGACCCTTGTGCTGCACAGCACGGTGCCCTCCGATGGATGCAGAAGGAAAGTGCAGTAATTTACCTACTGGTGGGCACAACTAAACTGCCACTCCTTACCTGTTATTACCCTAAAAACAAGAACCACTGTATGGGTGTGTGTTGCGGGCTATCCTGCGGTGCAGCACAACAGCTTACAATCTTACCAAGTTCTACAGTATTCCCCCTCCCATAACTGGTCCTGTAGCACGTACCTGAGTATTTCCCCTGAGCAAGAAAATGCCAACCTTGTGAGAATTTTATCAGCTCTCAAATGTGAAATGTCCCTTTAAGTTATGGAGTCCTTGAAATGAGCAGTAGTAACACTTGTGGTCTGACGCAAACAGAAACCCTAACTAACTATAGGCCTAGTTTCAGTCTCTAGGCGCCAACACTGTGATGAGATGCGTGCACGATCTTACCGACCCGGGTCTGCTTTGCATCCGCTGGTGACTCTGAACAGAACAAATGTCTCTCCAACAATCATGCAGTACTGCAGTGTTGCTTTGTTACTCAGCTCTCATCAGCGTTCCTGGCAGCAATCCTCCTTCCTCTGCATAGAATCAGGATCTTGGACATGATCATATTCACTTAGCTGCAGCTCTGGTCACTAAGGGATGCTCTCACACTTGGATGCCATTGGATTCTCTGCTCACACAGTTCCTCAGTTTCACTTCCTTCTAAGATGGCTGCTCTCTCCTTCTCTTCTCTTCTCTTCTCTCCGGACTATCTCATGAATATGGAACTATATGTGCAGTCTGTAGCTGTGTTTAGGAAACAGCGGCATCTTGTGGCCAAACAGCAGAATGTCAGTCCAGAAGATTTAATTTAATCACACAAACAGTGTTCAGACAAGGAGAGCTGTTTCCCCATCTCACAGGGGCACAATGGGGATTATTACTGTGAAGGGGCACAATTATTACTGTGGGAGGGGCGCAAAGAGGGCATTACTACTGTGAAAGGGGCACAAAGTGTGCATAACTACTGTGAAGGGGGCACAATGAAGGAATAAGTACTTTAATATGGCACAATGTGGGCATAACTACTGTTAGGGGGCACGCATTTGTACAAAACTACTGTGAAGGTTGTACAATAAGAGCAATACTACTGTGAGGGGGTAAGTTATTTTTAAAGTATTGGGGGGGATGATGCCACCCCAGGTGCCAAAAAACCTAGGCACACCACTGATGGCACCTAAAATCCTTGTCCGTCGCAGCACTTCGTCCTATAAAACAGGGAGGTGCTACCAACAAGCATAGATATTGTATTGAGATGAATGATCGTAGTAACGGTCATTCTTCCCTGTACATTCTGCATGGAAATGAGCAAGCAACGATCGTGAATTAATGTTCATATGGACGTTTTGCTCCCAATTATTGCTGGCTCTATCGGCCAATGTAAATGGGTCCTTAGTATAATCTTCCTCCTGGAATTACCATGATGGTCATGCAGCCTGCGGTTTGTGTGTGGCCAGTATAATAGCCGGATTGTCTTCAATGTTTGCTTAAGCTCAGCAAGCTAAGCACATGAAAGCCCCTAGCACAATCAATCTTACACAGCCACTGCCTTTTGTCTCCAGAGCACTGACTAAAAGCTCTAAAATCTATTCTCCAGTATGACCATCAGTCATGTATAGAACGGCAGTGACCCTGACAATGGTCACTCTGGTCGAATACCCTGATAGCCATCAGAATGAACTGTAAATGTACACTCATAATGGTCATAGATAGGACCATGCCGTAAGTGCAAGCGGGATCTTCCATGGTGACTATTGTCAAAATGTTACAGTTTAATGCTGATTGTGTATAGATGTGTATGATACATAATACAGTACAATGCATTGTATAATACACTGTAATGCTGAGTGTGTATAGATGTGTATGATACATAATACAGTACAATGCATTGTATAATACACTGTAATGCTGAGTGTGTATAGATGTGTATGATACATAATACAGTACAATGCATTGCATAATACACTATAATGCAGAGTGTGTATAGATGTGTATGATACATAATATATTACATTGTATAATACACTGTAATGCTGAGTGTGTATAGATGTGTATAATACATAATATATTACATTGTACAATACATTATAATGCTGATTATATAGATGTGTATGATATATAACACATTACATTGTTTATTACACTATAATGCTGACTGTATATAGATGTGTATGATACATAATACATCACCCTATATAATACACTATAATGCTGATTGTGTATAGATATTGTGGGGTTTTGCTCTGGTAGACAGGATTAGCGGACGCAGTATAGAGGCAACAACAAGTTCTTTGGATCAAACAGTTCAGTGTTTTATTCACACTTCAGGCAAGTGATAAAACAAGCAGTCATAATCAAGCAAAAAGTCCCTTTGTGGTGTTGGTGGTAATTCACACCATGCGGAAATTCTGCCTCAAAGAGTCCTTGCTGACAGCAGCACCAACCTGTTTTCACACCAAACAGATAGCAAGTCTTCATCCAGACAAAAGGCTCCCAGATCCCAACACAGAGACATGGCTTCTGAGCCCAGCTGCCTATTTAGGGACACCCAGGTGCTGCCAAAACCCAGACCGACATTTAAAATCCGGGCCAGTATTTCACCTCACCTGGCTGTAAATCAGCCCAGCAGCACATGCTGGGAGGAAAATACCTGTTTTCCCAGACCAAACCTTTCACTGTGTCACAATATGTATGATACATAACACATTACATTGTATAATACACTATAATGCTTTTTGTATATAGATGTATATGATACATAATACATTATATTGTATTATACACCATAATGCCTTTTGTATATAGATGTGTATGATACATGATATGTTACATTGTACTATACAATGCAGCATCTGTATCTGTTCTGTCCCTTCTGGTCAGATCGGCAGCTAGCCGCTAGTACAGAGAATTGCATGGAAAGTCATAGACAATTCCAGCGAAGTGTTTGATGAGTGAGTCAGTAGGTCTTTGGCAAGGCACACTCAGCTACCGCATGAGGAAGTTCATTCATCATTCAAAGGAAAAGAAAGATTTCACCAGAGAGAATTATCGGTCAAAAGCTCAGCCTTTCATTACAGCGTTACCCGAGGACAATGACATCTTTATAGATAAGGTCCACAACAAGGTTTTCTACTACTGTGTATGGTTTCAGACAAGTTTTGGGGCACAAGCCATAGATAAGTCCTTTCCCAGCATTAATTAGCAATATTGTGCTAATCAGTATTAAACGGTCAGTTAACTATAAGGTTGTATGCGCCAGCCTGCAACCTGTGCTAAAAGTGCTTTCACACAAAGTAGCAGTTGATACAATTGGTTACTTTTCTTTATAGGGATTGTCAGCCTTGCACTATCCCTTTAAAGAGGACGCATCACTTCTTCTGACATTAGCAACTACTTGCATTTACCTTGTAATAACCGTTCTGCAGCATGTTATGACTGTGTTGTACCATCATTTTCTTATTCCTTCTAGAAGTTTGTAGAGAGGTATCTCCCAAGAATGAGAACCATCTCACCAGCACCACCTATTAGAGGTGGTTCCCTATGAGTCAAGAGACTACTTTCCAACAAGCTATCATGGTCTCTCATGTGACAGGGGTCAGAAGATCTAAGAGAATGGCTGCACGTGATGTGATCTGACAGCTTCTCTGTTTTTACTTGCTTCTATGTTGTTGCTGGGTATGGCCACACCTCTGGTCTCAGGTGTAGCTTAAGTGGTCATTCCAACTCCTATTTAGTCTGGCCTCACCCATTATGCTATGCGGTTAATAGCTCCTTTTGGATGTTGGAAGTTCTGGTGTTGGTTCTCCTCTGAGTTCCTGCTCGTCCTCATACTTCAGAGTTATGTCTCTTTCCTTTATTTCTTATTGGTTGTTTTCCCCTACCTTTTGGTATTAGGCCTGAGGGAGTCTCCTGTTTCTTCAGCTGGGAAGGAACAAATCTTCTCTTGTCCTGACACTATTTCCAGGGCCCTTCAGGGTCAGATAGGGCCCTAGGTTCAAGCGTATGAACATTCCTACATTTAAGGTCTGTTCATACTGATAGTAGTCAGGACTCGGTTTAGGGATTCACTAGGTGATGAACTTTTCCCTTTCCTTAGTTTCTAGGCCTAGTACCTTTTCCATTCCCTCTTGTGGTCAGTGTAGAGTATCTACCCACACCGCACCATGACACAAGCCTTGGGATTTCACAAGAGAATATAGGCAAGCTAGATATCCATCCATAGACAGCTGTTTTGGGGTGCTTGCCCCTCATCAATATGGAGTAGGAGTCTGGCTGGCTTAGTGCGATGCCTTTAGAGTGGCTTAGCATATCAAAGAACTTCCAATAGTTGGCGCTGATGAGATGGCCCTCTTTCTTTGGAGATACCTCTTTACATATTCATATCCCATGGAGCATTGCCAGTAAGTCTCCATACAGGACTGGCCACTTTGAGGAGATTCTGCACAATGCATAAGCCAAATTTAAAAGTTTATGAAGGTCCAGATGAATGCTACCAAAGATAAGCCAAGACACATGGTTTGTTTGTAGTCTTTAGCCAAGGAGACACATAGGTTTGCATATCACCTGTATATACATTTTAAAAAACTATTTTAATAATATCTTCAAAAAGAGCATGGAGTAAAGGCCACTTGACTGAAAGAAGCTGAGATTTTGCCTATTAAATAAGCACACAATCACAAATTACACAAATCCCAAAAATCCCCTTTAGGACATATAACATAGACATCAGGGAAGCATTGGTTTAGTCTTTCAAGCATGCATCTAACCTTTTGTTTTTGTTCTCCTAGGCATTCATTTCACAATGGACCCAGCCAACATTACCTCCTCTCTCGGGAAGGACATTGTGCTGCGGTGCACTGTTACAGTCAGTGGGGATGCAGAGGTCCCAGACGTGGAGTGGTTGAGAGATGAAGAACCTTTGGCCTATGCCGATATCAATCAGATCCAGATGCCACAAGATGATGATACATGGTTGGCCATCAGTGAACTTAGGTTAGTGGAATGCTTCAATATTGATACACATCCATGGTCCGAAAAAATTCCTTCTTATACTTTTTTCCCATTGTGACTAGCATGGAGACAAACACGTTATAAGATGGGGTCTTACATTTTTTGTCTTTTTTTGTTGTTGATGAGAATGCACTGACCAGGTCTCTCTGGAGGAATCTGCTTCTTTTGGCTAACCACTTAGGGTGAATTAAAGAGTGAATTGGTTGTCAAAAATAATTTTTGCGGCTCATCTGTAACATTTTTATACAGAGTACAGATGTGTAGACAGATGATTATTAGATAGATATATAGATAGATAGACAGAGATATTAGACAGACCCCAGTTCAGAAAAGCAATAGTTAATATACAAAATTCTATATCTACCAACATCAGAGCTGTGTTACTGCTAATATCTAAGACCGTCCTGTATATAATAGAGAAATGCTGTCATCCCAGGAGGAATGCAGCTCTTGACATGTGTAGCCGGGAGAATTTTATCAATGTAAACATGAATGGTATGAGTCAGATATAGGATGGGCGTAGATTTTATAGAGATCTTAGTGTAAGGCAAGAGGTCACATCAGAAAGTGGAAGGAAATTATGTCCCTAAATATCTCTGATAGTCATGGCCCTAGAGTTCTTGTTTATCCTTTCGGTGAACCCATCTTATTAATGCACACATAGCTATGAGTGGTGACGCTGGATTATTTATGTTCTTCCACATTTGTTCTCCTCTGCTGCCCCACTCCACCCCAGATACAGTCACCATAGACTCATCACAATACCAAACACTCCACCAAGTATATAGAATACAGGAGTGTTGGTAGACATGTGATTATTGCTTGTGCTTAGAGTCCCAGTACATGTGCCTTGGGTGCTCAGTGCTAGCACCACCACTCATGGAATATATGTATACTAATTATTGAGTCCTCAGGACACATAGCCTACTACAATTTGTTAACTGTCCTGCATAGTCCTCCCACACACATGAACAGCACTGTTTTTGAATGTAGCCTCCATCATAGACTGTGTTTATTTCCATATTATTCATGAGCTGAGCCTCCAGAGATGATTCATTCGAGACAACACTACCAAGCACATATTTGTGGGCCCCACAAGCCTACTTTCCTCTCTATACATACTACGGGACCTAAACTGGCCATACACATTAGGTTGGTCAAACCTGCTGATTTCAGCAGAACCGGACAACTTTCTATTTTATATGTAAGTCTCCCTACTCTACCCATAGATAGGGAAGATAAAGATCAAGCATGTTGGATTTTAACTGCTTAATTCTTTTTTCTCGGGGCGTCTTGCAGCAGCTTTCTCCCCATATTCCCTCTGAAGTGTGCTTAGCTGAGCCAGCCGGTCTTAGTGGTTGGCCACTTCTTGAAGAACATGTCCACCTGATGCTTAGGGCAGAACCTAAGGGGGCAATACATGGACAAAGAGTTCAAAGAACACCAAATAGTTGCCTTTCAGTTGTCTTCTATTAGATCAATGTAGGCTGAACCCACCAATTTCCACAGGAACAACCAACCATCTAATGTGTATTGGAGGCACCACAGAAGAAACATACCACGGACAGCTATCTAATGTCTTTGGCTATCCGAAACTTAATGTAACTCCATATTTAATATTGTTTGTACTAAAGTCATGTTCACTTTCTGTCCCTTCCCAGCATTCATTCACTACAGTTGTCTGACTCTGGCTTGTATCAATGCGTGGTCGAGGGCGAGGACGAGAAAATCTTTTCAGAGTCAGCGTTTCTGCTACTAGAAGGTAAGCCATGAATTAGTTATTCTCAAAGAATAAGTTAAATGAATCACTGTTTACCTCAAATCGGAGTAAAGTGGTTGTCCACTTAGTTAGAAGACCTGTTGGAAACCTTCAGTTTAGCTTTGGAGGAAACACGCTGCAAGTGTTTCATTTTCCTGTAGCACCACCACAGGATAAAGGAAGCAATACACAGGGACTGTAGTGAAATTGCATTAAAATCAATGAGCTGTCCCTATAATTAACAGAGATATTGGATTCCCCAAGAGACCCTTTTTGCAGGCACTCTCCACTCTGGCTAATAAATGATTGTTCTGAATAGGCAACCCCCATCAATCAATTCAAAATCCCCTTTAAGTGATAAAACTCTGTCTGTCCACGGTCACCACTAGAGGGAGCTTATGGGTTTACTGAATACTCTGCTGGTTCAAGCTTTCCCTATTGGTGGCTGTAGGCTTCCAGAACATTGTAGTGTAAAGGCTAGGGACATCTCCAGGACAATTTTTAATAGCATTTTACTCATTTTGGGCTAACATAATTTTTTCAATTAGTCTTTATCAAAAATGTTCAGCAGTTTTTGTCATACAGGGGTTAAATCTCAGGCTTTCACTCTCTGTTTACTCTAAATCTTCTCAAATGACAGCTCATGTGTAGCTCTTATCTCTGATCTCCTGACCTCATAAACACTCAAGCTAAGTTGTTATTAAAGTCATATGAATATGGCTTAAATGCCTGTTGGTCAGGTGCTCTACATAAGCATCATCTCAGTAAACAGAAAGTGACAGTCAGCAATAGACTGAAATTTGACCACTGTATCACAAAAACTGCTGACAATTTTTAATAAAAAAACAATTGAAAAAAAAAAAGAACTTTAGCCCCAAATGAGTAAAATCTTAAAAAAATTGCTTTGAATGTGTCTATAGCCTTAATGCCACAATGACATGTTGTTAAAAGGAGGATAATTACTTTAGGCTTGCCATGCATTTTAGAATGTTGGCCAGTCTTCCAGAAGTTCCACCAACTCCGCTCTAATGACTATGGCTAGCTTTAGATGTGAATAGAAAATGGAAGTGTTTCCAAGCAAGCAGTCCTGATCGATTGCCCCATGTCTTCTACTACTTTCCACTGATGTTTGCAATCCGCATTTTTTATAGTTTTTAAGGGCTTACTTCAGCTTCACAGTGAATATTCATTTTCGACCCATTCCACAGCTAAATATTTGTATTAGTCATGTCATTACAATCATGGTTAGAATGAGTCACCCCCATAACTAGAGACATCTGACATAGCTTGTGCAGTGGAGTCGATTTTCTAAGCATTACAAATTTCATTTGCAGGATACATGGGAGCCTGATGATCTCCAGTGTTAGCGCATCACTGAGTACAGGAGTCATACCTTTATATCTTGTTTTGCCCAGGTCTGCCCATCTTCATCGATGAACCAGAGGACATGCATGTCTACCCCAATGTGCAATTTAACCTCAGCTGTGATGCTCATGGTCCTCCTGGTCCTGTGGTGGTGATATGGCTACAAGATGGTTTACCCCTGAACTCCCTCGTAGATGAACTAGCTTCGACGCCTTCAGTGCTTCAAGTCAAAGGTAAGGGACCTATCTGGAGAATTCGGGAGTGTCTTTAGATCCAGCTCTTGGTAAAGTTTTTGATTTCTTGAATACTGTTAAGTACTACACCAGCAGATAAGGCAGACGATTGTCGAGAAGGAAGCGTTCCTTCTGATAATCACCTGTCCATCAGTGAAGTAGACCGCTGCTATTACATGCAGCAATCTCCTCCACAGTATGGGGAGTCGGGATCACTAATGCCATTGCTTGTCCCCATACAAAATAATTATTTGCAGCAGACCGTGATTAGACAGAATGATCTGCCGCCGGCAAATGGTGATTTGTTAACCTGTTTAAAAATTGTGATTGCCCAATGAATGAGCATTTGTTCGTTTATCAGTATTACACAGGCAGGTCATCGCTAACGAACGTTCCTACAAGTGATTGTTAGCGATGATCTGTTCGATTATCGCTAGGCGTAATACAGCCCTAATTGATTTCCTGAGATAAGGTTTTATTGTACTGAACTGCCTAAGACAGCTTGTCTAACTTTATCAGTCCCATACAGTTGAACTGAGGGGCACCACTCATGCTCAACCACTGCTCCCTTCATAAATGGTGGGTGGGTACAGAACCCCAATAGATGGATCCCCAGTGATCAGAGGATAAAGGGATACATCTACATTGTGGAACAACCCCTTTAATCAAATTCAAGCTAAAGTAATGGTGGGCACATCTGCATGTGGTTTGACTTATATAAATGTCTGGACATAATTTAAAAAAGTCAATAGCCAGAAATAAGGACATCTCCTCCAAGAACCGTGTGATTAGAATTCTGTTTGCTCCAAGATCTGCTGGTTGCGAGCTAAATGTCCTTGAGTTTCCACCTACGCTTGAAGGTTCTTCATCGAGAATCTTGCAGACAACTGTTATTTTTATTTTCTGATATGGAGCTTTTACTCATTCGTTGAACATATTTCATATGCTACTCACCAAGGCCATTAGGTCAGGCTTCTGGTGGATACTTTCAGTGACATTTTCCAATATAAAGGATATATTTTGTAACCAGAGTATTAAAAGCAGACAATCCCATTTGCTCCTCAGTTTCATTTGTAGAAGTAATTGTAATGCTTGTATGTCAGATGTGCTGAAATATTTTTGGCCATTTTCCAGATGATCGCAGATGTCAGGTGCAGACGTTTTCCTTCTGACGCCCGACTATTATTTATTACAGAGCTTTCCAGGCAGTTTCATTTCAGATGTAAACTTTAATCTGTCTCTGAAGTTGGCGATCACCCTTTTCTTGCTAGAACAGTCAAAAAAATATATAATGTTGGCTCAGATCATCTGAGCTCACATGTTAAAGGAGTATTCCTATCCTAGGACGGGACCCCCCCGACCATCTTCCACCTGGAATGGGTGATCAGAGGTGGTCGGTTCTAGGAAACAGTTGAACAGGCTGTTCTATGCTGTTTCTGTAGCTCCCATACACATGAATGAAAGTTACCCACTCGGTTGGTTCATAATTCTGACCATCTCTAGTCACCACTTTCAGGGGTGTTGGAGAGGACCCATTCTTCTATAGGTACAGGCAGATCCCAGAGGCAAGACCCACATCTATTAGAAAATTGATGGCATATCCTGTGCCTAAGCCATAAATGGCTAAAATGGCATTGCCTATCCTGAGGGCAATGGGCAGATTCCATGACTTCAGATATTGAGCCAAAGACTGGCAGCCCCATAAACATTTGCACGAAAGATATTCTACATTTTTCAAACCAGCACCTGAGTTCTTCAGTAAATTCTATCTGTATAGCTCCACCTGCTGATTGTTATTTTCCTTATATCTCTGTCCACCTCAGTAACATTGTTGAAGTGGACACACATGCTCAGTTCTATCTTTCAACTGCCACCAACCATATCTACTGTTCAAAGCTGTGAATGTAGCATGGAGAGCTCTTCAGCAGAAAGTGCACGCCCCTGTACTGTGACAGGGAATGAGATGCAGACAGGCCATGCTCCTGAGCTGCCAGTAAATCTAGTAGGGCAATTGGAGCAATGAATGAGAGATCTCTGGATCCATGTGAGGTACAGGGCTGGTTCTAGTTTTGTTAGAAAGAGATTGTCATGTACTATATGATGTCTACTTTATATATTTTTTTATTAATCATGGGGATAATCCCTTTAGGCTTTTTGCTTGACCCTGCCAAAAAGCATTCATTTTTAACAAATATATACCTGATTATCCCCCCCCCCCCCCCAATGCTGTAGTTCAGTGATGCCCAACCTATGGCCCGCAGGCTAAATCCAGCCCGCGAAGCTGTGTTATGTGGTCCGTGCAGTTAGGCTGGACAGTCTGGTTTTAAGACTCCTGGTCCTCCGTCGGGCGCAAGGCCAGGACAGACAGCCAGGAGTCCTCCTTTAGTGTGGTACAGGGTCAGGGTCCGTTTAAGTTTACCCATGGCAGGGGCAGGCAGGCAGCACGTCGTCCGCACAGTGTGCTGTATGACATGACGACACAACGCTACGTCGTCGACGCTACGTCGTCGGAGAGAACTATTATCTACAGCAGGCAGGACGGAGCGCGGGTGCCACTACCAGCAGTGTACGTCGGTTTATGGCGGTGCATCTCTGACAGGTATTTGTATAGCGCAGTCACACCGCAATATTGTGCTTACACCATCATTAGTCTTCTGCCCCTCAATCTGTTCCTGAGCCACGTGTCCAAGGAGCTGCTCAGTCATCTGCACAGCCATCAGTCTATAGGGGAGGAACATCAGATAGACGGGGTAAGGGGGGCGAGGCGCCCCTCAAATCACCACTGTAGCTAATAATATACATGCCCCCGTACAACACACAAAGAGGAGAGATTCGCTGTGTACTAGGGGCACATGTTTTACATAACTCCTCTTTACTAGTCCCAATGTTCCCAAAAAGAAGTCACATACACCCCCATAACAGTGTGCCACCTATATATACCCCATACCAGTGTGCACCCCATATATACCCCATAACAGTGTGCCACCCATATATACCCCATACCAGTGTGCACCCCATATATACCCCATAACAGCGTGCCACCCATGTATACCCCATAACAGTGTGCCACCCATATATACCCCATAAGTGTGCCACCCATATATACCCCGTACCAGTGTGCAACCCATATATACCCCATAACAGTGTGCAACCCATATATACCCCATAACAGTGTGCCACCCATATATACCCCATAACAGTGTGCCACCCATATATACCCCATAACAGTGTGCCACACCCATATATACTCCATAACAGTGTGCCACCCACATATACCTCATAACAGTGTGCCACCCAAATATACCCCATAACAGTGTGCCACCCATATATACCCCATAACAGTGTGCCACTTGTATATACCCCCATAACTGTGTGGCACTCATCAGGACGAGTCAGATGGGAGCAGGAGGTTTATAGAGGATGGTAGTGGTGGAAGTGATTGGACCTGAGCCTATTTCTTAATATGTGATTACTATGTCTGGTGCCCGTGTGAGAGGACATAATATTGTACCACAAGGCATTTCTAAAGAGTTTCCTGCATTCCACTCCTTAGTCTTGCTATGCCCAGAGATGTGTCACCTTCACAGTAATAATGCCCAGAGATGTGCCACCTTCTCAGTAATGCTCATTCCCAGATGTGCCCCTTTTACAGTGGTAATTCCCAGATGTGCCCCTTCACAGTGGTAATGCCCAGATGTGCCCCTTCACAGTGGTAATGCCCAGATGTGCCCCCTTCATGGTGGTAATGCCCAGATGTGCCCCCTTCACACGGGTAATGCCCAGATGTGCCCCCTTCACAGTAGTAATGCTCACACATGCCCCCTTCACAGTAATAATGCTCGTATGTGCCCACTTCACTGTAAAAATGCCCCAGATGCACCCGTTTTACAGTAAAAATGCCCAGATGTGCCCCTTCACTGAAAAAATGCCCAGATATTTGCCCCTTCACAGTAGTAATGCTCACACGTGCCCCCTCACAGTGTTTTCGTTTCTTTCCGGCAAAGTTACCAGGTTCTGGCCCAAAAAATGTATACCATGTCTAGTGCGGCCCTCAGACGAAAAATGTTTGGGCACTACTGCTGTAGGTAATGAATGAGCAAGTTTTCTACAACCTACTTCACATCTATGATCAGCCACACAGGCTTCTTTGGTCAATATCTAGCTTCTCAAAACCTCCCCATGTGGAGAGGGAGGCAAACCAGAACCTGACACTTCAAGTATTGGCTTATCTCTGGCCAGAATAAAAAGATCAAACATGTTGAAATCCAATAGAAGAATTGACAGGACCAGTTCTAAGGTTATCACAGAAAGAGATCCGTAAATTGCGACCAATTCTGGGCACCTCAGAGGGCTGAGGAGGAGAACAGGATGGATGTTAATAATTAGGCTCTTCAGGCTGAAAAGGAGTCTGTACTCATCGTTCCCCCCATTTTGTAACTGTGTTCCAGGGACTTTTCCATTCTCATACTATTCTTAGAATTCTTGCATTTGTCTGTTTTGAAGGGGAAATTCACAATTTCCACAGACATCTGTCTTGAAACTCTGAGGGAAGCGAAAATTCTGCAGAGTTGGCAAAGGGAAGAGATTTAGAAACCAAATGTAAATCAGAAGCACTTCACCATCGCAGGGGTCAAGAAATGTCTTTTAAAAACACTTAACCAAGGAGGAGCCTTGTTTACTAGGGAGTCACCAGAGGATACTAACAGATGGGGCAGATATTTTTGGGAACTTGCCTTCAATCTCAGAAATCCTCATCTTCCATTGAAGGCCTCCTTTAAATGATTATGCTTATTGTATTATGGAGTATTTCCAACCAAAACAGGAAAATTCAGTTTAGGTTTGAGTCTAGTGTCAACAGAGGACCCATGTGCAAATGTGTGGGCCCCTTGTCAACGCTACAGATGGCCTTGCAGTTCGCCCGACAGTCGTTTCACAGGGAACTTTGCGCGTTCGCTGAACATGCGAACATATGGCGATCTCCGCCGGCGCTATATTCTTTTGCATTGCGCCGAACTTTGACCCATGACACATCCATCAGGTGGGACAGAACAGCAAACTGAGACGTTTCAGCACATGGACACACACCCCCACCCTATAACAGAACCCGATCTAGCAGCCATTTTACATTCTGTGTTTTGCCAGTGTAGGGAGAGGTTGCTTTGTGGAGCAAGGACAGGCTGTTAGGGACACCAAACGCTAGCTAATAGGGCCACAAAAGTCCTTTTAAGGACTGGTATAGATGTGCTATCGATAGGTGTGATATACTGAGGGGTGTGATATACTTATAATATACTTTCTAACATAGAAAGTATATTACAGTGCATTTGTATTGTGCAGCAGTTGTGTGCGGTTCTGCTGCGATACCGCAGCTATATAGAGGGACAAGCGCTATTGGAACAACTATTTGCAATGGGTGTGATATAACTGCTTCCACAAAATAGTGATTGACGTCTGCGATATACCTGTTGCCCTAAATAAACAGGGTGGTGTGATATAACTTTTGTGGCAAAAAATATAATTGAGGGGTGTGATATACCTGCTTCCACAAAATAGTGATTAAGGGGTTTGATATACCTGCTACCACAAAATACTGATTGAGGGCTACGATATACCTGCTTCCACAAAATGCTGATTAAAGGGATTCTGTCACCAGTTTTTGACCCCCACATTCAAAAATATGGTTATGTGCATGGAGCCCTTGTGATTCCTAATGTGGTCTTATAAGATAAATCTGTAGGCTCATTTAGTGTAAAAAACGTTTTATCTAACCTGTCATTCATCTCAGTAAGGTGCCCAGGGGGATGCTCATGTCTTCCAGATGCCGCCCGCACCCGCCGCCGTTGGTGCCCAGCTCCTCCTTTGCTGTCATCAGCGCCGCCTCAGAATCATTTGCTACTCCTCCGGCTCTCCCTCACTCCCCCCTCCTTCTTCTCTAACAACCCGCGCGTGCGCACAGGCCTGGGCCTGATGCGCCCGTGCGGACTTCTCCGTCCGGCTTCACTGAGCGAAGTGCGCATGCGCCAGCACTTCGCTCAACCTCCCGATGACCTGAAGGCTGCCGTCATCGGGAGGTTGAGCGAAGTGCCGGCGCATGCGCACTTCGCTCAGTGAAGCCGAATGGAGAAGTCCGCACAGGCGCATCAGGCACAGGCCTGTGCGCACGCGCGGGATGTTAGAGAAGAAGGAGGGGGGAGTGAGGGAGAGCCGGAGGAGTAGCAAATGATTCTGAGGCGGCGCTGATGACAGCAAAGGAGGAGCTGGGCACCAACGGCGGCGGGTGCGGGCGGCATCTGGAAGACATGAGCATCCCCCTGGACACCTTACTGAGATGAATGACAGGTTAGATAAAACGTTTTTCACACTAAATGAGCCTACAGATTTAGCTTATAAGACCACATTAGGAATCACAAGAGCTCCATGCACATAACCATATTTTTGAATGTGGGGGTCAAAAACTGGTGACAGAATCCCTTTAAGTGGTTGGATATACCTGCTTCCACAAAATTTTGATTGAGGCTTGTGATATACCTGCTTCCACAAAATACTGATCAAGGGGATTGATATACCTGCTTCCACCAAATATTGATTGAGGGCTGCGATATACCTGCTTCCACAAAGTACTGATTAAGGGGTTTGATATACCTGCTTCCACAAAATACTTATTAAGGGGTTTGATATACCTGTTTCCACCAAACATTGATTGAGGCCTGCGAGATACCTGCTTCCACAAAATACTGATTAAGGGGTTTGATATACCTGCTTCCACCTAATATTGATTGAGGGCTGCGATATACCTGCTTCCACAAAATACTGATTAAGGGGTTTGATATACCTGCTTCCACCAAATATTGATTGAGGCCTGCGCTATACCTGCTTCAAAAAAAATACTGATTAAGGGGTTTGATATACCTATTTCCACCAAATACTGATTGAGGCCTGCGATATACCTGCTTCCACAAAATACTGATTAAGGGGTTTGATATACCTGTTTCCACCAAATACTGATTGAGGCCTGCGAGATGCCTGCTTCCACAAAATACTGATTAAGGGGTTCGATATAACTGTTTCCACCAAATATTGATTGAGGCCTGCGATATACAGTACCTGCTTCTACAAATACTGCTCTTCTTTTGGGACTTAGGCATAAGGTCATTTTGAAAATGACAGGCAGAGGAAGAGGCAGGCCGTTCCGCAGGGGTGGTAGGGGTCGGGCAGGTGCACCAGGCCGGAGCCTAAGTGGGAAGTTGGAGAAGGCATGTGCGATTACTTCAAAGGACGCACCAGAGTTGGTTAAATGGCTCATTCAGCCCTCTGCTTCTTCACCCTCCACATCCTCTGTATCTGCACCATCCTCAATCTCTGCTGTGTGCATCCCCAAAGACACCACCACCATAGTCCCTCCACTCGAGTCAGAGGAATTATTTTACCATCCATTCCCAGACCTTACCGATGCGCAGCCATTGTTGACATCGGATGAGGAAGAGGAGGTAGCAGTACCCAGATCAGCCCAAGGAGGGAGGTCCTCGCTGTTGCTGCCCACTCCGAGATCTCAAATGTCAGTGGTGGTGAAGGTGACGATGATGACGTGTCGATGGACGTCACGTGGGTGCCCACAAGAGAGGAAGAAGAAGGGAGTTCAGAGGGAGAGATGGAGCAGCAGAAAAGGAGGAGATGGAGGA
Organism: Bufo gargarizans; assembly: GCF_014858855.1. Taxonomy (NCBI): domain Eukaryota; kingdom Metazoa; phylum Chordata; class Amphibia; order Anura; family Bufonidae; genus Bufo; species Bufo gargarizans. The sequence goes on from NC_058088.1 coordinate 1,632,363, forward strand.
GAAGCAGGCAGAGTTAACAGGGCACAGGAGGCAAAAGCAGACTGCAAATGTATCTGGAGCGAGCCATCCACCATGCACGGTCACTTCTGGTGCTCCCAGGACGCCGGCACATGGCTCCGCAGTGTGGGCTCTTTCCAGTGATGATCGGCAGGGGCAATAATTAAATTCGCGAATATTCATCATATATTCGCGAATTCGTGATCTCCAGTCATTATTTTCTTGATTGCCAAAGTCGGCAATCGGAAAATTCGCAATATGAAAATTTGCGATCAACACTACTCCTAAAGTGAAAGATATTGCAGCCTTCTCATTGGCCTAGAAGCAAGAAGCAGTGAGGGATCATGGGTACTGATAAAAAAATATCTTGAATATTAGCGATTACGAAGATATAGCACTATATTTTAGATATTCGCGAATTCTCGAAGTGCCAATATTTGCGTTAAAAATTTGCGATTGCCATGCTGTACTGCGGCTGTTCTGCCTGGAAGCCAAGAGCCACACCGGTCCGGCACTGCTTTCAGCTCTTCGGTCACAGGCCGATAAGTGGTTAACCCCGCTCAATTTGACAGTTGGTAAAGTGGTGTGTGACAACAATGCCAATCTGCTGAGCGCGCTGAAACAGGGCAAAATGACACACGTGCTGTCCACTGCACACGTCCTGAACTTAGTCGTACAGAGATTCGTTGTCAAATACCCCAGGGTCCAGGACGTCTTGTGGCAGGCCAGGAAAGTCTCTGGCCATTTTAGAAGATCTTACACGGCCATGGCTTACCTTGCTGACGTTCAGCGGCGACACCACCTGCCCGTCAGACATTTGATTTGTGACAGCCCGACGCGCTGGAACTCCACCTTGTATATGCTTGATAGGCTGCTCCAGCAGCAACGTCCCGTTAACGACTACCTGTATGAACTCTGCAGCAGGACAGGTTCTGGGGAGCTTGGTTTCTTTTCACCGCGCCAGTGGCTGCTTATGCACGACGCAGGCAGACTTCTGCGTCCATTTGATGAGATAACCAAACTGGTCAGTCGCAGCCAGGGCGCCATCAGTGACATCGTACCCTACGCCTTACTGGCCTACAGTAAAATTTGTATCCAGTGACCGCCTAATGTACCTCCAGCCACATCATCACAAGTTTTTTCTGTCAGGTGAATGCCTAATTTTTGGGGTCTGTGCTCCCGTGGCCTGAAATAAAAATTTTCTAGGCTCCAGCAGGGCACATTTTTGAGAGTTTCCCTTTAAGATGCATAAAAATGGCCCCTGATTAAAATACATATTTTTTCGGGAATTTTTGCCAATGATCCCCCTTTGGTATGTCACTGTCCATGTTGTGGGTATATTTGTGCACTTCTAGTAACTATTTGGTGGCTGCAAATATGACCTGAAGGTTTTTCAGGTTTGCCTGCCATTAAAGTCAATTGGGCCAGCCGCGAACGCGCGGTTTGCGAACATTTAATCGCGAACCTTCCCGGCCGAAGTTCGTCCATCACTAGTCAATGCTTATAAGATGCCTTTACTCTGATAGGTCTCAATCAACCTATGGTTTTAGAGAGGTCTCTATAACCCATAAGGACAGGGTTGAACTGGGGTTCCTCAGGCCCACCAGAGGAAATTATGAGTCTGGGCCCAAACCCCTATATCATTAATAAAGTCTAATAGCTTTTGATTCAAAGAAATCAACCCTATGGCAAGGCAGCTCCAAATGTTTTTTTTTATCCTGGACCTTTGGGGGCCCACTATAGTTTCAGAGCTTTGGCCCACCGGAGGACCCTCTGGTACTCCTGTAGGCCAATGATGGAGTTTGTTCTCCCAGGGCGGGGTCCCTCTTTAGCAAGATGATACATGCCTAGTCAATCAGAAGTATCAGGTCAGTAACGTAGGCCAACAGTGTTGTATAACATTTCAGTACAAGGATGTCAGGAGCACATCGCCATATGAGACGTCATTGGGCTGACCACAAGACAGCTGTGTTGTTGTCTCTATGTCTGGAGAGGATGGGTGGGTGGGTTGGTTTCTGATCAATTCCAGATGCCTCAGTCACTGTGCAGCACATCTGGCAGAAAACCGGGGACCTGGAGCCCAGATGAGGACAGATTTCTGAACACAGTACCCCCAGGAGTCTGTATAGTGGTCTAATGTCCAGTACAGGTGGCTGGAGGAGATGTTGGTTTGATAGGCGAGAACTCCCCCCCTCCAGAGTGTCCCATCACCCTTTCCATGTCCCTACGCTCCCCCTTCCCACCCCTCACTCATTGTCTGCTTCACATTCCTCGCTCTGTGGTATTTTCACTCTCGATCTCACGCTCTCGGGGCACATCGTTCTTATTAAAAGCATTTCCTTCCAGCTAAATTTACACACAACCGATTGACGCTTGTTATCAAGACGCTTAAAAAACAAATGGGTTAACCCGCAATTCTCTGCTAATTATGCAATCACCCACAACGCATATCTGGCGGTAAAGATCCATTTGCTTTATCATATGTTCAGGGTATAGCTATGCAGTATATATTTGCGACTTACACAGGCGAGAGAGGGGCTCATTCTTGTAGGGACTAATAATATTAACCCTTCCTAACCCTTATAGAAGAAAAAATAAAGAAAGAAATACGATGTAGGGTGATGCAACTGACCTCCTGTAATACTGCTCCTGCTTATCTATTTCTGAGACTGTCTCTATAAGGCCACGTGCACACATGTTTTGCAGTCTGCAAATTTGCAGATTCCGCCCATGTGCGTTCCGCACCCAAAAATCCCTAAAAATCATACAGGTAAATCTAGTCCTGCATGTAAATAGTAGGCGTATCACGGATTTGCATGGAGAATTATAGAATAGTTACCATCTCCTTATTCATACTGCATTGGTCTCAGTTCACATCCCATAAACAGAGAACAGTTCTACCAGGGTGACAGCAATCTCAGTCTTGACGGCCTGTTATTCACATGTAAATATCGTCCTTTATTTGCATATTCGCATTCCTCAAGTCTTGCAGACCCCCGACCTGCACGTGGGGGCAGATACCGATTATGACGTATGAATTGTTTGCTTTGGAGAGGTTCACCTATTAGATCATGTTAAATACGACGGTTAGACTTGCCTGTGAAGGATTTGGAAGCAAAATGACTTCCCTCAGGGGAACATATATATTCATGCCTTGCCAAAAATAATATTAATTTGGAGCACAAGACGGGGAGTGGCAGCGGTTGTGCCACGGTATTATCTACAAGCTTATTTCTATGGAAAAACAAAACAAAAAACGTTAAAACATTTTAACACCAAAAATTGCAATGCTCAGAGGTGTATACCCGAATATCATATTCTACTCCAGGTCATACTCCTAGGTGTCTTGAAAGCTGAGATATGGAGGATTGATAAGTGAGGTCTATATACTATATACAAATGCTTTAGCTATCCCTGTGCCTTTCTCTGACATGAAGGTAACAGGATGGTCACCTGCAAGTAGACACAGAAGTAACAGGATGGTCTTCTGAGAGTAGACATGGAGGTAACAGGATGGTCACCTGCAACTAGGCATGGAGTTGACAGGGTCGTCACCTGCGAGTAGACATGAAGGTAACAGGATGGTCAGCTGCAAGTAGACACAGAAGTAACAGAATGGTCATCTGAGAGTAGATGTGGAAGTAACAGGATGGTCACCTGCAAATAGACATGAAGGTAACAGGATGGTCACCTACAAATAAGCATGGAGTTAACAGGGTCGTCACCTGTGAGTAGACATGGAGGTAACAGGGGGGTCATCTGCAAATAGAAATGAAGATAACAAGGTGGTCTGCTGCGAGTAGACACAGAAGTAACAGGATGGTCATCTGAGAGTAGACATGGAGGTAACTTGGTGGTCATCTGTGAATAGACATGAAGATAAAAGGATGGTCACCTGTGAGTAGACATAGAGGTAACAGGGTGATAATCTGTGAATAGACATGGAGGTAACAGGGTGGTCACCTGTGAGTAGATATGAAACAGGGTGGTCACCGGCAAATAGATATGGAGCTAACAGGATGGTCATCTCCAAATAGACATGGAGGTAACAGGGTGGTTATCTTCAAATAAGGTAACACGATGGTCATCTGAGAGTAGACATGGAGGCAACAGGGTGGTTATCTTCAAATAAGGTAACAGGATGGTCATCTGAGAGTAGAGATGGCGGCAACAGGGTGGTCACCTACCAATAGACAAAGAGGTAACAGGGTCTTCACCAGCAAATAGACAAGAAGATAACAGGGTGTTGGTCACCTGCAAATAGACAAAAAGGTAACAGAATAGTCTCCTGCGAATAGACATGGGGGTAACAGGTCATGACTTGCAAACTTTCTTATGTGAATCTTAATATATAAATCCTTTGTTCTTATGGGAGATAAGTACATGTCAGAAGTGTCTTTTCCACGCACCCTGTTGAGAACACAAGCATGTTTTGTCGAGCACGCATGTGTATAGGGGGTTCAGGAGGAATAGCTGTTGATATAGCGACCTTTGACATATAAGACAAGTTTATTTCAGTTTACTCCTTCTTTAAACATCCAGAACCAACATACTGACCAAGCAGGAATGAAGACAGTACGTGTAAGGGCCACCAAACAATTCTCCATATCACAACTTCCTGGCCTCCTGTGAATATGACATGGGAGCGAGAGATACTGTGGCCAACTGCATTCGCACATAAATATTACAAGGATCCGAGTCTTATTCACGTGCCCATAGTAGTTCCTGACTATAGAACTAATGTCAGTCACCGTTCATATTGTAATATTTCCTATGACCCATTTCAGATACTGAAATTGTCCATGTTCAGTCCACATGAATTGTCCATAGGAATGAGGACAGAGGCTTTTATTGCTTCTAGTACAGGTCAATAGGCATAATATCATGGATGTACCCAATGTGTAAGCACTTGCTACCTCTCATAGGGTACGGCCACACAATCAGGTTTCTGGATACAGTTTTTGAAGTCAAAAACAGGAGTGAACTCAAAAAGGAGGAGAAGTCATATCTATACTTTATACTGTCTCCTTTATAATACTCTTCTGATTTTGGTTTCCACACCTGATTGTGTGGTCATACCCTTATGCTTTTTGATAATACTCCAGACCCTACTTCCCTATGAATGATGTTGTCCTGTACCTCCAATGATGCACGCATTGCTCTTCTCAGTAGACCGTGCGCTTGACACAACCAGTGTGATAGAGGTTCATATACACGTCAGTGTTGGTATATGTCCTCAGAGCAGATTCTGACTTGTTGCCGTACGTTACATTTTTGTACCACAGAACACTTATTGTTCCCTCTCTTCCCTCAGGTCTTAATAAATCCTCTTTGTTCTCCTGTGAAGCTCATAATGGAAAAGGTGTTACTACATCCAGGACCGCAACTATTAAAGGTAAACTACAAAGAAGATCAGATCTTCTGTTGTATACTGTGGAGGAGATCAGACTTTGTACACTTAGGAGTGAGGTTGACATAGTGCGGAGAGAGAGGATCAGATCCTATACTGATGTGTAATCTGAAGCCCCTGGATTCCAATGCAAAATTTGCAACCTTGATCCCAACCTGCTGTGTGTCCTTTATAATACTGGTATCTTCTTAGGCTACTTTCCCACATGGGTCAAAGAAATCCGGCAGGATGTCCTGGCAGAGATCAGCCTGCCTGAGATCTCCAGATTCAGCATAGCCAGATAGTGACGCGTGCCTGCAGGACACCATTGACTATAATGGGGTGCGGCATGGATCTGGCCACTCCCTGGCATATCCGCCGGGATTGGGCTGGAAAAAAACGGCGGTTTTTATATATGCCAGATCCTCACTGCATCCCAGCATGGTCAATATGGTTGGGTGGGCACAAGGCACTATCTCTGACGGAACAGCCTGACGGATTTCTTTGACATGTGTACTACTAGCCTTATGTGGCAGAGGAGCCTTTGAGCCCCAGCAGACACCATAACCGACCATAAACACTGAAAAACGTGTTGAATAAATTCAAAACAGCTACTCTTCATCAATCTTTTTTGAATAAAAAAGATTGATGAAGTCGCTGTCCCACGTGCCGTATATCTCCATCCTGGTACGACCGGAGCGCTACATGCTACAGGCGATCCTGGCTGGGGGGTTGTGCTCCAGGTGTCTTGAGCTTTATCCTGGTGGCACGCCCCCTGTGAAGTGAGTGCTTCAGGGTGTCTCCTGTTTTGAATTTATTCAACACATTTTTCAGTGTTTATTTGACCATTATATGCTTAATTTATGCTTGTTTTCTCTTCATAAATATTGACAATACGTAGCACAAATAGCACGCTAGTTGTATTGTTATTCACTTGGGTGTTATAGTTATTCACCCTGAGGCTTGTATTTGGCCCATTAATATCACCCTTCTTTGCTGAGAGTAGCGCTGTAATTTGTTTGTTTGTCCTTTGTTTGTCATATATGTGAGTAGGGCCGTGTTTTGAGACGTCCTTCTTGACGTTCCAGCCGTTCACGGCCCAACTTTTCTCCTTCACCATCCTCTATAGCTACACCCCTAAGGGCTTTTACACATCAGCTTTTTGTTCTTCTGATCCATCAGAAGAACCAAATGTATTTTTTTAAAGTGTTCATGTTTCTTTAGAGCATCAGTTATGCCCAGTTACTGTGCAACCCATCAAGTATCAACAATTTTTTGTAGGAAGATCAGCTCCTGTATTGTACAGTGTGGAGGAGATCAGATCCTGTATTGTACAGTGTGGAGGAGATCAGATCCTGTATTGTACAGTATGGAGGAGATCAGATCCTGTATTATACAGTGTGGAGGAGATCAGATCCTGTATTGTACAGTATGGAGGAGATCAGATCCTGTATTGTACAGTGTGGAGGAGATCAGATCCTGTATTGTACAGTGTGGAGGCGATCAGATCCTATATTGCACAGTGTGGAGGAGATCAGCTCCTGTATTGTACAGTGTGGAGATCAGATCCTGTATTGTACAGTATGGAGGAGATCAGCTCCTGTATTGTACAGTATGGAGGAGATCAGATCCTGTATTATACAGTGTGGAGGAGATCAGATCCTGTATTGTACAGTGTGGAGGAGATCAGATCCTGTATTGTACAGTGTGGAGGAGATCAGATCCTGTACTGTACAGTGTAGAGGAGATCAGATCCTGTATTGTACAGTGTGGAGGAGATCAGCTCCTGTATTGTACAGAGTGGAGGAGATCAGATCCTGTATTGTACAGTGTGGAGGAGATCAGATCCTGTACTGTATAGTGTGGAGGAGATCAGATCCTGTATTGTACAGTGTGGAGGAGATCAGATCCTGTATTGTACAGTATGGAGGAGATCAGATCCTGTCTTGTACAGTATGGAGAGGATCAGATCCTGTATTGTACAGTGTGGAGGAGATCAGATCCTGTATTGTACAGTATGGAGGAGATCAGATCCTGTACTGTATAGTGTGGAGGAGATCAGATCCTGTATTGTACAGTGTGGAGGCGATCAGGTCCTTTATTGTACAGTATGGAGGAGATCAGATCCTGTATTGTACAGTGTGGAGGAGATCAGATCCTATATTGTACAGTGTGGAGGAGAGCAGATCCTGTATTGTACAGTGTGGAGGAGATCAGATCCTGTATTGTACAGTGTGGAGGAGATCAGATCATGTATTGTACAGTGTGGAGGAGATCAGATCATGTATTGTACAGTATGGAGGAGATCAGATCCTATATTGTACAGTGTGGAGGAGATCAGATCCTGTATTGTACAGTATGGAGGAGATCAGATCCTGTATTGTACAGTGTGGAGGAGATCAGATCCTGTATTGTGCAGTGTGGAGGAGATCAGATCCTGTACTGTACAGTGTAGAGGAGATCAGATCCTGTATTGTACAGTGTGGAGGAGATCAGATCCTGTATTGTAGAGTGTGGAGGAGATCAGCTCCTGTATTGTACAATGTGGAGGAGATCAGATCCTGTATTGTACAGTGTGGAGGAGATCAGATCCTGTATTGTACAGTGTGGAGGAGATCAGCTCCTGTATTGTACAGTGTGGAGGCGATCAGATTCTGTACTGTACAGTGTAGAGGAGATCAAATCCTGTATTGTACAGTGTGGAGGAGATCGGATACTGTATTGTACAGTGTGGAGGAGATCAGATCCTGTATTGTACAGTGTGGAGGAGATCAGATCCTGTATTGTACAGTATGGAGGAGATCAGATCCTGTATTGTACAGTGTGGAGGAGATCAGATCCTGTATTGTACAGTGTGGAGGAGATCAGATCCTGTATTATACAGTGTGGAGGAGGTCAGATCCTGTACTGTACAGTGTGGAGGAGATCAGATTCTGTATTGTACAGTGTGGAGGAGATCAGATCCTGTATTGTACAGTGTGGAGGAGATCAGGTCCTGTATCATACAGTGTAGAGGAGATCAGATCCTGTATTGTACAGTATGGAGGAGATCAGATCCTGTATTGTACAGTGTGGAGGAGATCAGATCCTGTATTGTACAGTGTGGAGGAGATCAGATCCTGTATTGTACAGTATGGAGGAGATCAGCTCCTGTATTGTACAGTGTGGAGGAGATCAGATCCTGTATTGTACAGTGTGGAGGAGATCAGATCCTGTATTGTACAGTGTGGAGGAGATCAGCTCCTGTATTGTACAGTGTGGAGGAGATCAGATCCTGTATTGTACAGTGTGGAGGAGATCAGCTCCTGTATTGTACAGTGTGGAGGAGATCAGATCCTGTATTATACAGTGTGGAGGAGATCAGATCCTGTATTGTACAGTGTGGAGGAGATCAGATCCTGTATTGTACAGTGTGGAGGAGATCAGATCCTGTATTGTACAGTGTGGAGGAGATCAGCTCCTGTATAGTACAGTGTGGAGGAGATCAGCTCCTGTATTGTACAGTGTGGAGGAGATCAGATCCTGTATTATACAGTGTGGAGGAGATCAGATCCTGTATTGTACAGTGTGGAGGAGATCAGATCCTGTATTGTACAGTGTGGAGGTCCTGCATTGTGTGGTCCATTATTAGCAGATCTTGTATTAATGTGCAGCACTTCCAACCATGAAGAATCAGTGTCTCAGCAGGTACCATAAGGTGCAGATAGAAAAGACCCTTTTATAACCCCATGGGCTTTGGTTTCACGCTGATCATTCCCACCTGTTTATTGACTCGGTGACACATCTCTGCGGAAGATTCCTGCTGCAAGAATGTGGCTGATTCACTTGTTTAGATCCAACGTGGTCTGACTCAGTGCCCACTAACCTCACTGGCATCTGAGGGAGGATTTGAGGGGGGAACGCCGGCTGGAGTTAACCACTTCTTACCTTATCGTAATCTCTCCTATGAACTAACAATTTATATTAAATGAATCAATTCCACGCTAGACGTCTTTTTGGGGTGCCGCTGCTTGTAGGAGCACCTCATCTGTTGTATTGTTTTATTGGGATCGGTGTGGAATATGACTTAAGCCACCCTGGACAATGCTTAAGGATCTCCTAAGATGCCACCTTGATCATTTAGACGTGTTTGCCTTTTCTTTGGTGTTTCCATACTTTTGTCTATTGAAGAAAACAGGTCGTTTTTGTGGCCACCATGATCTCAGTGACCCTTCTGGTCACATTGACTATATTGCAGAAAACTGAACAACATCTTGGTTGTGCATCTATCATACCCTTGGCCATCTCTTGACCACCATATCAATACTTGTTGTCCACATTAAAATAGAGTTTCGATATGGTTTTTGGGCGATGTTAATAACGTAACTCTTCCTTTCCTCCATATATTGTAGTTCTACCCAGGAGGCCAAAAGATTTGACGCTGGTGACTCGGAGTACCACTCAACTGGAGATATCCTGGCAGCCTGGAGACAGCGGTGCTCACCCAGTGTATGTGTGTACAGTGCAGGTGGGTGCAAGATCAGGTCAATATCATGTTATTAGGGATGGAAAAAAAACATTGGACCAATGAACCAATCAGGGCTGGTGGTATAGATAAAGGGTATCTAGACAGAAATCAAAGTAGACCCCCTGTCCACCATTTTGCAACTTGCGTTATCCTACTGAACCAATGAACCAGTAAGAGCGGGTGATATCTGAAAGGGTATCAGGACAAAAATCTAAGTCAAGCCCCCTGTCTACTTTTTAAAAAATAAAGACTACGCAACGAAACTGTATTCAAGTGCTGGAACATTTCTTCACGTTTTTCTACAATCCAAGAACTTACCTGGTTCATTCCATGCCTTTGGATGAAGATAGAGATGAGCTTTTTACTTAGACACCTGTCCACTTGCCTTATCCTACTGGACCAATGAACCAGTATGGGTGGCATACCAAAAGGTATCAGGGCAAAAATCTAAGTAGACCCCCCCTGTCCACCATTTTTGCTACTTGCCTTATCCTACTGGACTAATGAACCAGCTAGGACGAGTGGTATACAAGAAAAGTATCAGGGCAAAAATCAAAATAGAGCCCCCGGTCCGCCATTTTTGCTACCTGCCTTATCCTACTGGACCAATGAACCAGTCAGGGAAGGTGGTATAGAAAAGGGTATCAGGGCAAAAATCTAAGTAGAGTCCCCTGTCCACCAGTTTTGCTACTTGCCTTATAATTTTAGATGCACTGTCAGTTTTCTGCTTGGATGTCGGTCTCATCGGCAGGACTCGCTAAAAAAAAAAAGAAGAAAGGAGCCTTAGGCAATGGCCCAGTTTGCCACCAACAAAGCAAAATCTTGAGTGAAACCATCCATACTGTACAGAATTCCTTGCTAATTGAATTAACAGGTTAATTATGGGACCTAATTGGCTTGTTGCATTCCTCCGGAGGCGCTGTTTTCAGTAAGGGGTGACGGATTATCTCGGCCAGGCAGGGATAATCATTACTCACATTCAACAATGGTATCAAGTGAATGTAACAAGGGAGACCCGTCTTTCAACGCCTCATCTGTAATGAGTGGAGGGAGGGGGTGAAGGATCTACGGGTGGGGTTGGCATGTTTTGTTAGGTGGGACATAAAGAGCTGAGGAGACATTGACAAGCCGATAGAACACAAGAGATTACACAGAGTAATTATCACTGGCATGACAATCACCGTGCAGGATGAGAATACTGAATGCTGTCTGTGTCAGATGGCTGCTGTAAAGCATCATGGATGTGGAGGAGGCGGATCATCAGACATAGACTAATATTTGGCCTCCTCCTCCCACTCCTGGAGATACAATCGCTCTGATTAAGGCCTCATGCACACGACCGTTTTTTCGGGTCCGCATCCGAGCCGCAGTTTTTGCGGCTCGGATGCGGGCCCATTCACTTCAATGGGGCCGCAAAAGATGCGGACAGCACTCCGTGTACTGTCCGCATCCGTTGCTCCGTTCCGAGGCCCCGCAAAAAAAAATATAGCATGTCCTATTCTTGTCTGTTTTGCCGACAAGAATAGGCATGTCTACAATGGGCCGCCCGTTCCATTCGGCAAATTGCAGAAGGCACACGGGCAGCTTCCGTTTTTTACGGACTGGAAAAAACGGAATGGTCATGTGCATGAGGCCTTAGAGTCCAAATGGTAACGGAACAGACATTATATTGTAAATTCAGAACATGTACCCTCTTAAAAACCTTATTACCTATCATGGTAATATAATTTGTTAAGGAGGACCTCTAACTTTTCCTGATATGTCTTTTTAGCTAATACGTGCACCCCCCATGTAAAAACAGTTCTGAGGCATCTATTCTTAAGACTGTATATTGTGCTTTCCCTTTATTATTCCTGCTAGAAGTTATAAATGAATTACTGGCAGTTTACAATGAAGGTCCAGTTGGGTGTTACCAATTGATTGGTGTCCCTGCACAGTTTGACACTATCCATTCAATCCTGCCAGTGTCACACTGTGCAGGGACACACCTGAACTGATAACACCCATCTGGACCTTCACTGCAAATTGCACACTCCATCTGTTAACACCCATCTGGACCTTCATTGCAAAGTGCAGACACCAACCGGTAACACCCATCTGGACCTTCATCGAAAAAGTGCACACAGCAACTGGTAACACCCATCTGGACCTTCATTGCAAATTGCACACACCGCATGGCAGCACAGTCCATACAGGCTTGATGCCCATGACACCTAAACCTATGGACTTGATTATCTATAAATTGATTATCTATAAATAGTAAATTGAAACAAGTGATTGTGTCAGGTCTCCCATGGTGTAGGTGACACCGTGGGTTAGACAAGAGTTCAGTTAAACCGAAGATCATACTGCCCCCTATTGGTAAAAAGAATTGCAAACAAAGAGCTCAATGGTTCCCATTCATGAATCATGGTCCTCACTGCTGCATGAATGAAACTTCCTGTTCATGGTTTCTAAAACGAGATCGAAAGGGGAAGAATTAGCTGCTGACGGTGGCGACTTCTCCATTAGAGACAAAGACAAAGGGAAATCAGATTAGTGGACGGCGGCCAGTGCTTCATTCTTTGCTAATAGCATCCGACGGCAGGGAATGTGATGGAAGAGGTCACCAGCATCTCCAACAATTGTCCTACACTTTTAGGCCTCATGCACACAACCGTTTTTCGGGTCCACATCCGAGCCGCAGTTTTCGCGGCTCGGGTGCGGACCCATTCACTTCAATGGGGTCGCAAAAGATGCGGACAGCACTCCGTGTACTGTCTGCATCCGTTGCGCCGTTCCGAGGCCCCGCAAAAAAAAATATAGCAAGTCCTATTCTTGTCTGTTTTGCGGACAAGAATAGGCATGTCTACAATGGGCCGCCCGTTCCGTTCTGCAAATTGCGGAAGGCCCATGGGCGGCTTCCATTTTTGGCGGATCCGAGGTTTGCGGACCGCAAAAAAACGGAACGGTCGTGTGCATGGGGCCTTACAATGTGTCATCAGAAAATGACTTATTATTTAAATCATGGACGGATCCGTTCAGATAATACTACCGTCTGCATCCGTTCTGAAAGGATCCGCTTGTATTATCTTTAACATAGCCATGACGGATCCGTCTTGAAAACCATTAAAAGTCAATGGAGGACGGATCCGTTTTCTATTGTGCCAGATTGTGTCAGTGAAAACGGATCCGTCCCCATTGACTTACATTGTGTGCCAGGACGGATCCATCTGGCTCAGTTTCATCAGATGGAATGGAGACGGAACTTAGGCAAACTGAGCGGATCCTTTTCCATTCAGAATGAATTATAATACAAACTGATCCGTTTTTGACCGCTTGTGAGAGCCCTGAACGGATCTCACAAACGGAAAGCCAAAACGCGAGTGTGAAAGTAGCCTTAGACATATTTTTTAATAATTTTTGATGGTGGTTTTTTTTTTAATTTTCCATGATAATATCTATTTTTAATAGAAATCCTAAAATCCAGCAGGTTTCACTTCTGGCCACTAAGCCTAATAATAGGCACTACGTTGTGGTCTGTACAAATCACTTTACTGCAGTCATCTGCTTATCATTACAGGCAGGATTAGAATAGCAGATAACACTTATATGTATATGGATAACACAGGATCCATCATTCACAATAGGTGATTGTCAAAGGTTATCTGCTCCCCCTCCCCCTGGAGTCCCCTCCAGTACATTGTGTCTATGGCCCATGGAGGCTGCTGTAAAGCATATCTCTAAATGCTGTTAAGAACAACTCAGGCAAGATGGCCGCCCCCATAGTCATGTTCAGGAAGTAGAAATCAGAAAATAAAAACAGATTAGAAAAAAGGATATGGTCACTATCTGGTTTTAATTGGCAGAAAAAAAAGGTTGGTGAGACATTCCCTTTAAACAGTCGTGTCCTAAAGATAACTGTAAGGCCAGGAGTCCCCAGATTGTAGACTGCTCTATGTGTGTAGTGTACAGATTGTATACAATTTTCTACTAGAATGGTATCCAATGATAAGAAGACGGAGGAGGATTTGGTTGCCTTGAATGTAGCAGCAGGTTTTTTTTTTACCTTGTGGTGGCTGAAGGTGGACATCTAAGCAGGGTTAGACTGGCCCACCAGATTATGAGAGAAAACAAAACATTTGGAGCTTCCTTTAGAGCTAATCACCTACACTAGGGTCTAATCCTTTAATACAAAACCTATTAGACTTTATTGATGATAAAGGGCTTGGGCTCCGGGAATAATTTCCACTGGTGGGCGCAAGAAACCACAAAGGCTAGCTCCATTCAAGAACCTCATCCACAAAAGCTTTGTAGATCTTGACACAACAAACCCTTTAAACGTAAACCCAACCCTTATTATCCTAGCTACACCTCCAAAAATATCCTTAGTTAGAACCCCAAGACCATCCTGGTTTTTTTTTTAGCAGAAAGGATCACATATGTCTACACTCCAGGACTGTGCTATTAATCCAGGACTATCTCACTAAATCTTAGGCACTTGAGGTGGGTTTGGGTAGCATGGAGACAAATGAAAGATGTCCCCATACCACACTTGGTTATATGTGGTCACCTAGTGATGGTTTAGTGTCCATACAGAGACCGATACATATTGGACCTGTGTAGTTAAAGTCTAGGAACAGCCTCTTCTGCATGATACCGTTTATTGCTAGTCTTTCCAGGAAGGAGATATTGTGCCCATTGTTCCTTTATAGTTTAGTAATGTTAAGGTTGCATGTATTGGTCTTCTGATATTGGTTTATATGAGTAGTCTTGTTCAGATTGTTAATCGAGTAAGGTCCAGTGTTCAGAAGCCCCTTGTATTAGCTAGAGCTGAGAACACCTACAACAAGTGTCTCTTGGCCTGAAGGACCTAACTCATGCATTACACAGGTTTCAATGATAACTGTTGTATCATGAACATGTATACCAGGACGTCACAATAGGTTTCTAGTTTTGTTTTCTTCTCCTGCCCCAAGTTCCTTATTACTGTTGGACTGTGGTTTGAATTGGGGCTTTTCATTGTTACGGGTTAAAAAAAGAAGAACTACAGCAGTGACTTTTTCAAAAATGTTCAGCTTCTAAACATTTTCTGTTTTGTGTTGTCTTCTAATTGGCCTTCTTTTCCTCCCTTAGGCTACTGCTCCTCATAGCCACCTCAGTACCACTCCTCACCATAAGATCTACAACCAGAACATCAATGTGCCCCCTTATACTCATATCATCAGTGACCTTGCTCCCTACTCTGTTTACAATGTGCGTGTGTCCTGCCTGAACCACGAGGGGGTATCCCACTGGACAGAATGGGTCCCAATGGAAACCTTGGAAGGAGGTATGAGAGTCTGGGAGGGACTGGAAGTTCAGATTTTTTTTAAATGTTCAAGAGTATAAGAGGAGCAAAGAACTTACCAGTTTATATGGGAACATCTTCAAAAAGCAGGATCAATCCTATTAAACCAGAAATACCTCATGGTAGAGTTGAGTCTGCTGATTTAAATGATTCCTTTCTTGTGAAAAAAAAACGGTTTAAAAATTTGTATTCTTTATAAAGATTTGATCTGCAGTGCACTGGGGGTGGGGCTTAGCCCTTGAGTGCACCTGAGCACCTCAGCTTTCCAGTCTTCATTGTCATAAAGAAGAAAAGGTTTTCTTCTCATGAATGTGGCCAAGACAGGTATCATTTTAATCAGGAGAATCCAACCTACCAGGCAGTGTGCTAGTTCTATAAGGGTAATCCTGCTGACAGGTGCACTTTAAATGGGTTTTCAGAGTTATTTTTTTATTCTTTCTATGTTTCTAACTAGGCAACTGTAACAGTTTTCCAATTAACTCACTTTATCTCCAGTGGCTGGTTTCTCAGATTTCACTGAGGGTCACATGACCTGTGATGTCAGCTTCTCTCCCTGCTCTGATAATGTTGGTGCACAAGCCTGAGAGACCTGTACACCAGATCTGTCACTGTGCTGGCCACGTCCACCTGCACTGCAGGCTGCTGCTTGTTGATCTCTCCCAGGATTCTTAACCCCTTCAGCTGCACAGACTGAGGGCTAAACTGTTTACTGTGTAGCTGCAGACAGTGAGGAGACAAATGCTGGGCACAGGAGCTGAAAGAGAAGTTCTGCAGAGCATTGCAGGTAGAGGGAAGATCCTGTGTGTATTAGCAGTTCTACACATACAACATGCTGCTGAGTCTCCCAGCAGGCAGACATGTCACTCAGGGCAGCTCTTGTATTCACTCCCTTAGCAGTGTTATTATACAGCTGGGACTTGTAGTCCTACACATACAACATGCTGCCGAGTCTCCCAGCAGGCAGACATGTCACTCAGGGCAGCTCTTGTATCCATTCCCTTAGCAGTGTCATTATACAGCTGGGACTTGTAGTTCTACACATACAACATGCTGCTGAGTCTCCCAGCAGGCGGACATGTCACTCAGGGCAGCACTTGTATCCACTCCCTGCAGGGGGAGGGGCAGAAATTGTTTTTATTGCAAGTAAACAAAAGGCTGGAAGAGAACCAGGGAAATGAGGAATCAGATATTTTTTTGCCTAAAAATTGCTTAGCTTAGTTATATATTGCTGACCATCAGATTTACAGTGCTGTATTTTTTTTTTTCCATTACTCGGACAACCCCTTTAAGATGCCCATACAAAAGTGAAACATTTAGCTACTAAGCGCTTAAAGGGGTTCTGCAGTTTTCTCAAACTGATGATCTACCCTCTGGATAGATCATCAGCATCTGATCGGTGGGGGTCCGACACCTGGGACCCCTGCCGATCAGCTGTTTGAGAAGGCAGTAGTGCCGCGGCCTTCTCACTGTTTACCGCAGACCCAGTGACGTCACGATTAGTATCAATGGCCTTGGGCAGGGCTAAGCTCCATTCAAGTGAACACAGCTTAGTCCCGCCCATACCATTGATACTAGTCGTGACGTCACTGGGTCTGCAGTGATTAGCGAAAAGGCAGTGGCGCTACTGCCTTCTCAAACAGCTGATCGGCAACGGTCCCGGGTGTCAGACCCCCGCCGATCAGATGCTGATGATCTATCCAGAGGATAGATCATCAATTTAAAAAAACTGCAGAACCCCTTTAAATTATACAGCTCTGAGGACTAAACTTTGTGTCTCTATAGCGTGCTTTGCATCTAGCTGAAATGGACAGAGCAGAGGAATTGTTCGGAGAGACCTGTTTCTGAGCTTCTCTAGCCAATCACTATTTCTGAGATCAACGATGGCTGTCGTGATTGTCTGAGTGCAGCTAACTGACAGCAACTGCCAAATGTCTTTTCCAGATGAATGCCAGGCATTCTAAGCAGCCACTAGTTTAATGGGCATCTGTCAGCAGATTTGCACCTATGACACGGGCTGACCTGTTACATGTGCGTTCGGCAGCTGAAGACATCTGTGTTGGTCCCATGTCCATATGTGCCCGCATTGCTGAGAAAAATGATGCTTTAATATATGCAAATGAGCCTCTAGGAGCAACGGGGGAGTTGTCATTACACCTAGAGGTTCTGTTCTCTCTGCAACTGCTGCGCCCTCTGCACTTTGATTGACAGGTCCAGGCGGTGAAAATGTCATCACACCCAGACCCAATTAAAGAGCAAAGGGCGCGGCAGTTGCAGAAAATGCTGAGCCTGTAGGTGTAACGACAACGCCCCCGTTGCTCCTAGAGGCTTATTTACCTATATTAAAACATCATTTTTCTCAGCAATGCGGGCACATATGACCATGGGACCAACACAGATGCCTTCAGCTGCCAAGTGCACATGTAACAGGTCAGCCAGTGTCATGGGTACAGATCTGCTGACAGATGTCCTGTAAGGAAAGTCATTTATAAGATAGTCATGAAAGGCTAAAGTGCTTCGAAACTGAAAATGGAGATTTTATTTAAATATAGAATTTTCACCTTACAGATGGTTTAAAAAGTATCATCCGTTTCCTTGTGGCGCTCACTCCTCTGCGCGTTCTCCTTCCCTTTGGCAGGAACTTGCAGGATTATGAGGGGGGCCCCCTTTCAGCCCCGGCCCCTTGTAGTAATTAGTACACAAGACACAATCGATACTGTCTGTGTCAGCCGTCCTGCTGACTCCGTTTTCTTCTACTTCTCCTAGTGAAGCGTCTTGTTTTCTCACTTCAACTTGTACCACAGGTCCCACTTTATTTTTTTATGTTAAAGGGGTTGTCCGAGTTATGAAAAAAAATATATAGCACTATAAATCTGATGGGCAGCAATATATAACTGAGCTAAGCAAGTTTTAGCCAAAAAAAAAAAGATATTTCCTTATTTCCCTGATTCTCTTCTGGCCCTTTGTTTACTTGCAATAACAACAATCTCTGCCCCTCCCCCTGCTCTGCAAAGGGAGTGAATACAAGAGCTGCCCTGAGTGACATGTCTGCCTGCTGGGAGACTCTGCAGCATGTTATATGTGTAGGACTGCAAGTCCCAGCTGTACAATGACACTGCTGATACACACAGGATCTTCCCCCTACCTGTTCTTGTGCAATGCTCTGCAGAACTCCCCTAGTCTGTCAGCTTCTATGCCCAGCATTTGTCTCCTCACTGCCTGCAGCTACACAGTAAAGCCTTCAGCCCTGAGTCTGTGCTTCTGAAGGGGTTAAAGTTTTCTCTGAAGAATCCAGGAAGAGAGAGCAGACAGCGGATGGGCAGTGCAGGGGGGCATGGCCAGCACAGTGACCTCTGTGTACAAACACATATCTGCTCTCTTGGGCTTTGTTCACATCATCATTTAGCCTTTCCGTTCTCCTGCTCCGTTTAGGACCAAGAGAACGGAAAGGACAGATTCGGCAGATAACTGAGCCGAACGGAACCTAAAGACCCCTTAGACTACAATGGGGTCCGTAAGGTTTCCGCTCAGAAGATGATTTTGAAGTTGAGACAAAAGTAGTGCATGTAGGACTTTTATGTCTGCTTCAAAAATCTTCCTCTGAGCAGAAACCTAACAGACCCTATTATAGTCTATGGGGTCCTTAGTAGTGTTGATCGAGAATATTCTAATTGCAAATTTTTATCACGAATATTGGCACTTCGAGAATTCAGGAATATCTAGAATATAGTGCTATATCTTCGTAATCGCGAATATTCTAGATTTTTTTTCATCAGTACCCATGAACCCTCACTGCCTTTTGCTTGTGGGACAATGAGAAGGCTGCAATATCTTTGACTTTAGGAGTAGTGTTGATCGCGAGTTTTTGTATCACAAATTTTTCCGATTGCTCATCACTAGTCCTTAGGTTCCGTTCAGCTCAGTTATGTGCCGAATCCATCCTTTCCATTCTCCTGCTCCGAAACATAGCAGGAGAACAGAAAGGCTAAACGATGATGTGAACGAAGCCTTAGGCTTGTGCTCTAAACATCATCAGAGTAGGGAGAGAAGCTCTCATCAAAGATCATGTGACCCTCAGTGATATCTGAGAAAGCAGCAACTGTAGATGCAGTAAGTGCATGGTAAAGCCTTTACATAGAAAGAACAAAAAAAACAATAACTTGGACAACCCCTTTAATGTCTCTTAAAGGGATGATGAGGATTAGAAAAACATAACTGCTTTATTCCTAAAACAGCTCCATGCCTGTCCATGGGTAACGTCAGATCCATTGAAGTGAAAAAGGCTGATCTTAAAGTGGTTGTACACTCATTTCCAGACCTCTTAGACTTACCTGATCCCCTGTGCTGGGTCCTGGTCTGTTATCTACCCGGCCTCTGCTACTTGTCTCGGGTCCCTCCATGTAAACTTCCTGTTTGACGCTACTGCTGCCAATCACTTGCTCCTCTTGCATTATGTCAAATGGTCATGTGAAGCAGGGGGAGCTGATCACCACTGCAGCCAATCACATAAAACCGGAAGTTTACATGGAGAGACCCGAGACAAGCAGGGGTGGAGTTGTGACAAGTTGGGACCTACAGCCGGGGGGTCAGGTAGGTATGATCACCAATGATGGTCCCACCAGTCTGAGCAGTTTGCACAACCCCTTTATATCCCACATTCAGGTGTGGAGATGTTTTTGGAAGAAAGCAGCCATCTTTTTCTAGTCCTTTTTCTAGACAACACTTTGGATTAGCCAATGCTTAAAATACTTATTGCCGTTTTAATCATTTTAAGGGGTTACCTGACCACAGTATCACTCTTGTCCATGGGCTGTGTCCTGTATTGCTGCTCAGGCCCATTCACTTGAACGTGGTCAAGCTGCAGTACCCGACACAACCCGCCACACAAAAGAGGTGCTGTTGGCTTTTTGGGGGGGAGGGAGGGCCCTTTCTTGTAACCTTATTTAATTTCCTTCTTAATGACACTTTAGTTTCATTCCAAGAATATGGATCCATGTCTTAGGCTCATGAGAGATTTCTGTTTCTCTTCATAGTTCCGTCTGGTCCCCCTCAAAATGTCACTGCGATTAGGAACGAGACTGTTATTATAATCACATGGAGAGAACCAAGAGCGCCACTGAATGGTGTATTACAGGGTTACAAACTGGCTTATCAAGCTAAGGACCAACCAGAGGTACCAGACTCAAAACTAACCCGTGCAGGTGGTCTACGTATCATCATAGTGTGCAACGTGATTTGTGTGCATGGGTGTCATGGCTGAAGGCAACCAGAACCAACACCAGCTGCAGGTCTGTCAATGAGAACCTTAGACGATATGGCCTACCAGCCCCTTACCTATGACCCATAGTTGAATGAGGTTACTACTGCATCCAGATGTGTAGCTTCAAACTCCTAGGCCCCACACCATGTACAATTTATAACACAGGGGCCTTTGGTCTTCCAGAGCAACTGCCACCACCTATAGCTACACCCCTGCCTCTATCCATGCCATGAAGAAGAATACGCTAAACCTTAAGTGGAGCGTGTGGACTGCTGAGGGCGCACAAGACAACCAATCAAGGACCGTGTTTTAATTTCGGCAATGTTCCATTTATTCATAAGACAACGCGTTTCGGGGTTAAAATCCATCTATCCATGCCATGAGGTACATAGCAGTATTGGACTTGGCATGGGCAATGAGTAAACCTGCTGCGGAGCTTTGGTGTCTACAGACTGAGTTGTGGATGTGTATGTAGGATAGTATTAAACGAATGTAGCTTTATAATGTGTATGTTTACGGCTCTTCGGGAATGGCTGGTGTCCATGCTCGGTCAAAATTAAACCTTGGCTCTGGTTGGCTCTGGTGTATGTCAACCCTTGGTGATATTATATAACAACAATGTTGTGCATAGTACTGTATGTACTAGGCTTAGAATATACAAATATTATATTACATACTCAGTGTAGGGTTTTTACTACACAGGTTGTGGTAGATGCTGGCCTGACCAATGAGGTGATGATGGATATGTTGCAGCCCGTGGACAATCTGACTGTTAGGATCTCCTCTTACACAGTCTCCGGAGATGGTCCTTGGAGTGATCCAGTTGTTGCTATACTCAGTAACTATGGTAAGATGCATCAGCCAACCATTTCCTATATTATATGTATGGTACTGTTGCCTGGTGTCTCATGTATGTCAATTTGCTTTTATTCCAGAGTCTCCTCAAGGTAAGGAACAGAACCGAATACTGACAGTAATGGAGCCCAGATCCGAGTGACTATCAATATTTTATTTTGCGTGCCATACAGACTAGTTGCCCAACCTATATCCTATATGTGTACCCCATGCCATGTCTCCAAGGGATGTATTCGCACTGTCACCATGCTATGCTTTTAATGGGTTCAGCAGAATGTAAGATCATGGCCTTGGGTAGGGAGCACTTGATTGAGTAACATTGAGAAGCACTGCCATTGGGTCTCCTGACCATTCTCCGAATGAATTGCTTTGCATTGGAGAGTCCTTGTCCTATACATTTCTTCTCAAGATGACACCATTCAATGGAAGATTAAAAAAAGCTCATATTTTTATTCAACAGCTGTCAGAGACATGGCATCATCTATTTTCTCCTGGCATTGGTGGTATGTAATGCTGGTGGTTGCTGTGGCAGTTTTCGGAGCCATCATAGGTGCTATTTTCCTCGCCCATGTCCGAAAGAAGGAGACAAGATATGGGTGAGTCCGCACAATAATATATCAATGAGGCTCATGGAAGACATTGGGTACAGGCTTATGATACTGATGTTGTTTTATGTAAATATTTAGGGAGGCCTTTGAACCAACCATGGAGCAAGGAGAACTGGTGGTCCGGTACAGAGTACGGAAGTCTTATAGCAGAAGAACCACAGAAGCCACCTGTAAGTCTGACATGTTCCTCTGTATACCACCATGTATATGGTCACAGATCTCCAAAAATGGGTCTTCGCATTTTTCGATTCATAGTACCTAGCTCAAGAGCATTTAGAGGTGAACCCATATTGAGTATCTTTGACTGCTAATGCGATCTGATGGCCTTTTACCACCCAACCTTAAGCTCGAAAACTACAGATGTGGAGGGTTAGAAAACTATGGGAATATCCTGTTGCTTTCTGTTGAAATTCAGTCTTATGTAACTAATAAATATTTATGACGCCACATGTCAGGATAGCCCCTTGTGCACAGACTGTAGTCGTGGGAGCTAGCACAGGGATAGGTGGGGTTGCCTGTTGGACCAGACTGATTGATGCAAGATCTGGAGCAGTCGTCAGAGTATCTGTGCATACTCCATCCACTTGGCTGAACATCAGGAAATTTCTGTTCATGTTTTGTGCTGAATAACACTGGGATCCAGGCTGCTCCATGGTTACAGAGAGACCTTTCTGCTGGTGATGGTTTCTTCCACGCAGTCAGTCTAGCTTAAGCCTCTTCTGGGACCAGCAGGAGAAGGCTGTTTCCCGAGAAAAACATTGTATAAACTTTAATGGAGGACTATTGCACAACTGATAAACCTTATAAGTTTCATATGTTTTCCAGTGTGGTCATTGTTTCTTATTGCATTACATAGTAACATAGTAACATAGTACATAAGGCCAAAAAAAGACATTTGTCCATCTAGTTCGGCCTATCATCCTGCAAGTTGATCCAGAGGAAGGCAAAAAAAAAACTGAGGTAGAAGCCAATTTTCCCCACTTAAGGGGAATAAAAAATTCCTTCCCGACTCCAATCAGGCAATCAGAATAACTCCCTGGATCCACGACCCCTCTCTAGTAGCTATAGCCTGTAATATTATTACACTCCAGAAATACACCCAGGCCCCTCTTGAATTCCTTTATTGTACTCACCATCACCACCTCCTCAGGCAGAGAGTTCCATAGTCTCACTGCTCTTACCGTAAGTCAGAATTTGGTAGAAACTTCTGTACTTTTAGCATTATTAACTGTACAATCCTGTCGATATACTGCGCTTTGCTCAGTATGATGGGCGGATTGAGGGGAGGCCTTACCATGCCTCTTAGTCTGTCCTTGCCGCCCATTTATAAACAGAGCGCTCTCGGCGGCCGCGCCACGGCAGTCATAGAGCCGGGGGCTGTGCTACTCTGTGCTACACGTGTGGCGTCTCCAACACGCAGCACTGCTCCCTGTTCTTCCCAGTATACAGGAAACGCCAAGTGTATGGGCGATCTGTATCTGGGTGATAACAACTCTGGTCCTGATGAAAGGCTGCCCTGAATAGGGTAGCATAGAAACGCGTAGAGTGGACGCTACGTTAGGCAGGGATCTATGTATTATGCACGAATCTAGGTCATAGGGCTTGACAGTGACATTGGGGTATGATTGGTGGCTACATGTGCAAATTAGACCAATCACCCCCCCCCCCACCACCACCTTTTCGAGAACACTGTCATTAGCTCGGAATGACCTGTTTGAGTAACAGATACACATCGAGCGAATACAGTGCATGTAAGTGTGTGTGGTGGAACTGTGGAGGCAACATTGTATCTCTAGCACCACACAAAGATCTTTTTACTCATTAGTGACTATGAGGATAGTGGCTGGACATTCATACTAATAGTCCACTACCCCATTGCACTCTTTGTTGGCGGGTAGCCACTACAATTTTAATATCATGATAATAAATTATTTATTTTAAGAGTTCTTTTCAGGCAGTAAACCATGTATCTATTGTTAAAAGTACGCAAACCAGTATTTACTTCCGTTACTTATTTAATTCTGTGATATTTTTAGATACAGAGCTTCAAATCCCCATCATCAAAGAGATGGGAGGAAAACATACCTTTGATACAGCTTTTATCAGAGCAGTGTAAATATGAAGTTGTATTCTGCGAGGTTCTTTTCAGGCACAGCTTCGCTGTTATGTGCTGTCTACTCCCTGAATTGAGCTGCTTCACATCCCCTCTGCTCTCAGTGACAGCTATCATGGTCTCCTGTTTGGATGCTCCCTCAGAGGGGTTTGTAAAGCACATGAATGCAGAGATGACTTCATAGTGAAGCTCTGCCTCCAGGGAACTCGCAGGAGCAGAACCTGGCAGAAGAAAAGTTCCTATTCACACTTCTCCTGATAATAAAAGCTCCACAAAAGGTATGTGGAGCTTTCTGTCGGCAGTTTGGCGTGGTCAAAACTGCTGACAGACTCCCTTCAAAGGTAATATTTTGACTGCCTTTACTTTGGTAAGTGTCTGTGTTGACTTAGGTTAGAACAATAGTTTTTATGAAGTACGTAAATTAATTATTGTTCTCCGCTCTCTAGTGAACAGACTGGGCATTAGTGATGATCTTAAAGAGAAACTTCGAGATGTTATGGTGGATCGACACAAACTTACACTCGGCAAGACCCTTGGAGAAGGTAGGCAGTGCCACTGGCTATGTTGTATGGACCACGTGATCACATCTTCTGATGTCATCTTTCGTAGGTTGACAAGCAAGTCCACCTACTGCCATTATATTCCTATTGCAACTCCTTTCCCATATATCCTATAAGGGTATATGGACACCATAGATGGGATCTAATCCTTGGGACCTCCTTAATGGCTGTGCATACAAAGATAGCTGACAATCACTGATAGGACTGCCCACTGGACTCCTAAGCATAGAAAGAACAGAGATTTAAATAAACGAATTACAAATTTACATTAATCTTTTACCACAAAACTATATATCAATCTGCTCAGCTTCTCCTGCTCTACAACGTCCTGCTCATGGGTCAGACATCATGTCTAAAGTGATAAGATCCCTCCCTTAAAATTTACCCTTTAGTTTAAACACAGCCTTTAAACATAATATTAACCACGTACCTCTATGCAATTACTATGCCTGTGGTCATTATCTCTAATAGGATTTAAAGGGGTTATCTAATCTCACACATTGATGCCATATCGTTAAAATATGTCATCAGTGTCAGATACAGGTCCCTCCTGCTCCTATCTAGAGAATGGGCCCCCCAAGGTAAACAGAGAGCCCTTTAACAAATGTTATATCCTTCTGAATTTTCCCCTCATACGTGATATAAAGGCATTTATGAGTACACACTGCAGGGAACCATGAGAGAGGTCCTCAAAGGTCCCTTCCACCATGAGAGAGGACATCTGAGGCTTCTTCCTTGTAAGCAAACATCTGATGTATTATAAGAAAATACAAGAATAATATGCAAGAGCAGTTGTTGAAACTGTTGATATAAGGCAATCACTTTTTTTATAAAATATGTGCCCCCTACTTGGTCAGCCTTTATTCTATGGCACTGTATGGACAACAGTGCTTTATTCTACTGATTCTACTGGTTAATAGTTGTGTCTAGTTACATTCTGTAGGAAGCAAAGTAAAATAAAATCTCCTCTGGGACTTCCTATGCAATTCTGAGACTTTTATTTTTTCCTCTCATCTTTCTCATTAAACCTCAGTTCTGCAGCTCACAGGACAGGTTCTTGCCGTCTCATCTACACTGTGTTTTGCTTCGTGTGGGAACAGTCACACAGTAACACGAGCCGAGCAGGCCCCACTTCCGTTCCCTGTCTTATCCTACACAGTCTGGAAAAGCTATCGGAAAACAGCTCTTGGTCTAATGGCTTCCTTTAGCTTCCTCGTGAGGGACTGATCTCCTGCCAGATTTGTCTCAGCTATTCCTAAAGGGCAACTTGTTAACACAGCGGCTGCTGGTTTCCTAGGTCCCAGAGGGTCAACAACAGCTAGAATGTAAAAGAATTTGCATGGATCATTGTTATAGGTCAGGGAATCTTCTCGTCTCCTTGTGGAGATCCAGGTGAAAGTATGCAAACTAGCTGTCCTCCATGACAAAATGGTCTTTCTATGGTTACCTAGTGTTACCTATAGATGACTACTCTGTAAGTCAACGTCAAACCCATTAAAGAGCCCTAAAACATGACATGGAACATCATCTAGGCTAAAAACACCCATCTGTAGCTTCGTCATTACTGTCATGTTTCAAGGTTCTTTTTTTTTTTTTTTTTTTGTGATTCAAAATTTTTTATTCTCCTCTGCAGATGTGTCAAAAAGGTTTCCTAACATACTTATACTTTCCATAAGTTTTTTTTTTAAATTTAATTATCTTTATTGTTAATATATCAAAACATTACAGATAGAAAACAAAAAAATACAATATCCCCCCAACCCCGATTCCCTAAAGAAACCCTCCCCTCCCCCCCCTACCTGTGGTGCGTCAAAATAAGTCCTCTATCATTAAAAAAAAAATTGAACACAACTGATCAAGCTCTCCAACCACCCCATATCTTAATGTTTCAAGGTTCTTTAATGGGTCAAACATTGACAAACAGGGTAGCTATGGAGAGGTGATACTAGGTATTTTTTTTCTTCTGGAGGGGAGCTAATCTGCATACTTTTTGAGACTGAACATTGGTGACCATAAACCTTCGACTCAAGAGGTGCAGAAGTTTTGAGCTAGTCTTCTTCCCAAATGTTATGGATGTTGTTGCTCTACAACATGATGCACTCCAAGTTAACTACCATTTGCATGGATATTTTTGTGCAACCTTTTATAAGGGTCTTTGTGTTGGACGTGTATAACAAAAAAAATGATAAATATGATTTATTATCTTGTTTCTTAGGAGAGTTTGGCTCTGTCATGGAGGGTCAGTTAAATCAAGACGACTATATCCTTAAGGTCGCTGTGAAGACTATGAAGAGTAAGTGATAGTCTATATCGATGGGTTCCAGAGCCTACCTCTCCTTATGCTCTACTTTAGATCTACTTTTTGTCTCCTTTCCCCCTTGTGGTGCCAAGGACTAACTCAATGCTCTATGATGTTAAAAATATCTATAACTTTTGAATAAATATCCTTCTTCGAGAGTATTTTAAGATTATAACTTGGGGATCTGGACGGTTTCTGGCATGAGTGGCCGGTTTCGGCTGAACAAAAAACAGCGCACGCAATGTTTTTTGTCTGGCCGAAATCCACCACTCATGCCAGAAGCCGGCCGGATCCCACTGCATTTAATGGGGTCCACCAGTGAAAGGCAGTATCCGGCTATGTCTGATGTGTTCCTCTGCCGGATTCAAAAACTCAGATGTGAGTTGTGGGTTTAAAGACAGGCAGCCACCATCTTAAAAAAGACATCTGCCTGTCTACGGCCATCCATACTGCTCTTTTTTTCTCCCTATTGTCCCCGGTGTCAGATATTTCTCTATTTTTATGCCCTTTATTTTTTCTGCTCCGACAGTTGCCATCTGCACCCGCACCGAGATGGAAGATTTCCTGAGTGAGGCTGTGTGCATGAAGGAGTTTGATCATCCCAACGTCATGCGTCTCATCGGTGAGTGATGGGACCAATGTAGTATCAACCAGCTGAACTCAATAAGTCATCAGAGTCAGTATCTAAAATCTCTGCATGCTGTCAGTGAAATAAGTAGTAACCTTTTAGTATAAGACTACTCTAGGAACGTTCCTGTTGTTGGTGCTAGTGGTCGCATATAAAGCCGCGGGAAATTTTCCTTTACCAAATAATTGGGTGTTCTAAAGGAGAGTCCGAGGTCTGTCGAGGTCTACTATTAGGGAATCATTTCTAACATGCCTGTATTACAAGATATGTCTGTGGGTTTTCTTCTGTTATTCCTACTGGAAATGTTTTCAAAATTTGGCAACTGGGTGTCACTATCCCTCCTGTCTATGAGTCTAACACTGTCCAATCAATGTGGGGGCACAACCCTTTGACAAGGGAAATAGTAACATCCCGTTGTAAATTCATACATTTCCAGGAAGAATAACTGAGGAATGGTACAATGCAAACTTGCAAAGCCCTAAGAAAAGATGCTCCAAAATAATTTTATGGGAAATACATGTATTTACTAAACCAGACATGTTAGGAATGCTGATAGGTCCATCTTCACGGGGTTGTCCAACTTTTAAACTCTTTTGGTCATCCCCTTCCCCAGTAGACCTGCGTAGAGAAGCATGCTTACCTGCTTCTTCAATTTCTTGCTTGTCAGCTTCTGGAGCCGATGGGGATCACGCGTGCCGCTACAGCTTGGTCGGGGGGGGGGGGGGGGTTGGGGGCAAAACGGTTTGAAAGCTAGACAACCCCTTTAAGGAATATCCCATAACACAAGGTGAAGTGATCTCACACTTTTAAGCAGCTGCTCATTTATGTGATGTGTCCACCAGTGCATATTCATATCCTATGACATGATTCCAGAATTTGGAGATGAACCCCTGTTCTCTTAAAGTAGTAATAAGTCACACAGGAGTTTACTTAAATGTTTTGACCAGGAGCAAATTTTATGACATTGATTAATGTGAAATAATCAATAAAATCACTAAAATGAAGTGGCCTAAATAATCAACACCACAACATTTAGGAGCATTCAGAACTGGGTGCATTGATTGCAGCGCAATATATCTCTTGTATCATCCGATAGTCTGTTCTTTATATGTCAAACAGATATCATTTGTCGCCCCCTAGTGTCAGAGGTTGTGTACTGCACTGTTCTGAAACATCTGCCAATGCACACAGCTGCCTCCACCCTCCTCACTTACACAATCCATCATTTCTAATTCCAATCCCTAGATTCTTACAAGATATTTTCCTCAACTGAAACCATCTGATTTTGGGCGTGCCACCATTACCACTGTGTTTTTTCAGCTTGTAATGGATATTATATGTTTAAGTTACGGCATCCCTTTGGCCATTTAACTTTTATTATTATGTTTTGTGCTTTTTTAGCTTTTTCCTCATAGAATTAAAGAATTAATAGATTTTCTTGTTTACCAAATGTAATATGATAAAATAATTATTGAAGCGGCCGCATTATCTTATTTCAAATCTGTTGAGGCCGTAGTTATAATAACCCCCCCCCCCCCAAGTGATGATCTCAGAGACTGTGTCTTCAGGGAACAGATTGCTTATTTGCTTTTATATCCGTATAGGTTGTTGGGTGGGAATATAGAGAACACCGGTTCTATCCTGGACACAGGCCACTTGTAAGGATGTGATTTAAAGCCCATCTGTCAGCAGATTTGTCCCTATGACACTGGCTGACCTGTTACATGTGCGCTTGGCAGCTGAAGGCATCCGTGTTGGTCCCATGTTCATATGTGCCCACATTGCTGAGAAAATCCATGTTTTAATATATGCAAATGAGCCTCTAGGAGCAACAGGGGCGTTACTGTTACACCTAGAGGCTCTGCTCTCTCTGCAACTGACACACCCTCTGCACTTTGATTGACAGGGCCAGGTAGTGAAAGCATCATCAATCCTGATCCTGTCAAAGTGCAGAGGGTGCGGCAGTTATAGAGAGAGCAGAGCCTCTAAGTGTAACGGTAACACCCCTGTTGCTCCTAGAGGATCATTTGTATATAATAAAACATCATTTTTCTCAGCAATGCGGGCACATATGAACATGGGACCAACACAGATGCCTTCAGCTGCCAAGCGCACATGTAACAGGTCAGCCAGTGTCATAGGTACAGATCTGCTGATAGATGTCCTTTTAAGCATAGAAGTAATGTGACCACAAGTCATAAGATCTCCTTGCAGCCATGACAGACATATACAATTTGTCTATAAAATACCAGCGGTTGCCCTGCAAAAAAAATGTTCTATATTTTTTCAATCCAGCACCTGGATCTAAATACTTTTGTAATTGTATGTAAGTAAAAAATGTAGTGTAGCCCCTGAAAATTTATCTGTATAGCGCCACCTGTTGGCAGGGCCATCTTTAATATTGATTGGACCCTGGGCAAGAATTTACTTGGGCCCCCTGGATCCCGCCTTCCCACACCCTAGAATGCAATCACGCCCTCCACCACAACACACACACACAAAAAAAAAAATCCACACACCTCATAGAGAACAGTGAATACCTGTAAATACTTCCAGTTCTGAAGACTCCAGCGGGATCAGTGCTCTGGGCAGCTGGGCTCAGGCTGGAAGTGGGCACCGCTCTACAGTTCAGGAAGGAGACCGGGGCTCACAGTGCACCCCAGCACCCCACAGTATGCAGTATAGCACCCTATAGTATACAGCACCCCACAGTATGCAATATATAGTATAGTACCCCACAGTATATAGTACCCCACAGCATATTGTACCCCACAGTATATAGTACCCCACAGTATGCAATATATAGTATAGCACCCCACAGTAAGCAGTATAGCATCCTATAGCATACAGTATAGCAGCTCACAGTATACAGTAGAGCAGTATAGCACTCAACAATATACAGCACCCCATAGTATACAGTAGAGCAGTATAGCACCCCACACTATACAGCACCCCACAGTATACAGTATACAGCACCCCACAGTATACAGTAGAGTACAGTATATTAGTATAACAGGCCCTGTCACCTTTTCCTGATGTAATCTTCACAAAAAAAGCTCCACAGTTCTGGCAAACTTCTCCTGCAGCAACACTCCTGGTAGAAAGGACCTTTGATGACCTCATAGCTATGTGACCAGTAATATTGCTAGGTTACTGGTCACATGGTGATGATGTCATCTAAGGTCCTTTCTCCCCTGTGTAGCTGACAGCCTGACACCCAGGGCGGACCCCCCCCCCCTCTAGGCTCGCCACTCGATTTTATAGAATTTGTGGGCAGTGGCCAGCGAGTCTCAAGAGGCAGCTGCCTTGGGCCCCCATGGAGCAACTGGGCCTGGGGCAGCTGCCCCTTTTGCCTCACTTTAAAGACGGCCCTGCCTGTTGGTGTATTTTTTTGTATTTCTCTGTATACCTCAGAGAGGTGGACTCACATGCTCAGTTCCATCCTTCAGCTGCCACCATCTGTAGTTTCTGTTAGAAGCTGTGGCAGAAAAAGAGTTGTAGCAATAAGGACCCCCCCCCTCGAGCTGTGATAAGGAAAAGAGCTGCAGCAGAAAGGACACCCCCCAAGCTGTGATAAGAAAAAGAGTTGTAGCAGAAAGGACACCCCCCAAGCTGTGATAAGGAAAAGAGCTGCAGCAGAAAGGACACCCCCCAAGTTGTGATAAGGAAAATAGTTGTAGCAGAAAGGACACCCCCCCGAGCTGTGATAAGAAAAAGAGCTGTAGCAGAAAGGACACCCCCCTGAGTTGTGATAAGGAAAAGAGCTGTACCAGAAAGGACAACCCCCAGCTGTGATAAGGAAAAGAGCTGCAGCATAAAGGACACCCCCCCCCCGAGCTGTTATAAGGAAAAGATCTGTAGCAGAAAGGGACCCCCCCGAGCTGTGATAAGGAAAACAGCTGTAGCAGAAAGGACACACCCTCCCCCGAGCTATGATAAGGAAAAGAGCTGCAGCAGAAAGGACACCCCCTGAGCTGTGATAAGGAAAAGAGCTGTAGCAGAAAAGACCCCCCACCTCCGAGCTGTGATAAGAAAAAAAGCTGCAGCAGAAAGGACACCCCCCGAGCTTTGATAAGGAAAAGAGCTGCAGCAGAAAGGACCTTCCCCCGAGCTGTGATAAAGAAAATAGCTGTAGCAGAAAGGACCCCCCGAGCTGTGATAAGGAAAAGAGCTGTAGCAGAAAGTACACCCCCCCCCCGAGCTGTAATAAGGAAAATAGCTGTAGCAGAAAAGACCTCCCCCGAGCTGTGATCAGGAAAACAGCTGTAGCAGAAAGGACCCCCCCCTGAGCTGTGATAAGGAAAAAAGCTGTAGCAGAAAGGACACCCCCCCCCCGAGCTGTGATAAGGAAAAGAGCTGTAGCAGAAAGGGCCCCCTCCTGAGCTGTGATAAGGAAAAAAGCTGTATCAGAAAGGACACACCCTCCCCCGAGCTATGATAAGGAAAAGAGCTGCAGCAGAAAGGACGCCCCTTGAGCTGTGATAAGGAAAAGAGCTGTAGCAGAAAGGACACCCCCCAAGTTGTGATAAGGAAAATAGTTGTAGCAGAAAGGACACCCCCCCGAGCTGTGATAAGAAAAAGAGCTGTAGCAGAAAGGACACCCCCCTGAGTTGTGATAAGGAAAAGAGCTGTACCAGAAAGGACAACCCCCAGCTGTGATAAGGAAAAGAGCTGCAGCATAAAGGACACCCCCCCCCCCGAGCTGTTATAAGGAAAAGATCTGTAGCAGAAAGGGACCCCCCCGAGCTGTGATAAGGAAAACAGCTGTAGCAGAAAGGACACACCCTCCCCCGAGCTATGATAAGGAAAAGAGCTGCAGCAGAAAGGACACCCCCTGAGCTGTGATAAGGAAAAGAGCTGTAGCAGAAAAGACCCCCCACCTCCGAGCTGTGATAAGAAAAAAAGCTGCAGCAGAAAGGACACCCCCCGAGCTTTGATAAGGAAAAGAGCTGCAGCAGAAAGGACCTTCCCCCGAGCTGTGATAAAGAAAATAGCTGTAGCAGAAAGGACCCCCCGAGCTGTGATAAGGAAAAGAGCTGTAGCAGAAAGTACACCCCCCCCCCGAGCTGTAATAAGGAAAATAGCTGTAGCAGAAAAGACCTCCCCCGAGCTGTGATCAGGAAAACAGCTGTAGCAGAAAGGACCCCCCCCTGAGCTGTGATAAGGAAAAAAGCTGTAGCAGAAAGGACACCCCCCCCCGAGCTGTGATAAGGAAAAGAGCTGTAGCAGAAAGGGCCCCCTCCTGAGCTGTGATAAGGAAAAAAGCTGTATCAGAAAGGACACACCCTCCCCCGAGCTATGATAAGGAAAAGAGCTGCAGCAGAAAGGACGCCCCTTGAGCTGTGATAAGGAAAAGAGCTGTAGCAGAAAGGACCCCCCCAGCTGTGATAAGGAAAAGAGCTGTAGCAGAAAGGACACCCCCCCGAGCTGTGATAAGGAAAAGAGCTGTAGCAGAAAGGACCCCCCTGAGCTGTGATAAGGAAAAGAGCTGTAGCAGAAAGGACACCCCCTGAGCTGTGATAAGGAAAAGAGCTGTAACAGAAAGGAACCCCCCCCCCGAGATGTGATAAGGAAAAGAGCTGTAACAGAAAGGACCCCCCCCCCCCCCCCGAGATGTGATAAGGAAAAGAGCTGTAGCAGAAAGGGCCCCCTCCTGAGCTGTGATAAGGAAAAAAGCTGTAGCAGAAACCCCCCACCCCCGAGCTGTGATAAGGAAAAGAGCTGTAGCAGAAAGGACACACCTGAGCTGTGATAAGGAAAAGAGCTGTAACAGAAAGGACCCCCCCCCCCCCCGAGATGTGATAAGGAAAAGAGCTGTAGCAGAAAGGGCCCCCTCCTGAGCTGTGATAAGGAAAAAAGCTGTAGCAGAAACCCCCAACCCCCGAGGTGTGATAAGGAAAAGAGCTGTAGCAGAAAGGACACACCTGAGCTGTGATAAGGAAAACAACTGTAGCAGAAAGGACACACCCTCCCCCGAGCTATGATAAGGAAAAGAGCTGCAGCAGAAAGGACACCCCCTGAGCTGTGATAAGGAAAAGAGCTGTAGCAGAAAGGACCCCCCCCAGCTGTGATAAGGAAAAGAGCTGTAGCAGAAAGGACATCCCCTCCCCTGAGCTGTGATAAGGAAAAGAGCTGTAGCAGAAAGGACCCCCCCCCGAGATGTGATAAGGAAAAGAGTTGTAGCAGAAAGGACCCCCCCCCCCCGAGCTGTGATAAGAAAAAGAGCTGCAGCAGAAAGGACCCCCCCTGAGCTGTGATAAGGAAAAGAGCTGCAGCAGAAAGGACCCCCCCCCCCCCCCCTGAGCTGTGATAAGGAAAAGATCTGTAGCAGAAAGGGACCCCCCCGAGCTGTGATAAGGAAAACAGCTGTAGCAGAAAGGACACACCCTCCCCCGAGCTATGATAAGGAAAAGAGCTGCAGCAGAAAGGACACCCCCTGAGCTGTGATAAGGAAAAAAGCTGTAGCAGAAAGGACCCCCCCCCCCCCACCCCGAGATGTGATAAGGAAAAAAGCTGTAGCAGAAAGGACACCCCCTGAGCTGCCAGCCTGAAATAAATCTAGCAGAACAATTGGAAAATGAATGGGGAGATCTCTGGATCCATGTGAGGTACAGGGCTGGTTTTAAGTTTGTTAGAAAGAGATTATCATGTACTATATGATGTCATGTCCTTTAATGCAGAATTTCTTCTTCTCTTCGTCATTGCAGGGGTTTGTCTTCAGAACACAGAAAATGAAGGCTACCCGTCCCCTGTTGTTATTTTGCCATTTATGAAACATGGAGATCTCCACAGCTTCCTATTGTATTCACGACTTGGAGATGCCCCCCTGGTATGTAACTGTTTTTATAGCAAGGTTTAATGCAGACGGAAATCCTGTTATTCCTCCTGGAAATGTATGACTTGAGCACTGCTTGTGATCGGGGCGGGTCCCTACAAAGTCTGCCGCTGTCCAAACCGTGCTGGCGGCGTCAGGGTGTGTAGAGACAAGCCCTATACAGAAGGAGAATGGGAACATCCAGTTGTCCAATTTCCAGGAGGAGTAACAGGAGTTATAAGAATGAATGCCTCAGCAATGATATTTCACGGAGAATACAGGTATTTACTAAAACAGACAGGTCAGGAGATATCTGAGAAGCTGGCTCGGCACTGCCGTTTCCACGTGGTGCACGCGTCCAGGGAAGGCGTCCCACAGACGAATGCGAAGAAGGACCGACACTCACTTTTCTTGCAAATGAAGTTATGCTTTTATTTAGTGCATAATAGCATCACATGTGACGCGTTTCAGCTGAAGCCTGATCAGTTTGAAACGAGTCACTTGTGAGGCAATTAGGCACTAACTAAAAGCATATCGTCAGGAGAGATAACAGGTCCTCTTTAAAGGGCACCTTTCAGCACTATCAACCCTATTAAATTAGACATACTGCCTGGT
Organism: Bufo gargarizans; assembly: GCF_014858855.1. NCBI lineage: Eukaryota > Metazoa > Chordata > Amphibia > Anura > Bufonidae > Bufo > Bufo gargarizans. Next base: position 1,667,334 of record NC_058088.1, read on the forward strand.
AGGGTTGATCCTATTCCTAGAGATTAAAATGATATCTGTCTTGTGAATATCAGTTGTGACGTTTGCCCCCAAAAAACAACTTTTATTTTTAATGCAAAGGAGGACATCAGTGCAGGGAGGGTCATGATGACCAGTATTGGAAAGCTGAGGAGCACAGAGAGGCTCGGCCTTGCCCCTTGGTAACGCCATAACTGATTTTCCCAGGAAAGGTACCATTTTAATACAGTTGCGTCGCAGCATGTCACATGTCGACACCATAGACTACCATTATAAAAATTGTCAAATGTTGCAGTGTAGTTGTGCCCTATCTGTCACGCGACACGTGTCGTCGTGTAGCCCTAGCCATAAGGTTAATGATCACCTGTTTCTAGCGATCAAACCGGGAAAGCCAAAACCCAATACCTAACTACCTGTCCCCACTAGCTAGAACTCCCACATGTAGCGTCTACAATTTGGCTCGACGCGTTTCATCATGAGAATCATCAGGAGCAGCGTTAAAAGTGCACGTGGTGAGATTATAGCAGTCGCTGCCACGCTGATGGTGTGTGACCGCGTATCCGGTGCTTTTGGTGACTGCGAACTGGTCACAAGTTTGTAAGCAGGCAACACTGTATTTTCGGTCCGGTTTCTTGGACATACACTCTGGCCTCCTTCGTGACAGATGTTGTTTGGCCAGTAAGTGTTTGGTCAGTTGTTTATACTGTTTGAGGATTTTTGATACAATTCCCCCGTTTTTAATCAATCATTAATAAAGTCTATTAGTTTTAGCACCTTCTTTCTATCCGTGATAGTAAAATAAAAATAAAAATGAATAAAATCATACTTACCTCATCCATTTGATCGTCACCGCCATCTTGATTGAAGATCTAGAGCAAAATCTTGCAAGGCCCGTGATCACGTCAGCCGGCGTGGTGATGTCATACGTCAATGCGCACGGGATGTCGCGCAGGATCTTCAATCAAGATGGCGGCGGCCATCTCTTAGCTCTCAAACGGATGAGGTAAGGCTACTTTCACACTAGCGCTTTTTTTGCGGATCCGTCATGGATCTGCAAAAAACACTTCCGTTACAATAATACAACCGCATGCATCCGTCGTGAACGGATCCAGTTGTATTATGTCTTCTATAGCCATGATAGATCCATCTTGCAAGTCAATGGTGGACGGATCCGTTTTCTATTGTGTCAGAGAAAACGGATCCATCCCCATTGACTTACACCGTGTGTCAGGACGGATCCGTCTTCTTCCGCACCACATCACGGACAGCAAAGCAATGCTTGCGGCGTTATTCTGTCCGCAAAAAGGGGACGCAACCAAACGGAATGGAATGCATTTTGGTGCATTCCGTTTCGTTAAGATCAGTTTAGTCCCCATTGACAATGAATGGGGACAAAACGGAAGCGTTTTTTTCCGCTAATGAGATCCTATGACGGAAAGTAGGCTAAGTATTTTTTTTTACCACTGTTCAGGGAAAACCGATTTGTTACCACGAAGCACAAGGAAATTTGGCTTTGCAGCGAATCAACTTTTCCCTGAAATTTGGATGAAAGTCCACTTCGATTCGCTCAACACTAATGACCATGTGTCACATATTTGCTTGCAGTTCCTCCCAACACAGATGCTGGTGAAGTTCATGACGGATATAGCTAGCGGCATGGAGTATCTAAGCAGCAAGAACTTCATCCACAGAGATCTGGCAGCCCGGAATTGCATGTAAGGTTCTTGTGATAAACGTCTTATTATCTGGACATTGACGTAACAATTATCTTTAATGATCTGGAGATGCTTACTTCTGCTTCTCATGGTTGCACCTTATTTCTCATCTTCAGAAGGATAGGACCTTGGTGCAAAAACTATTCCTAGTTCCCCCAACAATATTTTTGAGTGTGCATCTAGGGCAAAAGTAGACAAATCCCATCCATTGTGTCGCACACAATCTTCTTACAACCTTCTTACCTTTGGGGCTCGTTGGGTTGTTGACTCCCAACGTGCCGTCGTGGCCTAGTTGTGATTATTTCCTCACTGACAATTTCCATGCCCTTCGGCTTTCGTCTCACACATTAATCTTTGTTGCTGCACCCAGGTTAAATGAGAACATGAACGTCTGCGTGGCGGACTTTGGTCTGTCCAAGAAAATCTACAATGGAGACTATTATAGGCAAGGTCGCATTGCCAAGATGCCAGTCAAGTGGATTGCAATTGAAAGTCTTGCTGACCGCGTGTACACCACCAAGAGCGATGTGGTGAGTCAAATCTCGACGTAATTCTGTAAGGTCATATGTTAGTCGATTTGTAACCAGCGTGCTTGGAAAATTAATTAATTAATATAAACTATTAGGCATTCAGAGTCAATATAGGGGTTCCCCTTAATGGGATTGTCCAGGATTTTTTACTTTAATTCTTCTCACCCACCCACCCAGGACCTTTGAAAAGCTGTACTTACCTGCTCTCCGCCGCTCTGTTCCGGCTGATTGACTGTTTGCACTAGACCTCCAGTTCCTGCGCATACGGAGTCAAGAGTGCTGCTGCAGCCAATGACTGGCCTCAACAGTGACGTGTCCTGAGGTGGCATTAACATGGCACCAGGAGGCCAGTCATTGCCTACAGTGGTGCACATGAGGATGTCCATGTGGAAGTTAATGAAGGAGGGGGCAGGAAGTCTAGTGAAGACAGCCCAGGAACCACAGAACCAAAGCACCTTTCCTCCTCAGGATTCAACATGTTTATGCAATACATAGACTACTTATTTCTATGTGAACTGTGTAATGCCTTATTTCACCTGTGGGGGCACTGAAGGGAAATTGAACACCTCAACTGATTACAACTGATTCCTGAAGGTCCCAGCAGTGGGACTATGCAAGATCAGTTAATTGTGAGGGGAACCTTTTAGGGAAAAAAAAGAATGATCCAAAGTTGCACAGAGTGACTAATATTCTTCTTCTGCCAGTGGTCTTTTGGAGTCACCATGTGGGAAATTGCAACACGGGGCCAAACGCCATATCCTGGGGTGGAAAACAGTGAAATCTATGACTACTTGAGACAAGGGAATCGGCTAAAACAGCCACCAGATTGTCTTGATGGATTGTAAGTATTGTTGTTTATTGATGTCATGTAACTTGTACTAGAGACTGAAATGTCGGGAATGTGTCAGAAAATGACATTTTGTCTAAACGGAACATATATTTTTAAGATTTTTTTTGTGATGTTATTGGTAATTTACCATGTCACTATCTAAATTTTAAAAAAATCGAAAATCTTATAATCCTGCAGTCACTACTTGCCGCTAGACCTAATAATATACCAACAGTTCCTGTTCTGGAGAGATCACTTTTCAGTAGTCCTCTCATTATTATCACAGGCAGGATTACAATGACTGAGATATGACCTCTGTACAGAAAACACAGTATTCGCCATTGACAGTAGATGATGGTCATAGTTTATCTACTCACCCTCCCTCCATAATGACCTACTTACAGGTCACAGAGAATAACTAAAAACTCTAAAACTCTCCTACAGAAGTCAATGAGTCAACTCCTGTCCACTGTGCCTGGGGTCCACGTGACTGAGGAACAGCACATCTCAAAATGCTATAAGAAGCAGCTCAGGCAAGATGGTCACCACCACCAAAATCATGTATGGGACAAAATAAAAACAGAAAAAAAAGTAATATATATCTGGGAGGAATCACAAAATATTTGGATTAGTTGGAAACCAAAGTCTTTTTGGAAATTCGTAACAAATTTCATCTAGAGATCAATACATGTATAATGGCCACTACTTTAAAAGGGTTTTCTGGGATTTTACTGGATAGGTCATCAGTATATGCCAAGTGCCACTGCCTTCGCAAACAGCTGATCGGTCAGAGTCCCGGGTGTCGGACCACCACCGATCAGATACTGATGACCTGTTCTGAAGATAGGTAGGTCATCAGTAGTAAAATCTCGGAAAACCCCTTTAAGGCTCCAAGCACACACCCATATTTATGATCTGTGGAACATGGATGGCAATCAATTCTATTAGTCCATACTGTATTTCATGAGCCTCTGACTTTGCACGTAGACATACAGAGTTTTTTATCGTGAATTTGATTGCATTATTGGAGTAAACTCATCTTTAGTTCAAGATTTGTCCATTTTACTCAAAAAGTTGTAATAGTGTGGATTTAGCCATTATATATATATTGGTACATTCTGCCTTTAGACCTGACTGTAGGTTCCACAGGATAATCAGATACCAAATTTTTCTTTCTTTTTATTAGTACACATCATTTTTAATAATGCAAATTCTAAAGATTTTACTTTTTTCGTGAAATAAAAAAATAAATAAAATTTTTATGTATTGCTATCCAACTATGAGTTTCCCTCACATGTTAACTTCCCGTAGGCATAATCATTAACTTGCCTCAAATCCCTGGTTGCCGTCCACCTTGGTTATGAACCAGAACGGGAAATTATTTCATTCCTGATCTGAAAGACGTTAAGCCACATCCTGTTGCTCAAACCTTCTAGGACATCTGACAAGAGATTCCCGACAGAAGCTTTTGAAGTCCAAACCACATGATCTATGAAGGAATGTGAATGTGTTGGTGTGCCACAATTTAGCCCATTATGATTCTCCCAAAGTAACAAAAATATACCAAAAAAGTTAAAATTTTTGTATTGTAAAGACAGCACTTAGAATATAAATCACCAGAATGTAGGAGGAACTTATCATGAGGAGAATATTTCAAATCAGTCTTGATGGAGTCTATAATTGGGTACTTTATGCCACATTTATGAAATGTTTCATGTGGTTTAATAAATTTGTCTAATTCTTGAACCTAACACTTTAGTCTAGAAAAACTACTCCAGTTTTTCTACTCTACCCTCCTACTGGAGTGAGATTCAGGCCTACTTTCCTACCCATATTTCAAAACTGGAGTGAATGGTATAAAAATGATAAAAGTCACAAAGGTTTTGTGCAAGTGAGTCCAAAAAGCCCAAAAAGCCACATTTTGTGACTTTTTGAAGCCAGAATTCTGGAGTGAAGACCTGATAAATCAGGGTCCAAGTGCGTTACTGATCATGAACAAGCAGGGAATGTAGGGAGATGCAAAGCAAATAGACTTTTCCCAACTCACCTTTTTTTGACTAGGGGTTATCTAGAGCATTATCATCCTTAGGGCTCATTCACACGACCGTGCTGTTTTTTGTGGTCCACAAATTGTGGATCCGCAAAACACAGATGGCGCCCGTGTGCTTTCCGCAATTTGCAGAACGGAACAGGAGGCCTATTATAGAAATGCACATTCTTGTCAATAGGACAGGACTCAAAATTGTTGCGGGGCCACGGAACGGAGCAACGGATGCGGACAGCACACAGAGTGCTGTCCGCATCTTTTGCAGACCCATTAAAATGAATGGTTCCATATACGGACCGTATGTGGAACGCAGAAAACGGCCCATATACGGAATACAAAATACGTTCGTGTGAACGAGCCCTTAAGATGGACCATCAGTGCTTGCTAGGTGCAGGGTCTAAAGGTGGATTTACACGTCCGATTTTCAGACAGATTATGGGAAAAAACATTCCTGCAAACTCTCGTTCCTGACAATCTGCTCATCTAAATGGTCTTCAACAACCATAAAGCAGGGACTATTAATGCCATTTTGGTGTGCATATGCATTTTTACGCTCTTCGAATGTGTCTAGTAAAAATAAAAAATAAAAAATAAAAACTATGAAGAAGAAAATCCCTTTATTGTCCCTCGGTGGAGAAAATTTTGGCATAACAGCAGCAATCAAATTCACAACAGGAGCAAAAATAAGAGTAATTAGAAATTAAAGAGTAAAAATACAAGAAAAACATAACGCAGGAACCCAGGTTCTTCTTTGTTTATGATTGAAGCTCAGTCATTGCTATGTTGCAATTTTAAATTATTTTTATGTCCTTTTCACTTTCTAAATTACCTTCAAGTTTTTTGATGATCAGCAATCTCTTTCTTCTTTCTAGGTATGAGTTGATGGCTAGTTGTTGGCAGCTAAATTCCAAGGATCGGCCAACTTTTGAAACCCTCCATAGAGAACTGGAGAAAATTCTTAAGAATTTACCTCCAGCCAAAGACCCTGAAGAAATTCTCTATGTCAACATGGAAAAGCCCCTTTCCTCTTCTTTAAGTGATGATGGTGAACTTGGAGCTGTGGGTGGTTTGGATACCAAGGATTTTGGTGATGACCTATTCTTAAAAGCCACTTCTGTCACAGCCGAGGTTCATCAGCCCGAGAACACCAACCGCTACGTGATGTGTCCCAGTCGTGAAGCCACAAGACTCCTCACAAATGTATCCACAGAACATGCACAGTACAGTTCTGCTTTAGAGGAAGGAACTTTGGAAGAGCTCTTAGCTGGACAAGGGTCCAGATAATAAGCACACAATACATGTCTCTTAAAGAGTTTTCCAAGAGTCTTGCCTTAGATGAAATACTACCTTCTTAAAGAACTCTTCTGGGCATTCCTTTTCTACAGTATACTAAGGCAATGCCCAAACAAAACATTTTCTTGGTCTTCCACCTTTCCAATACTTCCAGTGGGAATGACCAAAAACTGGTTAAAAGAAGATGATACCTGAGATTTTCAGGCAACTTTTGAAGAATGGATAGACAGTCATGACAGAACAACCTTGACAATGGTTTCACAAGCCATTTATATTATTGTACAATTGACTATGTAAAAATTTGTAAAGAAACTCAGAGAATCCCAATAATACATGAATTCAACATACGATGAAATATTAGTGGGTTGAGATGGATGATTTACACTTCTAAAGATGTTCCAGGGCACAAATAATGCATAAAGTCATTTTCTCGTGCTTGATGGTTTCACCACTTTCTCTAAAATCGACTGTTCCATGCTATAGTCAGAGGGAAATTTAATGAAAAAATGATTACATGGACAAAAATATTTCTTGATTTTGTATTTTTAAGAATTACAAGAGTGTGGAAGAGTCAGACCACACCTATTTACAGTATTTGTTCTCCATGTATCTATCTACTATCATGGGTGATAATATGCAGAACATAAGGGTAATGTGTATATTTTTCCATGTATCTATCAGTTTTTACTTTGCTTCTGTAGAACCACTAATGTTTATGGGCAGATGAGTGGTTTTAGGTAGCCCTAAAGGGTTGCCCTGTGGACTATATCTATAAATGGACAGCAAGCAGGGAACCAGGGAATCCCAAATGAAATCTCACAACTGGTTGGTTACAGTCTACCACACCATGGCATTGAGTAAAGGATCACCTGTGTAGTGCAAACAGAGTTATATTTGTGGTCTTTGTCGTACCGCTTCTCAGCCAATGCTCAAGGGATGGGTGCGAACCTGCGCCGCCTGAGAACTGTCCTCCGCCCATCTAATAGAGATATGGATAGGTCATCAGTATGCTGATGCTGGAAACCCACTTTGAAGGGGCTGCGCTTCAATATGACACACAACTTGTGGACAGGCGTAGCACTGTTTTTGAAAAAAGCATCCATGTTTCTCTAATCAACCGCAACCGCTTTAACATCTAACATCTCATATAGTCTTATCTGTGTCATCTTTCCTCAAGGTACCAGGACAAAGTCACAAAATAGGAGTAAATGCAAAATATTACTTATTCCCTTAATTCCATCCTTGCAAATCTACTGACTTTCCTTTAGGAGACCAACTGTGTATCGAGACTTACTGGCAATGCTTCATGGGAAAAGAGGTATCTCCCAGAGAAAGACAACCATCTCACTAGTGCCACCTTTTGTGGCTCCCTGTGTCAAAGTCCAAGTTTTTAACAAGCTTTGGAACTTGACACAAGAAAATAGGACAAATGGCTTGGCTATTTCCCCTTGTCATGTTCCTAGGCTTGTTAAAAAGATAAGACTTTGACTCACAGGGAGCTACTATCAAAATGTGGCACTAATGGGGTGGTTCTTTTTTCTTGGAGATACCTCTTTGTATGTCATTTTACAATGATAAGTGAAAACAGATGAACGTCGCCAATAGGCCAACAAGTGAAATCCCTTTTGCAGGTTCTCATAACTGATATATAAAACAATAAAAGTTAAGATACTTAAATATAGATCTCTAGTTCAGCCTCTGTTATCTTATACAAGGAAAGTATGGTTCCTACGAGTTGACGGATTCCTAGGGATTAATGTTAGCGGCTTTAAACCCCTTTGCACAGACCTTATATGGCAGGACACAGAGTCTGCTTACCCACATACCATGTTTCATTGTTACCAGTGTCTTTTTATATGGTAGAGAGGCCTTTGTGTCCACTTAGGCACCAAGACCTAGGTTTGACTGCTACCTCCTTTAGGGTACTTTCACACTAGCGTTTTTCTTTTCCGGCACTGAGTTCCGTCCTACGGGCTCAATACCGGGAAATAACTAATCAGATTTATCCCCATGCATTCTGAACGGAGAGAAATCCATTCAGGATGCATCAGGATGTCTTCAGTTCCGTCACTGAACGGCGTTTTGGACGGAGGAAATACTGCAGCATGCTGCGGTATTATCTCCGTCCAAAATTCCGGATCAGTTGCCGGATTCAGCATTAATTTACATTGAAATGTATTAGTGCCGGATACGGTATTAAAAATACTGCAATGCCGGATTGTCCGGTAAAAATGTGAAAAAAAATATAGAACTGATCCATTTCTCCGGATGACGGATCCGTTCTTGCAATGCTGTCCGTTTGCATGCAGATTGCCGGATCACTCTGCCGCAAGTGTGAAAGTAGCCTTAGCTATGTGCCTATAAAAATAGCTTGTTCCATAATTTGGGCATAGTTGTTTATGGGTAAGATATTCCTTGCCAATAGGAATGACATGCACAACCAGCATCTGCTTCCAGGTAACTACAGTATGTTATTTACTAGCGTTGCCTTTAGGTGCACATATTTCTAAAAACATTATATTTTTTGTGACTTTGGCCTCTGTGTAAATGTGTAAGCAACACTTTAGCACATAGATTACTCCTGTTAAGAAGGTCAAGCTATTCATCTTCTTGTCCTAAAGAAGAATTATGTTAAAAAACAAAAAAACAAAACATACAATTATGCCAACCAAAAAAATCTAATAACCAGGACTTCTTTCTCGGTATTACTCTGTAACTCTGCATGTGGAGTGACACTGCATATTGGGAATTCAAAGATACGAGGAAAGGGAACATCCCCCAAAGTAGTTGTAGGATGAGGATAGTTTTTGTCTTTATTTTCATATTTCCTGTTTTGGCGGTTAGGGTGGGCCAAAGAGGTGTTGACTGTAAAGGGGGAAGGAGAAGGGATGGTGCCAATAAGCCATTTTACCTTGGTCAAGGTCTTTAAATACAGGGCTGGGGCAGAAAATCGAATCTTTGCCCCAGGTGAAGGAAAGCCTAGCCACGATTCTGGAGAGCCAGCTAATGCAACAAAATGTTTTCACTTGGGTTGATGCTCATGCCATTACTCTGCCAGTTCTACACAATGGTGGGTTTTACATGTGGTCTTTGCTACCATCAGTGTCTGAGTTGCTTCTTTTTTCTAGGGAACATCCCATGCTTGGTTTTCTTTGCAACCCGCATGGTCAATGCCACAAAAATGTCATAGTCGTCAGTATCATCACTGTAGATAATATCACCCAACAAAATGAATGCATCATATAAAATATGAAATCTTTCTTCAAAATTGTATACAGGGTTTATTTTCTTATAATATTTTGTAAGGATGTCTACAAAGGGCATTTACATTTTGAAAAAAATTGTGGTGTAAATTATTCTTATTCCACCAGGTTTTATAGAACTTCCTTCTGCAGCATCCTTGTTGATATGCCAGTTTCAGTAGGATGTGCGGTTTGCAAATTTTATAATATATTGCATTCGGGTTGACCCTGTAGTGGTTGGGGTTACTTCTGTCTGTGGCCCTGTGACTCAATATCTTACAGATTTCTTGTGTTTTTATAAATCTACAATGTAAGTTGCTACCACTGTTTGTTTGAAACCTATGTAGCACCAGCTAGTTGTCACTGCCGCATACCCATGCACTCTTTGTATACTTTTCATTACTTGTCCCTATGCCTTTCTCCATTTTTTAAAGTGGGATGTCTAGGATTGGAAAGCAGTTTTGTGTTTGCTAGTCCTGCCCATTGACTTTGTTTGGAATTGTTCCGCATTCCAATTCAGGTGACTTGCAGTACCAGATACAAGCCATGCACAGGTGTGGTGCTGTTACTAGAAAAGTAAAAAACAAAAGGAGACCTTTTTTCATATCATGGACAACCCCTTTAACAATGCAGAAGTAGGCTATTGTCTTGTCGGTGCTGGAGAGGAAATACCACATAATAATATTTTAGCTTTACCAGCCAAACCTCAGCCATATTGAATATGCACATGAGGCGTCCGAGTTCTCTTGTTTAATACGCAGCCATAGTATGGTCTTCTTTAAGTGTTCATATCACATTTGCAACACCAGGACAATCTGAGGTTCTTGAATTGAACATAAATCATTAGAGAACTGTATAGTGATCAAAGTTTGGTTCAGTAGAACATGTCGACTTGGGGTGTTATGGCCACTTTACAGTCTAATGGTATAAAGACCATGCATATGAGGAAGACATACTAAGAACGGGTGCACCTGGGAAACCACTATTCTGTGAATGGTGCCATAAAAAGGATCTGTCCTGGTGGGACATCTTCATTAAACCTGAGTCCAACCATAAGGCTTTGGTCTGAAGGAGTCAACTCCCTGACTTGTGGTGTTCTAATGGTAAGCTTTCCGCTTTTTTCTTCAGAGCATAAGGCTCCATGCACACGGTGCTGCATAACTGTATATGACTTCCTTTTGATTTATAATATAGAGCCATATGTGTGCTTCAATGTGGCACCTCCATATGGTACTGTACTATGGAGAAACTGACTTACCATGCCAGATCCTCTGATCGAGAGAATCATTCTCATCATGACGAACTTCACAACCATATTTTTTTAAATTTCCGCCAATGTATCTAAAATAGTAAATAATGCACCTTTGGGAATCTCTTAGGAAGACCTGTGCGTCTCCATGGTAACAGACTACAAACAAACAATGTGTAGTCTGACTATGCAGTCATATTTTCTTGTATATGCCACCTACTTTCTACCAGTTAGGGAGCAGGTGGGTGGCAGGATGACCGTGGGATCAGACAGGTTTTGCAGCCAGTTACCATGGAGACAAAGATTAGATAGGCATAGGAGCTGTAAACACCAATTTTTTATTTTTTTTGTAATGCTATTTGCAAAGTTGCTTTGTTTATTCAGTTTAGATACATTGGGAAAATTGGAAAAAAAATATTGCGGTGGTGTTCGGAGCCTTTAAAGGGAACCTGTCATCAACGTTATGCTGATCTCACTGAGGGCAGTATAAAATAGTGACAGAAATGCTGATCTCAGCCGTGTGTCACTCATAATAGTAAGTGGTTGCTGAGAACCAGCATCATAATCATTGCAGCCCAGGCCTTGAAAAGAGTCAAATCTACCTGAGAAGAGTCCTGTTTATTCCTAATCTCCTGCTCTCCCCCATCTGCTGATGATTGGCAGTTCTCTCCTAGAGAGGAAGGGAGAAAACTAGGTAGAAGACTGTCAGTCATCAGCAGGTGGCAGGAGAGCAGGGATTCATCAATAACCAGGACTCTTCTCCGGTGGCCGGGACTCTTTTCCAGGCCCAGGCTGCAATGATTGTGATGTCGGTTCTCTGTAACCACTTACATTTAACTTTTTATACACCACTGAAATAATCTCACCTGTCTCTACTTTATTCCGCCGTTAGTTTGGGCAGCATAAAGTTGATGACGGGTTCCCTTCAACCTTCAGGATAGTTGGCTGCACCCACTGAAAGCAAAGGGACCACTTATTACTTTGTGTTCCATTCCACTAGTAGTACTAATTGTACAAGTGCAATCAAGTGTTAATATTTTCCTTAAAATAATGTCTGCGTGAACAAACCTCTTTGGGACAAAGTGACGGATTTATGTTACAGATAGAACTTTCTATGAGGGGATATTCTAGTTACGTGTTACAATCAATTTTTTTATAACTGTATTGTACATACATATTTTTTTGTATATGAAATGGAATATATATTTCTTTACACTTTGCTGATAGAGAAGCTTGAATGTCAAATAAATGCTTATTTTTAATCAAATATTGTCGATATTTGAATTTATTTTTTGTTATTTGCTAAAGGTTTAATTAAAAGGGATTATTTTAGACAAAAATAAATGTTCATGGCCAGTCAATAACAGATTGGCGGTGGTCTCCCACCCATCAGCTGACTGAAAGGGGCCATGGCAATTCAGCAAGGGCTCATGCACACGGCCATAGTTTCAGTCCGCATCCAATCTGCATTTTTTGCGGATCGGATGCGGACCCATTCATTTCAATGGGGCCGCAAAAGATGCGGACAGCACACCGTGCGCTGCCCGCATCCGTATATGTCTGTTCGGCGGCGCCGCAAATTAAGATAGAACATGTCCTATTCTTGTCTGTTTTATGGACAAGGATAGGACATTTCTAGAGGAGTGTGAAAAAAAATGCCCAGGATCCATGTTTTGCGTATCTGCAATTTGCGCACCGCAAAATAGATACGGTCGTGTGCAAGAGCCCTTATTTAGCAGGCAAATCTTTGTATGATCTGTGTGCTTTTCACATCTGTATGTCTGTCCTCTACTTGGCCGCAAAATGGGTCCGGAAAAAAACAACGATGAAACATGGACGTCAACGATTCGCAGACCGCAAAATACATACGGTCGTGTGCAGGAGCCCTAAGCTCCAATACCGGACATAGCCCATAGACGAGATTGGTTGGGTTTCTGAAGAGAAAAGTAGACTTTTGTTTAAAGAGGACCTTTCACCTGGAAAAACATTGTGAACTAAGTATCCTCACATATACAGCGGCGCCCAGGGATCTCACTGCACTTACTATTATCTCTGGGCGCCGCCCCGTTCTCCCGTCATGTCCTCCGGTATGTTCGGGGACTTGGTTATAGTAGGCGGTGTCTGCCCTTGTTCTGCTGGGTGTCTCCTTCTCCTAGGCTGTAGCACTGACCAATCGCAGAGCTCACAGCCTGGGAGAAAAAACCTCCCAGGCTGTTAGCTCTGCGATGCGATTGGCCCGCGCTACAGCCTAGGAGAAGGAGACGCCCACAGGACAGACACCGCCTACTATAACCAAGTCCCCGAACATACCGGAGGACATGACGGGAGAACGGAGCGGCGCCCAGAGATAATAGTAAGTCCAGTGAGATCCCTGGGCGCCGCTGTATAAGTCAGGATACTTAGTTCACAATGTTTAGACCGATGAAAGGTCCTCTTTAAATCCTGGACAACCCATTTAAGATCTGTGGTTTCAGTCTCCTGCCAGCAGTTACATATTAAAAACAGAAAAAAATAGTCTAAAGGGAGCCTGTCACCTCCACACATATAAAACCGACATCATTACCTTACAGTAGCCCCCAGTGTGTACCCAATTATTCTTCCATCGGTTGCTGCATACTGTAAAACAAACGCAGTTTAAATCACCCTTCTCGCTATCTCCAGAGTCAACTTGAAGTCAAGGAGGCAGGATGTCAATCAAAGTGAAGAGGACGGGTAAGGGGCGGGCTTTTTTTTACTTGACGCAAGGAGGCCGTTGCCTGTTATTTTTCTATTATTCTAGAAGATCTTAGGAAAACAAATGTCTACAGGGCCAGGTTTCTGCGCAGTCGTCTTGCCTGCCCCTGTCAATTGAGAAGAAGGAGGAGCTGGCGGAGCAAGGGTGCACTGAAGATGGGTCCAAGCCACCTGTGCACACTTGCTTCTCCTGCTTCCTCCCTCTCTTTGAATGACATGGCCAGGCCAGATGACCATGCAGGAACATGGAATCTGCCAGGCTGCCGTGGCCATCTTGACGGAATATACCGTGCTAAATCTTGTGCACGTTGACGTATGACTTCACCACGCCAGCCAGCGTGATAATATATGTCATCACCCACCGCGCGAGATTTCACGCGGTGTGTTCAATTAAGATGGCTGCGGCAGCCTCTTCTTGCTCAAATGGATAAGGTAAGTTCTATTATTTTTTTTTTACCAGAGTAACCCCCGAAAGCCCTCATTATTAAGGCTCATGCACACTGACATATTTTCTTTCCGTGTCCATTCCATTTTTTTGCGGACCGTATGGAACCATTCATTTCAATGGGTGCGCAAAAAAATAAAGTTACTCCGTGTGCATTCAATTTCCGTATGTCCGTATTTCCGTTCCACAAAAAAATAGAACATGTCCTATTATTGTCCGGATAACTGTTCCATTAAGGACCAGCTGTTCCGTTCCGCAAAATACTGAATGCAAACCGGCGTCATCCGTGTTTTTTTTTTGCGGATCCGTTTTTTTGCAGACTGCAAAATACATATGGTCGTGTGCATGAGCCCTTATTCTCAGCTGCCGCGATCAGCAATGAACGAGGTATCTGAGGGGTTCAATAGGGGAGGCACAATCACCGTTCCCCATCATTGGGCTCGCTAGTTACAAAGAAATGCGCTTAACAACGAAGTAATTCGTCATGAAGCAAATTTATTTTTGAAATTCGGTAATGCCGTAATGCTGTCATTTTTCAAAACTTCGCTCAAAATTAATTGCAATAATGAAAGTAAAGCATCAATACCTTTATTACAGTTTATTCTGTAAAAATATTCTACAGTTTTCAAACCAGCCCCTGGATCTGAATACTTCTGTAATTGCATGTCATTAAACATTTATAGCCCCTGAGTTAATCAATAAAATGTATCTGTAGAGCGCCACCTGCTGTTTGATTTTTATCTTATTTCTTTGTCCTGCTCACTGAGATGGTCGCACATGCTCAGTTTCATCCTTCCACTGTCTCCTGAATTGTGATAGGTGCAGCAGAAAGGACACGCCCCCTGAGCTGCCAGCTTAGTATTTATCTAGCAGAGCAATGAACGGGGAGATCTCTGGATCCATGTGAGGTACAGGGCTGGTTCTAGCTTTGTTAGAAACAGATTGTCATGTTACTGAATGATGTCTGATTTTCTCTTTTACATTAGTCATGGAATAACCCCTTTAGGAATATTACATGCCCCCGAACAGGAGATGGCACAGGTGGATATGTATTACCCTAGTTAGTATTAACATAACAGTTACTGCTTCAATGCACAGATGAAATCACAAGGGCACAAGCCTCATATATCGGGTAACATGTTCTATAGTCAATGTCTACAGGTCAGGCCGGGGCTACAGACATTTTGTAGAGCAGCAGCGCCAGCTTTCCATCTTTGAAATATGGCTGCAGCCACAGTCCAGAGAAGAACATGATCTGTGGTTTCGCCGCCTTTTGTAGAAACCTACTGGCGTGTTTGAGCTCTACTGCCCTCTTGTGGCTGTTTTGAAGAATGCAAGTTTTCTGAAAACAATGGGAGAATTGTTGTAGTCAGTTAAAGAGGGCCTTTCATGGGTCAGGACTTTGTTAACTATTTAGCAGGACATGTAGAGTGGCGCCCAGGGATGTCCCTGCACTTATTGTTATATTTGGGTGCCGCTCCGTTCGCCCACTGTGGCCCCCGTTACCGTCTGCCGCGCTGTATCCTAATTACTGCTATCTTCGCACAAGAGAGGAGACATCAGCTTCTGTCTCTGGGCGTTCCTTCTCCCTGGGCGTTCCTTCTCCCTGGCTGTGACGTTCCGTGCTGCGATTGGACAGTGCTACAGACAGGGAGAAGGAACGCCCAGGAGAGAAGCTGATGTCTCCTCCCTTGTGTCAAGATAATAGTAATTAGCGTACAACGCGGCAGACGGTAACGGGGGCCACAGCTGGCGATATAGATTTATAACGTTTTATTATATAGATTTATATTGATAAATACCCTACATAGATATACATTTAAAAAGAAAGAGGGTCATTTTTAAAGTCAGCTTTGCAGGGGTGCGGGTCAGCATCCCCCTCTCAGCATTGGCGCCTAGTGCAACCACTGAGTGCAGTGCAGCAAGTTCGTAAAAATAAACCCTACCATAGCGTGTTGTCTATTAAAGGCAATGGGGTCATTTATTAAGACCACAGTTTTAGACACCGGTCTTAATAACCCCTACATGTGGAGGTGGATCCGGCAAAGTTATGAAGAGGCGCAGGCGTCCACATAACTTCGGCGCATCCAGCGCCAGTCTAAATGTAAGTCAGCTTCCTAACTGTCTTACATTTAGACCATTTTCTATGCCGAAAACCGGTGTAGAAAATGATGAATGAGACGGACATCCCGTCCCCTTTCCGACCCACGCCTACTTTTTTAGACCTGGTGTGAGCGGTGAGAAGCAGCTGAAATACACCTACGTTTTTTCTGGATAATAAATGACCCCCGATATGTTCTTAGGAAATTAGGTATTGTTTAAATCAAGTTTTTAGATTGAACAGATTTAAGAATCTTTGGTGATGACTAGTGTTGAGCAAGGCGAGCTTCAGATGCTTCATCCAAAGTCGCATCGTTCAAAACTTCGGAACAATACTGTACGGAGATCCGTCTCTGTACAGTATTAGAATGTATGGGCTCCGATGAGTCGAAGTTAGTTTTTCGCGAAGTCGTGTGTGACTTCGTTGAATAACTTTGGTAGTTGATTTTTAAAGTGAAAAACCACTTTAAAACTTGAAAACAAACTCAAGTTTGGTTTCAATACCACAGTGCAACACAAAATACCGCCCCAGCAGAACCAAATACCACAGGACAGCACAAAATACTGCCGCCACAGCCACAGTATTCAACTGTGTCACCATCATGAGGATGGTAATACAGTTCAGCTGAGGAAGGACCTGTGGCCATTGAGCATCACCAGGAGGCATCGGTACCGGCCGCCTGGCCGCGACATCAGGTAGGAGCAGACGCGCTCCCTGAGGCCCAGGCCCGGTTCGTTGTTGCCCCTACACCGCTTCCTGTGGGTCCCGATACACCAAACAGGCCTAGGCCTGCTCCGCCAAGGACACCTACTGGTGCGGCGGAGGCGGACGGAACTTCCACTCTGCCGCCCAGTGCTGCGGCTACTGCCAAAACGGGATGTCTCAACCCCGAAGTTCCATGGGAGATCACTGCTTATGCCCAGACCCCATGGGAATATAAGACCAACATAGAGGAGTGGGTCAAACAAGTCCTAGACGACCTCCAGCCTGGCGACCCTAAGCTCACCAGACGGACAGGGACAGTCCTCTGGTTTTCCGTACAGCGAGGAGTGGGCTTCCTTCAGGACAATTACTCTGGAACAGAGATGTTTGTGGGCCGCCGCTCTGTTAAGCGCCCCTATTTGCCGCAGGCCCGCCACAGTCTGTATGTGGGCGACCAAGTGGAGTACGCCCCTATGCGCTCCAACCAAGGCCCCTTTGCTGCCGGTGTGACCCTGCTGGCCAAACCGTTAACCCCTGCAGTCACCCCAGAGACCTGGCAGGAAGACCCAGGCTCTGCAGGGAAAGTCCATTGTCTACAGGAGACCCCAGACGGCAGGTTAAGGCTCAGAGAACAGTCCCAGCCAGAACCTGAGCCACTAATCCCTGACCTGGCCGCAACACCAATACTGCGGGTGGGCCAAATCAACAATTCAGTGCTACCCTTTAACCCCAGGGTGCAACCGTATGTTCTACCATGGAAGCAGCCCCAGGCACCCTCAGTTTGCCTCCCAGAACCCCTTCAGCCGGAGCTTTTAACCGCCTCTGCACCGTCTTGCAGCAGGTTACAGCTGCTTTCTCCAGGCTGTCTGCACAGTCACCACCAAAAGCCACCACTAGAGGGCAGTGGCATACTACAACAGCTGCAACCCTGAGCTACCAGAGGCAAGAGCGCCCCCTGATGCGCTTCAGTAGCTCGAGCAGCGAGGAGGACATGGATGTCCTTCTCTAAAGATGCATCCTTCTCAAAAATAAGGACTTATGGGAGCCATGTCGTGGACTGTTCCTGACGGGTGAGGACCCGTTGGCATTGTTTTAATGTTTTTCTTTTTCAGGTTGCCCTATTTCATCCTCAACCTGATGGTCATGTGCTGTAAGGACCCCCTCCATCATCATTTAACCCCTTACATACAAGTTCACATTGTTTTATCCCCTTTCTCAGGTTACTTGATACCCTTATGGAACTACGGTTCTAAAATATGCTGCTTTTATATGACATTTTATACCTTTTATTGGATTACAATTAACTCATTAATTCCTGTGGATTACAATTGACTTTTGCCCTGTTTCCAGAGGATTCAACATTAAGCACTTCAAGCAAAAGGACTCAAGCTTTATTTGAGCGTTCTAAAATTGCACTATTTTGAAAAGGGGTTTATTGCAACGTAAAAAGCTTGCACCCAAAGAAAAGACTCAAACGATTACCTGAGCTCTTTGTGATTCCTATTTAATGCTATTGCACTAATTACCAGCTTACAAGTTATGTAACGTTCAAGAATAATATGCCCATTATATGTATTCTCTTCTAGGTGCCGCAATGTGACCTTAATGCACTTATTGTGACAATTGCACTTAACATTGCACTTAACAAAAAATGTAGCAACTTACTCCAGTATGCCCTATTTTACAGCTCATGTTCTCTCACCCCTTCATACAGACTGCCTTTATGCGGACGCTTAATACTAATGGCCTACATCTGGAGTCATATATCCCGGGTATCCAGGTAGGACCAAGTGGTAAGTCCCGGCAGGTCCAGTAACTACACGGGTAACCCCGCTGCTTCTGGAATGGTCAGAAGTCATAGACCCCTCTTTCCCGCTTGTTATATGTTCAGGATTGCTCCCATCCTGAGGTGTTACTTCCAGGAGTTCCATGGGATTATACTACCCTCCTCCTGTGACATTGCCAGAAGTGCATGGAGACGCTAAATACCTCCCCTTCTGAGCCTTTGCCTAAGGTATGGCGCCTCAAACCTTAGAGCCACATTTTAGCTACCCATAGTCACCATAGTGATTGTGCTATAAGCCATATTTTTCAGACTTTGGTGCAGGGAAGGGAATACAGGATAAATCCACCCTTTCATTTGCGGGCATTCCATTACATAATGGTGCGATTATGGAGTAAAGACACCCCCATGCTTTCTTTGGTGTTTAAAGGATCCGGAACACTACAAAGTCAGTCAGTAATGTTTGCTTAGTGCAGTACTTGGTTCACTGGTTATACCGAGAGAGGGAAACTGTTAATTAGGACACCCTACTCATGCGGGCAGGAACCTTGGGATAGCCGTTATATGTTTTGTCTTTGTATGTCTTTATATGTAATACATGCAGCACTTTGTACTTATTTGGGTACCCCAGAGCTGGTTCTTCTCCCTCCTAAGCATAAGCCGAGGGCGGCTTAACTCGAAGTAAGGGGGATGTCACTGAAGGTGTACAGAAACTAGAAGACACAAAATGAAGATCCGACTGACTGGATCCAAAACTAAGGAACCAGAGGGTAAGCCCTGTAACAGACCTGGCTCTCTCCCTTACTGCTCAGCCTATGCAAAAATCTCTATGGTAGATGATTGCATATCCTCGTTCCTCGACTGTATGAAACCTGAACACCCTATAATAGTGAGGGGACACGACCACCGGCTCCCTACACTTAATACGGAGGGAGTCAGGGTCACCTAGGATCCAGCAAACAGGAAAACCCAAATGAATGAACAAACTTATCTGTAGAAGACTCAGTAGTAGCATCCAGCATGCACACACTCCAGGAAGTAGTATAAACCGCAAAGTGATGCAGTATGGGAAGGGATTTAAAGGGATGCAATCAGTGCAACTACATGACAGCTGAGAGAGGCTAACGAGATGAGAAAACTAAAGCAAAACAAAAGGAACCTCAAGCAGGAGGTTCTGAACAACGTCTGTCAGAGCTTCTCAGATGTCTGGTGGTGACAGGGGAATGTAACATTTCAGAGTTATGTTCCGAAACTCTTTTACCCTGCTACAACCTGTTAAGGGCATTAACTTTGTCATCTTGTGTAATTTCATATATGTGCATTATAAGCCTTGTAAATATATATATTGTTGTCATTCTTCATGTTCACCAGCAAGTGGCAGCAATGTGTTCAGCAAGGACTTAGCTACAGTTTAGTATTTCTGAGCTGGAATAGTACATTCCAGTTTAGCTCCCCCCTCTGTGAGGAGGTGTGGAATGTTCCCACATCCTGCCTCATGGGGAAGGAAGGAAGTTCAGTTAGTGTGCCAGCCACCTCGGCTAGGGGAAGGCTGTGCTTGTAGGAGCTCCCAGATATAGGGATCCAAAGCCAGTATCTTGTCTCGACTGAGACAAATTATCATCATTCCCAGCCTGAGCCTTGCAGCCTCAGCTGGTAGAAGCAAGCAGCCACCTCCAGTATTCCAGGAAGAAGCATACCCTGTGAGCGCAACTGTGAGTACCGTCCAGAGACCAGGAGAAGCCAAATTCCTCCTCAGCTAGTCAGTCCCCAAGACAGCAGAAGATAGTCAGTGCAGAATATAAATTCCTGCCACAGTACAGAGCCACAAGCAGATGACTTATCCTGCAAAGAGCTCCAGGCACATGATAGAGCAGAAGATAGATTCCTGCCACACATTGCCAATCAGTGGCGTACATATAGGGGTCGCAGGGGTCGCAGGGGTCGCCTGCGGACCCCTGGCCCCTGCTGCAGCTGCGTCTGGCATCCGATTCCCATCCCAATCCCA
The DNA here is from genome assembly GCF_014858855.1 of Bufo gargarizans. Lineage (NCBI taxonomy): Eukaryota > Metazoa > Chordata > Amphibia > Anura > Bufonidae > Bufo > Bufo gargarizans. The sequence goes on from NC_058088.1 coordinate 1,688,005, forward strand.
GTTAAGTTGCCCCCGCCCTCCTCCTTGCGGTCAGCGCCTGAACTCAGACGGGATCCGGAAGGACTGAGAGAGGACGCACAAGAAGAGGACTGCCGAGGCGCCGACCGACCGGAAGAACAGAAGAACTGAAGTTCCCCTGCCCTGCCAGCCGGTAACTCGACGGTAGGTAAGTAAGTAAAAGCTGGGGGGGAGGGGAGCGGACCGGACCCTGGCAGCCCGCAACAGGGCACACTGATGCCCCCAGCCCCCCAAGCATCCCCCCCGGTCATCTGCCAGGGGCCATCTGTCTTGCTTTGATGGGATTGCCAGATTGGGGCCTGGGCTGATCTGATCTGTGCGGAGGCGAGTTGGGGGGGGCCCATGGATCAATTTCGCACCAGGGCCCCATGGATTGTGTGTATGCCACTGTTGCCAATACCTGCTGGGACTTTAGACTAATGCTGTATCTCATGTGGATTAATTCTGCAAGAAGTAAAGACCCGTTTGAACTTTACCAAAGGTCTGGATCTCAATTATTGCTGCAAATCCCTCAATTACTCCTACTATCAACACACTCATTTTATTGCAAGTGAGCCAGGATCCAGGAGTCCAGCCGTACCCAGGTAGGAGACACCGTTGACACTATTGCCATTACCACACAGAGACATTACACCACTCTGGCATTCCTAACTTGGTACGTGAGTTATTACATCTTAAAGGGCCCTGTGACTGTACCCTGCGCACGCTGCAATTGGCGTCACAAACAAAACTATTAACTATCACTTACACCTGACCCAGCCATTGCATATTATTGGCGTCAGAGTGCATACCCCAATCCGTCTTACTGCATTACCTCATCCATTTGATCTCGAAGAGCCAGGCAGCACTCTGTTATACATGCAAACAATAGAACTAAGGATTAGACATTATTCTGGATTACAGTGGTACTAAACCTACTACACATGAAAAATGGAAGCTCTTTGCGCACATTTTTGATCAAATGTGGGTCAGGCAAATATACCAACGTGAGTGTCAGCTGTAGTGTTGAGCGATCCAAATTTCATGAAAAATGTTATTGGCCGCAAAGCCAAATTTCTTCATGCTTTTCGATTTTCCCCTAATAGTAACATAGTACATAAGGCCGAAAAAATACATTTGTCCATCCAGTTTGGCCTGTCATCCTGTCATCCTAGCGTAAAATCTCACGCAGCCCGTCATCACGTCAGCCGGCGTGGTGACGTTATATTTTACCGCGTACTGGATTTTGAGCGGGATCTTCAATAAAGATGGCGGCTGGATCTTCGTGGTAAGTAAGATTTTGTTTATTTTTTACTTGCAGAATGACAGGCCAAACTGGATGGACAAATGTATTTTTTCGGCCTTATGTACTATGTTACTATTAGGGGAAAATCGAAAAGCATGAAGAAATTTGGCTTTGCGGCCAATAACATTTTTCATGAAATTTGGATCGCTCAACACTACAGCTGACACTCACGTTGGTATATTTGCCTGACCCACATTTGATCAAAAATGTGCGCAAAGAGCTTCCATTTTTCATGTGTAGTAGGTTTAGTACCACTGTCATCCAGAATAATGTCTAATCCTTAGTTCTATTGTTTGCATGTATAACAGAGTGCTGCCATATTTTGTTTGCTGTTTGTATGTTAGCTTTATGGATGTGCATCGGCGACTTTGGATGTGCTAGGATTTTCCTGCACTCACTGGGAATGGAGATAACTTTGATCCCGACCCTTTAACACCACAGATGGCACAGTCAATAATGACCAATGCATCTAAGTGGTTATACAGAGGGAGAGGGCTCCTTCTGTCCTGTGATTTGCACCGTTGTGACATACTAGCAGGGTGCCAATTGGTTGCTATTGCAGCTGGGGGCCTTCTGAATGCCCCAGGCCTGCCATATCATGGCTATTATTACAGCAGAATATAATAGAATGCAGGTACAATATCTTTTCACGGCAATACAGAAGCTTTACTGTGAATAGTACAAGTGATTGAATGATCTCAAGTTTAAGTCCCCTAAGTGGAGTAAAAATCAGCTGAATTCAAATGTTAGAAAAACAAAAATATCAAAAGTATTTCCTATTTTAAATAATACAAAAAAATTAAAACATAAACATAATTGGTAAAATATCATGTTATTTAATATCATAACAAACAAAAAAACAAATATCCAATGTCAGAATTTTATTTATTTTTTCCTGGTTCACCTGCCTCCCAGTTGAATGAAAAATAATCAAAACATATACAAAAATGGAATCAGTTAGGCTACTTTCACACTAGCGTTCGATCGGATCCGTTCTGAACGGATCCGATCATAATAATGCAGACGGAGGCTCCGTTCAGTACGGATCCGTCTGCATTATTTTAGCATAAAACAGCCTAAGTGTGAAAATAGCCTCGTACGGATCCGTCCAGACTTTCAATGTAAAGTCAATGGGGGACGGATCCGCCTGAAGATTGAGCCATATTGTGGCATCTTCAAACGGATCCGTCCCCATTGACTTACATTGTAAGTTGGACGGATCCGCACGCCTCCGCACGGCCAGGCGGACACCCGAACGCTGCAAGCAGCGTTCAGCTGTCCGCCTGTCCGTGCGGAGGCGAGCGGAGCGGAGGCTGAACGCCGCCAGACTGATGCAGTCTGAGCGGATCCGCTCCATTCAGACTGCATCAGGGCTGGACGGCTGCGTTCGGGTCCGCTCGTGAGCTCCTTCAAACGGAACTCACGAGCGGACCGACGAACGCTAGTGTGAAAGTAGCCTTAAAACTACAAGTTGCTCTGCAAATAAACAGCCCTCACATTGATCCGGAGGTAGAAAAACCAAGAAATGTATGGGTGTTAGCACATGAATGAATCAAATAAAACCGCAGCACTTCCAGGTTCTCAATCCATGCTGGTTTAGTCACCAAAAAATTGAGACGTTTCAACTTAACCGGTCTTTCTCAAGCAAGTGTGGTATGCACACCGAACTTGTTTGCTTGAGAGAGACCGGTGAGGTCAAAACTTCGCAATTTTTTGATGAATAAACCAGCATGGATTGAGAACCTGGGAGTGCTGCGGTTTTATTTAATTAATTCTAGTGCAGATAGAGTCCGGGGGCGAGGTAACGGGACTGGGAGAGGAATGGAAGGAGGGACTAGAACAGTTCAGAAGGAAAGGTGTAGGGTAAAAAATATACATAAACCTCTCAAATGTATGTATACTAATGCCAGAAGCCTGACTAATAAAACTGGGGAGCTGGAATTAGTGATGTGTGACATAGTGGGAATAACTGAGACATGGCTGGATGATAGCTATGACAGTGGGAATAACTGAGACATGGCTGGATGATAGCTATGACAGTGGGAATAACTGAGACATGGCTGGATGATAGCTATGACAGTGGGAATAACTGAGACATGGCTGGATGATAGCTATGACAGTGGGAATAACTGAGACATGGCTGGATGATAGCTATGACAGTGGGAATAACTGAGACATGGCTGGATGATAGCTATGACAGTGGGAATAACTGAGACATGGCTGGATGATAGCTATGACAGTGGGAATAACTGAGACATGGCTGGATGATAGCTATGACAGTGGGAATAACTGAGACATGGCTGGATGATAGCTATGACAGTGGGAATAACTGAGACATGGCTGGATGATAGCTATGACTGGGCGGTTAATGTACAGGGTTACAGTCTGTTTAGAAAGGATCGCCAAAGCCGGAGAGGGGGAGGGGTCTGCCTTTATGTAAAGTCTTGTCTAAAGCCCACACTCCGCGAAGATATAAGTGAGGGACATGAACATGTGGAGTCACTGTCGGTAGAAATACATGGAGGCAAAAACAATAATAAATTACTAATAGGAGTTTACTATAAACCACCTAATATACCAGAGTCCACAGAAAATCTACTACTAAGGCTCCATTCAGACATCCGTAGACATCTGTAAAATGTGTCTGCAGCCGTTCCGCAATTATCCGGAATGGGTGCGGACCCTTTCATTCTCTATGGGGCAGGAATGGATGCGGACAGCACACAGTGTGCTGTCCGCATCCGCATTTCCAGAGCGCGGCCCCGAACTTCCACTCCGCGGCTCCGAAAAACATAGAACATGTCCTATTCTTGTCTGCAATAGCAGACACGAATAGGTAGTTCTATGGGGGTGCCTGCCGGGTGTATTGCGAATCCGCAGTTTGCCGATCCCCAATACACTACGGACGTGTGAATGGACCCTAAACAAGATAGACAAGGCGGCAAATCATAATGAGGTGGTTATTATGGGGGACTTCAACTACCCAGATATAGACTGGGAAACTGAAACCTGTATATCTCATAACGGAAACAGGTTCTTGGCAATAACCAAAGACAATTACCTTTCCTAACTGGTTCAGGACCCGACTAGAGGGACGGCCATACTGGACTTAGTATCAACCAATAGGCCTGACAGAACAACAGACGTGCAGGTTGGGGGACACCTGGGAAACAGTGACCATAAAGTAATAACCTTCCAATTCACAGGTCTGCAAAAAAAATTCAAGAGCTGTTTTGGTTATTCCATGTAATCTTTATGTTTTTTTGGTGCGCTGAATCTGAAAATGACCTCCATTTTGTCATAGGACATCACGTTTCCTGACAATTTAGGTAACTATGTTAAATAAGGCAATACCTCTAAATAAATGGAAATAGACTTATAAAATAAATAAAGTTTTATTACAATGTTTTCATGAAAATCCTATTTTGAACTGAAATTAGCTCACTTACACACACTAAACTCCATTATTCTTCCCTGTGAGGCTCCTCTTGGTGCATTTACACTTGTGAGTAGCATCTGGAATGTCTCTCTGAAGCATCCAACAGTAGTTTGCCATCATTGTAATGCTAAAGCAAAGGGAAAAAAACACAAGAAAAAGACCCAGCCACAAAGGCGCCAATCACCTGTGTGAAGTGAAGTATGATAAGAGGAGGCTGAATAGATCTTATAATGTCTCGAGTAGATTTTTAAGAAATATATATAGTCCGTGAATAGAAGAAAAACGACGGTGCGTTATTAGAGGAACATTCTGTATATATCAAAAGTTAGTTAAAAGTGGGTTGAAAACCTCAGTTATGGATATTCTAAGGGATACTTTTGAAGAGATCGGGTAGATCATAACGAAGGTACATCCAACCAGGGGCTACCTCGGCATCTCTGACAGGCCGTTGGGGATCCATCGGCCAGTCCGAAGTGTATAGAAGGAAGAGGGGAAAAAATCCCCCCAAAAAAGAGCGTTAATCTTAGATTTCCCTTGGACGGTAACGCCAAAGGTGGTCTTAAGGACAACAACAGGGCGCCACCAGGAAGGAGAGAGAAACCAATTGTGAGTAGGGAGGCAGGTGGGTGGGAGGCTGCCAGGAGTGGCTGAATACACAGCAATGATAGATGTATATAGTATTGATAAAGCAAAGGGAAAAAAAACACAAGAAAAGGACCCAGCCACAATCACCTGTGTTAAGTGAAGTATGATAAGAGGAGGCTGAATAGATCTTATAATGTCATTATCATTGTATTGCTCTATTTTCCCTGGTATCTCCTTTTTATCTCTTTAATGTCTTGGTGGAATCGTTCACCTTGTTCCTCATTTACAGCTCCCAAATTTTCAGGAAAGTAGTCAAGGTGGGACTGTAGGGAATGCACTTTCAAACTCATCAGGCAACCTAAATCTTGAAATGCTTTCAGCATTCGTCCGACGATCTTTTTGTAGTGAGGATCTTTGTTATTGCCTAAAAAGTTCTGTACGACTTCTTTAAACGCAATCAACTCTTCTTTTTGAGGATCCGTCATTATATTGACAAACTCTTGATCAACTATAAGCCTTTTAATGTCTGGTCCGGCGAACACACCTTTCTTCAATTTTGCCTTCGACAGGCCTGGAAACTTGGTGACCAAGTATTTGAAGCATTCTCCATCTCTTGGAAGTGGTTTTACATATTGCTTCATGATGATACAAAGATTTGCAACAGGGTTGATGTTCCTGGAGGAATACACCAAATGGAAAAGGACTTAGGAAAACTAGAGGAATGGTCAAAAATCTGGCAACTAAAATTTAATGTTGATAAGTGCAAGATAATGCACCTGGGACGTAAAAACCCAAGAGCAGAATATAAAATCAGTGATACAGTCCTAACCTTAGTATCTGAGGAAAGGGATTTAGAGGTCATTATTTCAGAAGACTTAAAGGTAGGCAGACAATGTCATAGAGCAGCAGGAAATGCTAGCAGAATGCTTGGGTGTATAGGGAGAGGCATTATCAGTAGACAGGGGGAGGCGCTCATGCCGCTCTACAGAGCACTAGTGAGACCTCATTTGGAGTATTGTGCTCAGTACTGGAGACCATATCTCCAGAAGGATATTGATACTTTGGAGAGAGTTCAGAGAAGAGCTACTAAACTGGTACATGGATTGCAGGATAAAACTTACCAGGAAAGATTAAAGGACCTTAACATGTATAGCTTGGAAGAAAGACGAGACAGAGGGGATATGATAGAAACTTTTAAATACATAAAGGGAATCAACAAGGTAAAAGAGGAGAGAATATTTAAAAGAAGAAAAACTGCTACAAGAGGACATCGTTTTAAATTAGAGGGGCAAAGGTTTAAAAGTAATATCAGGAAGTATTACTTTACTGAGAGAGTAGTGGATGCATGGAATAGCCTTCCTGCAGAAGTGGCAGCTGCAAATACAGTGAAGGAGTTTAAGCATGCATGGGATAGGCATAAGGCCATCCTTCATATAAGATAGGGCCAGGGGCTATCCATAGTATTTAGTATATTGGGCAGACTAGATGGGCCAAATGGTTCTTATCTGCCGACACATTCTATGTTTCTATGTTTCTATTAATCCCAATTTTATGTGGAGAGGTGGTAGAAGAACTTTATGGGAAGGTATCAAAGTTTCTCGGAGGACTTTTTTTCACTGACTGTTAGCACCCTCGACTGCCAACTCTTCTTGGTCCAGTGATTTTGTCGGTCTCGACTGTTCCATAGACACAGAAAACAAGGGTATTTGGTATACCCAGCTTGTTGCACAAGACCTTCAAGTTCCCACACACTTGCCAACCATGGTCTTCATATTTAAGTTTACGAAGAACCAATTCCAAGTTCTCGTAGGTTTCCTTCAAGTGTATGGAATGACCTACAGGTATGGAAGCGTAAAAACCACTGTTGTGGAGTAAAACTGCTTTGAGACTACTTTTTAAAGAATCTATAAAAAGACGCCATTGCTCTGAATCATATTGGATTTTAAATTGACGCATCAGACCTTCGACATTGATACAATAAACCAACTTGTCTTCCTGGGCGAAGTAAGGAACAAACTCCTTTTCACGATGTCGGAACCATGAAGATGACACTCCTGGCAACAATAAATTCCTGCTTGATCTGAGTAACTCAGCGGCATCTTTGGGAAGATTCAAGTCTCTTACCAATTCATTCATCTCCTCCTGAGAAAACAACTTTGGTCTTGTATCATCTTCAAAGTCAGAACTTGATTCGTCATCTGGTTCAGGTATTACTTCACCTTTATCGGAGCTAGGTATCTCTTCCAAGGTAGCAGGGAATTGGGTACTGGTATATCTGTGCCATGGGGGATGGGACGAATTGCTGAGTGAAGATTGGGGTATGAAATGGAATGCTTCTATTTGGAATAAACCCTTTCACATCGCATGAACAAAAGTAACAGTCTTCATTATGGTTCTTTTGTTCTCGCCATACCATAGGAATCCCATAACGGAAAGATTTTTTCTTACCCTTGAACCAGTTTCGGAGGTCCTCAACATACCGTTTGCACACTTTATGAGGCGCCCAAACTTTATCTTGATCTCCAAATTTTATTCCAAAGTATGCGAAGTATACTTTTTTTTACAAAGTCTGTAATATTCTGCTGTTGCTTCACCACAGATAAAACAGAAACGGTCTGGCGAATTAATAAATTTTCACAGAGCCATAACATAACGGTTAAAGAATGACGAGCTAACACGAACTGCGATAAAAAAGTGTGAACAGCCTAGAACCAAGAACCTGATGATGATTCGTTCACAAGTTTGGACTGCAGGAGAGAGCAGCTCTGTGTCTGTACACGAGATGTCACAGTGATTGCCACACCCCCCTGCACCGGAGCTGCTGCTATCTGCCCTGTGTCTCCCTCCCACTGGATTCTCCAGGAAAGATTAACCCCTTCTACCATTAGAAGCACAGACTCAGGGCTGAGGCTTACACATACAGCATGCTGCTGAGTATCCCAGTAGTTAGACATGTCACTCAGAGCAGCACTTGTATTCACCCCTTTGCTGGGGGGGAGGGGCAGAGGTTGTTTACCTGCAAATAACAATAAAGGGACAAGAAGAGAACTAGGGAAATGAGGAAAGAGATTTTTTTCCCTAAAAATTGCTTAGCTTATGTATATATTGCTGACCATCAGATTTACAGTGCTATATTTATGTGAATTAATTAATAATAATTTGGACTTTAAATTTGGTTAAAAACCCATAATATAAAAAAATACCCAAAATTTTTTAAACATTATAAATTTGAAGACCATTTAGAATTTTGTGGCAAATCATGACGTCTAGAAGTTTTTTCAATATTTTATTTGTTTTCAGCAAACCAAAATACATGGAAATTAGATGAAAATAATCAAACAGCTTTTTAGTCGCAGACCTGTGTATATCATTCAAAAGACTGTTTCTTCAGGGAGGAACAAAAATACCAAACTTCAAAAAGCTAAATTTAGCCAACAAAGAGAGGCCATAGGCCTAACTAACTGGGACAAAGTCCTCAAAAATAAAAATACAGCCACAAAATGGGATATTTCTAAAAGCATACTAAAATCTAATTGTGAGAGGTACATAGTACCTTATGGGAATAAAAGGTTAAGGAACAAGAAGAAACCAATGTGGAAAAATAGAACTGTAAAGAAAGCAATAAACGACAAAAATAAAGCATTTAAATGACTAAAACAGGAGGGTAGCACGGAAGCACTGAAAAACTATAAGGAAAAAAATTGAATATGTAAAAAACTAATAAAAGCAGCCAAACTAGAGACCGAGAGATTAATTGCCAAAGAGAGCAAAACTAACCCTAAAATGTTCTTTAATCATATAAATGGTAAAAAGTATAAATCTGAAGGTGTTGGGCCACTACAGAAAAATAAGAGGGGAGTTGCAGAGAGTGATGAGGAGAAAGCAAAGCTATTAAATATTTATTTCTCCACTGTATTCACTGAAGAAAATAAACTGTCAGATAAAATGCAGAATGTAAAAATTAATTCCCCATTAAAAGTGCCCTGTCTGACCCAGGAAGAAGTACAGCAGCATCTTAAAAAGATTAAAATAGACAAATCGCCAGGACCAGATGGCATACATCCCCGTATCCTAAGAGAATAAAGTAATGTCATAGCCAGACCCTTATTTCTGATATTTAGAGACTCTATACTGACAGGGAGTGTTCCACAGGATTGGCGCATAGCAAATGTGGTGCCAATATTCAAACAGGGTACAAAAACAGAGCCTGGAAACTATAGGCCAGTAAGTTTAACATCTGTCATGGGTAAACTGTTTGAAGGTTTTCTAAGAGATGCTATCTTGGAGTAAGTCAATAAGAATAAGCAAATAACACCATATCAGCATGGCTTGAGCATGGCCTCATGAGGGATCGGTCATGTCAAACTAATTTAATCAGTTTCTATAAGGAGGTAAGTTCTAGACTTGACAGCGGCGAATCAATGGATGTTGTATATCTGGACTTTTCCAAAGCATTTGACACTCTACCACATAAAAGGTTAGTATATAAAATGAGAATGCTTGGACTGGGAGAAAAAGTGTGTTGTGGGTAAGTAACTGGCTCAGTAATAGAAAACAGAGGGTGGTTATTAATGGTACACACTCAGATTAAGTCACTGTCACGAGTGGCAGGGGTGGGCTGGGACGGGGGGCAGGGAGGCAATTGCCCCCCAGGCCGCCCTAAAAAAACGTCCGCTGGGCCGTCTTTAACAAATAATAATTTTTATTTTATTATTTTTAATTTACCACAGGGCGCGTGGTCCTTGTTGTCATTGCGGCGGTGGTTGCGGCGGGTGGTAGGAGATGAGCGCTTCCATTGTGGAAGCGCTCATCTCTATATTCATCTGTATCGCCGTCCTCAGGAGTACTAATGCCTGCAGCCTATCAGAGGCCGGCTCAGGCGGCGCGATGATGTAATTATCATCGCACCGCCTGATCCAGGCAGCACACAGCAGGGACACAGGCCAGAAGAGGCCTGCGGCGCATCACTGCTGATGGAGGTAAGTATTAGTGTTTTGTTTTTCTTTGTGGGGGGAGCTGGCACTATGGGGGGGGGCTGGCACTATGGGGGGAGCTGGCACTATAGGGGGGCTGGCACTATGGGGGAGCTGGCACTATGGGGGGAAGCTGGCACTATGGGGGGGTTGGCACTATGGGGGAAGCTGGCACTATAGGGAGGCCGGCACTATGGGGAGAGCTGGTACTATGGGGGGGCTGGCACTATGGGGGAAGCTAGCACTATGGGGGAAGCTGGTATTTCTTACAGCCCCATTTTTTTGGGGTGGCATTCTGGGGGCATTTATTTCTTGACCATTTTGGGGGGGCACTATGGGGGCATTTCTTACTGGCACATTATGGGGGGAGCACCATGGGGGAGAGGAGCACTATGGGGGCATCTGGGGGCTCTAAAGGGGCTTTTTATTATTATTGGCACATTATGGGGAGCACTATAGGGGAGAGCGGCACTATGGGGCATCTGGTGGCACTATAGGGGCATTATTTGGGGGTACTATGAGGAAGTGGGGGCTCTAAAGGGGTCATTTTTATTGGCACATTATGGGGGACACTATGGCATCTGGTGGCACTAAGGGGGCAATTTTTACTGGCACATTATGGGAGGCATTATAGGGGAGAGCGGCACTATGGGGCATTATTTGGGGGCACTATGGGGGAGTGGAGCACTATTGGGGCATCTGGTGGCACTAAGAAGGGGCATTTTTTACTGGCACATTATGGGGGAGAGGAGCACTATAGGGGCATCTGCTGGGGGCACTAAGAGGGGGCATTTTTTTTACTGGCGTATTATAGGGGACACTATGGGGGCATTTACTGGGGCACTATATAGGGATATTTTATACTGGCATACATTATGGGGACATTAGCTTAACTGCGGGCACTAAGCGGGGGTATTCCATGTACTGTCATATTATAGGGAGAATTATTACTACTAGAAAGTATTATGCGGAGCTTACTACTGGGGGGCTATGAGGAACATGATTACTATTATGGGCTCTATAGGGGCATTATTACTACTAAGTGTGCTCTGGCAGAGAATTATTTCTATTGGTGGGATTTTGGGGAGTACTGTTACTTTGGGGGGCACCCTGGCACAGTATCAGCTTAGCACAAATATTTTTGGGGAACATTATCTTTATAATATTAGTGTCTGGGCGCAGTTATTTTTTAGAGCACTGTGTGCCAATAATTGTTGAAGGGGGCACTATCTGTGTGGTAGTAGTATTTCCAGGGGGACTGTTTCTGCAGTATAGTATTGGGGGCACAGCGGGCACAGTATTGGGGGCACTATGTGTGTGGTAGTAGTATTTCCAGGGAGACTGTTTCTGTAGTATAGTATTGGGGGCACAGCGGGCACAGTATTGGGGGCACTATCTGTGTGGTAGTAGTATTTCCAGGGGGACTGTTTCTGCAGTATAGTATTGGGGGCACAGTATTGGGGGCACTATCTGTGTGGTAGTAGTATTTCCAGGGGGACTGTTTCTGCAGTATAGTATTGGGGGCACAGCAGGCACAGTATTGGGGGCACTATCTGTGTGGTAGTAGTATTTCCAGGGGGACTGTTTCTGCAGTATAGTATTGGGGGTGGCAGGAAAGGGTGTTCAGAAGATGTGAAGATGATAGAAATGTGGGAAACTAATGTCTGTCAATCTCTGCAGAGACGGGAGATGGCTGAAAAATCATCATGGCGGTCTGGTCTGAATGGAGAAGATAAAGAAAGTGAACGTCTACAACAAAGGTGACATCACTGGATGTAAGAGGTATGTGGCGCTATGTAGGAGAGGAGATGCTCCGGCTCCCCAACCCTGCCATTTGCAGAAGGAGGATTCAGAGCTGGGTGAGGACGGCCAAAGGGGGCAGCAGGCCACAGGCGGGTGGCAGATGGTGGGGGGAACCACAGGCCTTGAGCAGGATCTGGGGAGGGAGGAGAGTGGAGGAGATTCCTGGCTGTAGCCTGCTGTTTATTGTATAATGTGAAGCAGGCAGTGCAGCCAGGACAGGCCTCCCCTCTCTCCGTATGATGTGTAGAGACAGGCCTCAACTATAGAATGTCAGCTGTACAGTGTTTATTGGGAGTGGCCTATTATATGTAGGATGGGCTTTAAATAATGGGTGGGGCTAAAAATGGGCCACTTGACTGGATTTGCCCCCCAGGACTAAGGCTGCCAGTCCTCCCCTGACTAGTGGAGTACCTCAGGGGTCAGTATTGGGCCATATCCTCTTCAATATATTTATTAAGGATCTTGTAGAAGGATTGCACAGTAAAATATAAATTTTTGCAGATGACACTAAATTGTGTAAAGTAATTGACACGGAAGAGGCTACAGAGGTATCTTGACAGATTGGAGGCTTGGGCAGAGAAGTGGCAGATGAGGTTTAACACTGACAAATGTAAGGTTATGCACATGGGAAGGAATAATGCAAGTCACCAGTACATACTAAATGGTAAAACACTGGGTAACACTGACATGGAAAAGGACCTAGGAATTTTAGTGAACAGCAAACTAAGCTGTAAAAAAAACTGTGTCAGGCAGCTTCTGCCAAGGCCAATAAGGTAATGGGTTGCATCAAAAGGGGCATAGATATCCGTGATGAGAACATAGTCCGACCACTTTACAAATCACTAGTCAGACCACACATGGAGTACTGTGTACAGTTGTGGGCTCCTGTGAACAAGGAAGACATAGCAGAGCTGGAGAGGGTTCAGAGGAGGGCAACTAAAGTAATAACTGGAATGGGGGGACTAGAGTACCCTGAAAGATTATCAGCATTAGGGTTATTCACTTTAGAAAAAAGACGACTGAGGGGAGATCTAATTACTATGTATAAATATATCAGGGGTCAGTACAGAGATCTCTCCCATCATCTATTTATCCCCAGGACTGTGACTGTGACGAGGGGACATCCTCTGCGTCTGGAGGAAAGAAGGTTTGTACACAAACATAGAAGAGGATTCTTTACGGTAAGAGCGGTGAGACTATGGCACTCTCTGCCTGAGGAGGTGGTGATGGTGAGTACAATAAAGGAATTCAAGAGGGGCCTGGATGTATTTCTGGAGTGTAATAATATTACAGGCTATAGCTACTAGAGAGGAGTCGTTGATCCAGGGAGTTATTCTGATTGCCTGATTGGAGTCGGGAAGGAATTTTTATTCCCTTAAGTGGGGAAAATTGGCTTCCACCTCACAGTTTATTTTTTTGCCTTCCTCTGGATGAACTTGCAAGATAACAGGCTGAACTGGATGGACAAATGTCTTTTTTCGGCCTTATGTACTATGTTACTATGTTATTCTAAAGATTTGGGGGTACTACGGACTGATACCCAACACTGCAGGCACCACCACCATAGAGACTTAATACGCAGATTCATTATTGCTGCTACTACTTTTTCTTCCTTTGAGTGTTAGCATATGAAGACACAAAGCAATTTAAAAAAAAAAAGGTTTTTAATTTTTTTAGATTTAGTAAAACATAACATTTTTTTTTTTACATTTTGGTAGAGCTGTAATCATTAAATGTTATTTTTATCATATTGTAAATGCTGTAAAAAAAACAATGGGACAATTTTTTTTTTCTCCCCATTTCCACACACAAAGGTTTTCTTTTGTGCAGTTTCCCAATACAGTATATAAACCATTAATTAATTTATGTAAAAAGTACAACGGGTAAGGCAAAAAACAAGCTATGTTGATGGAAAAATAAAAAAGTTATGACTTTTTGAGGGGGGGTGGGGAAAATGAAAATGTTTTTCAATGGTCCATAAGGGGCTTAAAGAAGTCCCTCCACATTTTATCATCGTGTTGTTTTTAAGTGTTGATTAATTTTCTAATCACTGTCAAATTCCCTGAATACACTTCAAAGATATTACGTCGACTGTAACTTCCACTAGAGGGATCATTAATCAGAACAGAATTTTTTACTTATTTAGATTTTGAAAAATGATGTTCGAGGGAGGACATTGATCAGTATTTCAATGAACGGAAGCCATTGACTCTGGATTGTGCAGGATAAGCAATAACAAACACCTACATGGAGAAAACATTGGTGGTCTTCTGAAAATGAGGTCTTGATCTCCATTGCTACTTTAAGGTAAAACATTCATGTACATAAGCAGATTCCTAGACAGGTATGGGTAGTGACTTAAAGGCAATATTGTATGTGACTAGGTAGCCATCATTGTACATGTAGAGTTTGTGATCATTAGGGTTGTAGGAAAGACTCTGCACATTCTCCATCATTTTGTCAAGGATGATGCTTATTTGACCTTCCTGGCTTGTCTTGGTGTCATACATGTAAAAGATTTCTTCTTTTCTGGTGCTAAGGGTTCTAGTGGCATACAGGACCCCACACACTATAAAGGCATTGGTGGCACCAGGCTTGTACTGGGATGTCATCCAAGTCTTCTCTACCACCAAGGTAACGGGATTTAATTTGCCAATTACAATGTTTCCAGCGTTTTGCTCTGTAGAGTAAATGACCCAGGGGCCATTTTCATCACTGGCTAAGTCAATGTCCTGCCAGGCAGAGGAGGCGTAAGAGAATCGGTTGTTAAAAGTGGCATCTGTGAGGGTCTTACGCTCCACTGCATTGGTATCCGCATTGCATTTACAGATGTCCCTACTGTTATAGCAATTGTAATACAATGAATTGTTGAACATAATTATGCCTCCGCCTTGGCCACAGCTGGAGTAGTCATAATTATTGTAGGCCAGATTTTTGGTCAGCACCTTCTCTGTGGCTCCTTTGTAGAGCAAGAGATTATCGTATGTGGGGTAATATCGAATAATGTTCATCATACGGCCATCTACTTGAAGAGGGGTCACCCAATGCACATCTTGATTACCATTTGCATAGGAGTCTTTCCCCCATCCTCCAAATTTATAGTTAAATCCTAACCAATTCAACTGGACCACAAATGGTTTACTGATGTTAACAATTCCTCCATGACTGCAGGATCCTAAGGATATAAAAAAAATGAAAAAAATATTTAAAACTATAGACATCACTTGCAATTTATCACAATCTGTTGTGTCATTATACAAATTCATATGTTGCCTGAACCAGTTCAAGATTTACGTGGGTCCTCTGGTGGCAAACATGGTGGATCACCTTTCTACCAATTCTTGACAGTAGAGCATGTTTATCCAGAGTGTAATGGGGCCACTAGCCCCTCTATAACCTAACATCTGAATGTTTTTGTCTGGTGCTAGTGCAGACTTGTCTATTGCTTATGTCATCATCATCTGATGTCATCTCATCAGACAACACTACAAACTTTAAAAACATTTTAAAACAGAAATACAAAGTCGACTTCATTCCTGTTTTAATTTTTTTTTTTCAGTTGTAGAATCTAAGTCTCACGCAACTTCTAACTTAGCGGATTTTGCCTCGCCAATGCACATACATTTCAACGCTGTACAGAGACAGGTCTCCGTACACCATTAAAACGAACTTTAGGAACGAATCGACTTCGGATCTTGGATCCAAAGCTCGATTCACTCATCCCTATTAATGACCTATCCTGAGGACAAGTTATCAGATTGTAAACCTAGGCCTTCTAATGCCGAAGGATAGGTCATCATTATTCAGCCTCCTCTTAGTATACCAAGTCTGATGGCAGTGGCTGTGCTTGGAATTGAAGTGCAATCCCATACACTTTAATAGGATTGTGCTCCACAAAGGCCATGTGACCGTTGAACATAACATCACAGAGAGAGAAAGAGGCCACAGCACTTCCCCGAATGCGACACACTGTCGAACAGCTGATCACCAGGGCTACCAGGGGTTAGACCCCACCAATCTGATTTTAATGACCTATCCTGAAAGTAGGTCATCCATATTGAACTCTTGAAAAATTCCTTTAAAAATGTCCCTATAAATGACACTAAAGAACGTGAATTCAAGAATTGACATTTGAGTAGAAACTTAATATTGGTCCAGACAATAATGTGGTTGCTTAATTTGGCAAAGATGCAAAAGGTTGCAGAAAGTGTGCTAAATTGCACAAAGTGGAGCATGTAACATAATATTCTCTCACTTCACTAGACACATTAGACACTATTTTCCTTTATGCCACCTCATAAGGGCTTGTGCTTAGGGCTTCAGGAGAAATGGGGGGGGGGCACTTCATAGAGGAAACGAATTGTTCTTGTTGATTCTTTCACCTTAGTACTGCCTCTCCGAACTCATTGGGATGTCTCTTTATCATTAACTTTTGTTTATTGTAGCCACAAGTCAGGAGATTTAACAAAGACACTGTTTACCTACAGCTAATTTAACCCCTTAAGGACCGAGGACGTACCGGTACGCCCTATTTCCCGAGTCCTTAAGGACCGAGGACGTACCGGTACGTCCTGACTTAAAATCTGAATTCCGGCGCCGCGGGGGTTAATCGAAACGGGATTTCGGCTGAAATCATTCAGCCGGCATCCCGTAACAACGCAGGGGGGGGTCATTGGACCCCCCCGTATCGGCGATCGCAGAAAACCGCAGGTCAATTCAGACCTGCGGTTTTCTGCGTTTCCGGTCCATTCGGGTGTCCTGTGACCCGATGAACCGGAAAAAGACTGCGATCGGTGGCGTAATTTTACACCACCAATCGCAGTCCGAGGATTTGCAGAGGCGGAGCTGGCCCTGGTGCTGAACGCCGCTGTCCAGGGTGCTGATTGGTGCAGGGGAGAGAGGCGCGAGATTCAAACTTCCTGCGCTCCTCTCTCCCCTCCTCTTCCTGTCCAGCACCCTGACCGTGCAGCATCGTCCAGCACCAGCTCCTGTGTCCCCCTAAATCGGCATCCATCACCCTCCTGCACCCATCGCCACCCAGGTAGGTTAGGGTCAGTGAGGGAGAGGCACCTTTAGGCAGGGATAGAAGGGAAAAGTTAGAAAAAAAAAAAAAAAAAAAAGCACATTTATTCCAAACTTTTTTTTTTCAACTTTCAGACCCCAGACCCCCCCTGCCACTTGCCCCCCCCGCATCCCCCCCACCACCAGCCCCCCCCCCCCCACCACCAGCCCCCCCCCCCCCCCACCACCAGACCCTTCCCCCACCACCACTTTTTTTTTTTTTCTGCGTGCGCTGACTGGCCGGCACTTTTTAGCGTCCGTCCACTGTTAGCGCATCGCCCGCCCCACCACCCCACCGACCGCTGATCAGCGTTGAACCGCAGATCAGCAAGTTTGAACTTTTTTTTTTTTTTTTTTCCTAACACTTTTTTTTGCCTGGACTTTTTAGTACGTGAACACCCGTGCCCCCACACACACGCACATAGAATAAAGGTTTACACGCACGCACATACACACGCACACACACACACCCATGGCCCGCCGGGTGTTCTCGGCCGAGGAGGCATATGCCCAGATTGCCTCCGACTCTGAGAGCCCCAGTGAGGATGAGGATGACCCCACGTTCCTTTTGTCATCCGCATCCTCCTCATCATCATCGGATGACGATGAGCCACCAAGGCAGCGGAGACGCCGCCAGGCGGAGCCAGGGGCCACACATGCTAGGGATCCTGTGGCCCACCCTAGTACGAGCCGCCCTGGGGTTCGTACTGGTTTCCCGGCCCACCAAATAAGTTCACCGGAGCCCCCTGCCGATGAACTTAGCTGGTGTCCCCCAGTGGACTTTGAGCCTGAGATTCCGGATTTCGCTGGCAATCCTGGAATCCAGATTCCCACAGTGGGGTTTACTGAAATAGACTTTTTTAGTTTTTTTTTCAGTAACCCACTGGTGAATTTGATGGTGGAGCAGACGAATCTGTACGCCCAACAGTTCGTCGCTCAAAACCCAGGCTCAGTTTTGGCTAGACCCGGTGGCTGGACGCCGGTCAGTGCAGCCGAAATGAGGACATTTTGGGGCCTCGTGCTGCATATGGGTCTAGTCCAAAAACCCAGTGTCAGGCAATACTGGAGTGGGGACGTCCTGTACCAGACCCCACTGTACAGTATGGTCATGATACGTCACCGGTTTGAGGCCATCCGGAAATGTCTGCATTATTCCGATAATGCAGCATGTCCACCCCGAGGTGATCCTGCCTATGACCGGCTGTACAAGATACGGCCGGTCATCGATCACTTTGGGGCCACATTTCAGCAGGCCTACGTACCTGGAAGGGAGGTCGCGGTTGATGAGTCTCTCGTTGCGTTCAAGGGGAGACTCAGTTTCCGCCAATACATTCCCACAAAGCGGGCGAGGTATGGCGTGAAGCTATACAAAATTTGTGAGAGTACCTCAGGGTACACTTACAAATTTCGTGTGTACGAGGGGCGAGATTCCCGGATTCAACCACCAGAATGTCCCCCCACTCTGGGTGTTACCGGGAAACTCGTGTGGGACCTTATGTACCCACTGCTGGATAAGGGTTACCACTTGTACGTGGACAACTTTTATACCAGCATTCCCTTGTTCAGGTCCCTTGCCGCCAGATCCACGTTCGCTTGTGGGACCGTGCGGAAAAATCAACGCGGCCTCCCTGCCTACCCCCTCCAGGTACCTATCCCCAGGGGTGAGACCCGTGCACTTACCAGTGGAAACCTGTTGCTGGTCAGGTATAAGGACAAGAGGGATGTCCTTATGCTGTCCACAATCCACGGTAACAGCACCACCCCAGTCCCTGTGCGAGGTACCGCGGCAACGGTCCTCAAGCCCGATTGTATCGTCGACTACAATCGGTATATGGGAGGAGTTGATCTCTCTGATCAAGTCCTCACGCCATATAACGCCATGCGCAAAACCCGGGCATGGTACAAAAAAGTTGCGGTCTACATGGTGCAGGTTGCCATGTACAACTCTTTTGTACTATCCCGAAGCGCTGGCAGCACAGGGACATTCCTCCAATTCTATGAGGCAGTCCTCAAAGACCTGATCTTTTCGGACCGGGAAAGAGCAGGCCGGAGTACCTCGGGAACTGGAGGCGCCCGGATCGTCCCTGGCCAACACTTTCCAGGTGTGGTCCCCCATACTGGAAAGAAGGGACGAACCCAAAAAAAGTGCAGAGTGTGTCACAAGAGGGGGATACGGAAGGACACCACAACTCAATGTGACACGTGCCCCGATCATCCGGGCCTCTGCATTATCGATTGCTTCAGGGAGTATCACACTTCCATGGAGTACTAAATTTTTATAATCCCCAACAGTTCACTAGAGAACATAAAACACTATGGCTCTCAGACTTTGGAGACACGAAAACAATTTTTCTTTCCCCAAAAAATATTAGTTTTAGTGCAGGCATCCTCAAACTGCGGCCCTCCAGATGTTGTAAAACTATAACTCCCAGCATGCCCAGACAACCTACAGCCATCATCAGGGCATGGTGGGAATTGTAGTTTTACAACATCTGGAGGGCCGCAGTTTTAGGATGCCTGCTTAGTGTCTCCAAAGTCTGAGAGCCATACATATTGGGCATCGTCGCGTGCGTAAAAGTCGTCGCTATAAAAATAACTTTTTACCAAACGCCTCGGATGAACGGTGTTAAAAATATAAAATAAAAACGGTGCCAAAACACCTATTTTTGGGCAAAATTTAAATTTAAATCCATTTTGCCGGTAATAAAGCAAGGGTTAACAGCCAAACAAAACTAAACATTTATTGCCCCAATTATGTAGTTTGCAGAAACACCCCATATGTGGTCGTAAATGGCTATATAGCCGCACGGCAGGGCATAGAACGAAGGGAACTCCATACGGTTTCTGGAAGGCAGATTTTGATGGACAGTTTTTTTTTTTTTACACCATGTCCCATTAGAAGCCCCCCCTGATGTAGCCTAGACTAGAAACTCCAAAAAAGTGACCCCATCTAAGAAACTACACCCCTCAAGGTATTCAAAAATTACTTTACAAACTATGTTAACCCTTTAGGTGTTCCACAAAACTAAATAGCGAATGTAGAAACAATTTTAGAATTACATTTTTTTGTTACATTGCCTCAAAAAAGAGTAATATAGAGCAACCAAAAATCTAATTTACCCCAAAAATTGTCCCAAAACAACAACCACCTTATCCCGTAGTTTCCTAGATGGGGTCACTTTTATGGAGTTTCTACTCTAGGGGTGCATCAGGGGGCTTGAAAGGGTACATGGTGTAAATAAACCAGTCCAGCAAAATCTGCCTTCCAAAAACCGTATGGCGTTCCCCTTCTTCTATGTCCTGCCGTTTAGCCAAACAGTAGTTTACGACCACATTTGGGGTGTTTTTGCAAACTACAGAATCAGGCCAACCCATTTTGAGTTTTGTTTGGCAGTTAACCCTTGTTTTACTCCTGGAAAAAACTGATTATATTGGAAAATTTTCCAAAAAATAGAAATTTCTAAATTGTTTCTCCATCTGCCATTAACTCTTGTGGAACACCTAAAGGGTTAACAAAGTTTGTAAACCCAGTTTTGAATACCTTGAGGGGTGTACTTTCTTAGATGGAGTCACTTTTTTGAAATTTCTATTCTAGGGGTGCAACAGGGGGCTTCAAATGGGACATGGTATAAACAAAACCAGTCCTGCAAAATCTGCCTTCCAAAACCCATATGGTGTTCCCCTCCTTCTATGTGCTACCGTTCGGCCAAACAGTAGTTTACGACCACATATGGGGTGTTTTTGCAAACTACAGAATCAGGGCAACCCATTTTGAGTGTTGTTTGGCAGTTAACCCTTGTTTTACTCCTGGAAAAAATTGATTATATTGGAAAATTTTCCAAAAAATAGAAATTTCAAAATTGTTTCTCCATCTGCCATTAACTCTTGTGGAACACCTAAAGGGTTAACAAAGTTTGTAAACCCAGTTTTGAATACCTTGAGGGGTGTACTTTCTTAGATGGAGTCACTTTTTTGAAATTTCTATTCTAGGGGTGCAACAGGGGGCTTCAAATGGGACATGGTATAAACAAAACCAGTCCAGCAAAATCTGCCTTCCAAAACCCATATGGTGTTCCCCTCCTTCTATGTGCTCCCGTTCGGCCAAATAGTAGTTTACGACCACATATGGGGTGTTTCTGTAAACTACAGAATCAGGGCAACCCATTTTGAGTGTTGTTTGGCAGTTAACCCTTGTTTTACTCCTGGAAAAAATTGATTATATTGGAAAATTTTCCAAAAAATAGAAATTTCAAAATTGTTTCTCCATCTGCCATTAACTCTTGTGGAACACCTAAAGGGTTAACAAAGTTTGTAAACCCAGTTTTGAATACCTTGAGGGGTGTACTTTCTTAGATGGAGTCACTTTTTTGAAATTTCTATTCTAGGGGTGCAACAGGGGGCTTCAAATGGGACATGGTATAAACAAAACCAGTCCTGCAAAATCTGCCTTCCAAAACCCATATGGTGTTCCCCTCCTTCTATGTGCTACCGTTCGGCCAAACAGTAGTTTACAACCACATATGGGGTGTTTCTGCAAACTACAGAATCAGGGCAACCCATTTTGAGTGTTGTTTGGCAGTTAACCCTTGTTTTACTCCTGGAAAAAATTGATTATATTGGAAAATTTTCCAAAAAATAGAAATTTCAAAATTGTTTCTCCATCTGCCATCAACTCTTGTGGAAGACCTAAAGGGTTAATGAAGTTTGAAAAAACAGTTTTGAATACCTTGAGGGGTGTAGTTTCTAGAATGGGGTCATTTTTGGGAGGTTTCTATTATCTAAGCCTCACAATATGACTGCAAACCTGAACTGGTCCATAAAAAGTGGGATTTTGAAGATTTCTCAAAAATTTCAAAATTTGCTTCTAAACTTCTAAGCCTTGTAACATCCCCAAAAAATAAAATATCATTCCCAAAATGCTACAAACATGAAGTAGACATATGGGGAATGTAAAGTCATCACAATTTTTGGGGGTATTACTATGTATTACAGAAGTAGAGAAACTGAAACTTTGAAATTTGCTAATTTTTCAAAATTTTTGGTAAAAAATGTATTTTTTTATGCAAAAAAATTAACTTTTTTGACCCAATTTTAGCAGTGTCATGAAGTACAATATGTGACGAAAAAACAATCTCAGAACGGCCTGGGTAAGTCGAAGCGTTTTAAAGTTATGAGCACTTAAAGTGACACTGGTCAGATTTGCAAAAAATGGCCTGGTCCTTAAGGTGAAAATGAGCCTGGTCCTTAAGGGGTTAAAGGCTATGAACATTTGTGGGGGAAATTTGTATTCATGATTGCATTTTACTAAGTTTGGGCTTAAAATCTTTTTTACAATTGGTCTTCATTAAAAGAAATTCAGCAGTTTTTGTCATATAGGTGTTAGTTTAGCCTAGCTGCAGGACATCTTACTTTTACTTTCAGCTGTCATCTGACATTAAGCCCCTTATCTCTGAACTACTTATAGCTCATAACAGTAATTCCTTCAGGAAGACAGTGTAATGGTTGAATCTCCTAAGGGCTCTTTCACACTTGCGTTGTCCAGATCCGTCGTGTACTCCATTTGCCGGAATTACATGCCGGATCCGGAAAAACACAAGTAAACTGAAAGCATTTGAAGACGGATCCGTCTTCAAAATGCGTTCAGTGTTACTATGGCAGCCAGGACGCTATTAAAGTACTGGTTGCCATAGTAGTAGTGGGGAGCGGTATACTTACCGTCCGTGCGGCTCCCGGGGCGCTCCAGAATGACGTCAGAGCGACCCATGCGCATGCGATCACATCATCCATGCGCGTGGGGCGCCCTGATGTCACTCTGAAGCGCCCCGGGAGCCGCACGGACGGTAAGTATACTGCTCCCCCGCTCCCCGCTACACTTTACCATGGCAAACAGGACTTTAGCGTCCTGGCAGCCATGGTAACCATTCAGAAAAAGCTAAACATCGGATCCGGTAATGCGCCGAAACGACGTTTAGCTTAAGGCCGGATCCGGATTAATGCCTTTCAATGGGCATTAATTCCGGATCCGGCCTTGCGGCAAGTGTTCAGGATTTTTGGCCGGAGCAAAAAGTGCAGCATGCTGCAGTATTTTCTCCAGCCAAAAAACGTTCCGGTCCTGAACTGAAGACATCCTGATGCATCCTGAACGGATTTCTCTCCATTCAGAATGCATTGGGATAATCCTGATCAGGATTCTTCCGGCATAGAGCCCCGACGACGGAACTCTATGCCGGAAAAGAACAACGCAAGTGTGAAAGAGCCCTTACTTGGTATTGCAGTTAACAAAAGCAAGTGAAAAAGAGACATCAGAGCAGTCAGACGAGGAGAAAGATGAATCCAAGATATGTACATTGCTAGCATAATCTGCACACTGACACAAAAGTAGTAAAGCTCCTCTGTATAACTAAAAACACAGTGGCCACAGAGTAAAGGTGGCCATGTACCTTGCAAGAGTTAGGGTTCGTTTCAAGTTTGTGCTTCAGCGTGTGATCATGGATGCATTTTTATACAGATCTCTTTTAGATGATGTCCGCATCCTGTCTCTCTTTCAGACTCACTCACTTTAAAGAATGACTCTTGAGGGAAAATTCGGAGCTGGTTGGTGCATGCTACGATTTTTCCAGTCATTTCATGCACCATCCATTGATGCTTTTGGACTTGTGCATTAGGTTTATATTTTACTGGCAGCTGTGTAAGGGTATATTCAAATGAGATGTTTTCAGGGGTGGACTGGGAACTTAAAGTGACCCTAGAAAAAAAAAAAAATTGTGCCGTAGCGGGCTCCAAATTAACAGAAGGTGGGGCAAAATACTGTCCCATCAGAACCATATACCACAGTGCAGCACAATATGTTGCCTAAAAGCTGTCCCTTTGTGGTGGCCATCAATAGCTGCCATTTTCTGTCTCCTCCACCTCCAGTTGTCTCTGAATAAGATACGGAGCAGGGGGCTTAGGAGGTGGGACGCAGACTACAGCAGTTGAATTCAGGAGAGCATGTGCGCAGGGGTGTATCTATCACAAGGCAAACAAGGCATTTGCCTAGGGCGGCACTTGCCAATGGGGCGGCAAAATGCCTTGTTTGCTTAGTGATAGTTACACAATATGCTAAATATTTTTATTGCTCCTTGTTCGATCCACTACTTCACTATGCGAGCGGTATCGCCGGCGCCGCATAGTGAAGGAGTTGAAAGACTTACTTCCTCCTCCTCCTGACTTCCTCCCAACCTCCCCTGCCTTTTGTGTCCGCGCGTTGCCGTCCAAGTGCAGAACGGATGCTGCACACGGTCACCGTGAACACTGAGGCCAGGCCCCGGCCACCAATAGGCACTGATCCCTGAGCCTGCTGTCTTCAAAAACTGTAAGTACTTAAATTACAGTAATTCACAAAAAATCTATTACTTAGTTGTTTTATGGGGTAAGGGGGTTGGGACCCGTTGAGTAGTTAGAGGGGGGAGAAGGGGTGGGTCGAATTTATATTAGGAGGTCGCCCGAGTTTAGTCTCGCCTAGGGCAGCACAAAACCAAGATACACCACTGCATGTGCGCTTTGGCAGAGGGGAGGGCTTGGGCAGCCCCCTGGGTATCAGCCCACCGTGAAATTTCCCTGTAAGGTATATGGCCCTGGATGTTTTTAACCACACAGTGAAAATTGCACTAAAACAAAGTTTAAAACCGCATTCAGTTTTAACTGGTTTGCTGCAGTTTTGAGATGTGGTTATTTGCCATGGTTTTTTCTAGGTTAAAAATGTAACATAAATGCATGGCCAATAAGCACATCACAAAACTACAGTAATCACGGTAAAACCAAGTGCGTTTTCTGGAGAGTTTTTTACCACACGGTCAAAATCATTTTGTGTAGCTGCTGTATACCCTCAAGTCAATAGGCAGCTTTAGCCGAACTAATAGGGTAAAACCACACGGTCATGTTTTTGCATGCAGTTTTGGAAGCCAAAACCAGGAGTGAATTCTAAAAAAAGCGTAGTCGTATCTGTCCTTACTTTACTTTTTTCTACTTTTATGATCCACTCCTGATTTTGGCTTCAAAAACGGCATCAGCAAGTCTGACCATGTGGCCGCACCCTTAGGGGATGTGAGCACTAAACGTGTCTAGGACAGCATAAACTGTAAATACAGCCGTGCATGGCTTCACTAATAAATTGCTGTAAAAATGTTAATAAATTTGGTACATTTTATGATTCCTCTTAGCCTCACACTTTTTCAACAATGTTCAAAACTGTACAAGTTGTACAAGTACAGTTTAACAATTTGGAACATTTGATTACTAAATCTTCCTTAGGTTAGGTATGGTCTATGTTCTGAATGTATGTTGTGGAGATATTAGTTTTCATAAGTAACACAATTATCTTACCATAATTGATCTGTGGTGGGACTTCATTATTTTGGTTCTTCTCACAATCTTCAAGTCTCTTACGCAGTGAAGCAATCTCCCGTCTCACAGCTAGGACATTGTTCTTGTCGTATGATTCTAGTTGGTTCACCATAATGGATATATTATGGACCTGGAAATTAGATATAATATGACAGTGTTTAGCTTTATCTTCTGCAGTTATGTTTTCCATATTTGTCTATTTTATTATTTTGAACCTCCTGAACTGTTGACCTACCTCCGTATAGAGAGTTTCCACCAGAACATTGGATCCATCCATTGATTCTCGAAGTTTGATAACCAATGATTCCATTTCTCTGATCTCCAACCTAAGCAGCTCAAAGTCTAGTTCTGTGTAGGCTACGCCACCCATCTCTATGACTTCTACTCGCCTGGTCAGGTTCTTAAGCTTTACCAGGTATTCAGTCAGTGTAGCCTGATAACTGTTCACCTAAAAGAAGGACAAGATTTTATAAATGCATCCTGCATTTCAAGAGACTCATTATTGACTGCTAGTGTGCGAGAAATTTTTCGAGTTTTACCTTAGTGATCTCTTGTTGGACACTGATGCTTAGATCCTTGTTGGAAATTTCCAGGATCTCCAAACGATCTGCAGGGAATGTGTTATCTGGGAGGGCAACAGAGCAGTAACAAACGCCCAGTTCATCCATAGCCCCAGTGGTGTTTACCTGTACAAGACCATAATGTAATAGAGGTTAGGTCAGTGAAATATTCATAGTGCTTTTTGGGCATGAGCCCTGCACTCTCTGTGTCAATGCTTGCAGTCATCAATATCTAAGTGGACTTCCACAGCCCACATAAGATATGTTGCAAATAAGTTAATGATGTTAACATAAACAGAACTTAGCCACTTCCCAGACATTTCGGTCTTACCCAGACATGTTTTAACTGTCTGTCTGTGACCTAAGATCAGATGTGTGTGGACACCTGGATCGTAACAATCAGGACATCAACACACATGTGATCTTGGGCCACAGACAGGCCATTCAAAGACGTCCTAGTAAGACTGAAACATCCGCTAACACTACGGAATGGCTATGTTCTCTCCTTATTAACTAAAATGGGTTTTACAAAAAAATAATATATATATATATAGAGAGAGAGCACAATATATAGATAAGGACTATCATGGAGGTCACATATTGTATTACTGCCCTATAATATATTAACATATGTAGGTTTCAGGAGGTAACTGTTTTAGGAACCATTTATTTGAGAAGGAGAACTGCACTATACCTGATACAGATCAGTTGCAAACCCCACCTCCAGACAATAATCACTACCAAGCTGTGCTCTTCCACAGTAATAGTTACTGTTGTATCCCCCCCCCCCCAACTGTAGCCTAAGCAGTATTTCCTGCCTCTTCTATTAGTTACAGCATTGCCCCTATATCGCATTTGAAAACACAGCGGTGCCCCCCCTTCCCTGAGTAGTCAGAGCAGTTCCTCCTTCTTTTCCCTAGTAATCACAGTAGTGTCCCAATACTCCCCCTGTAGTCAGAGCACTGCCTTCCCTTTCCCCAGTAGTCACATCAGGGCTCAACTTTCCTCCTATTCTTCATACATGGTGAAGTGCAAATCATGTGAAACTCACTCTGTACAGAAACTCTGTTCATCTTAATATATAATAACAAATAGAGAGCACATTCTGTAAAATAGATATAGATAGATAGATAGATAGATAGATAATTAGATAATTAGATACACTTGAAATAGATATATATAAAAATTTTATTCACCCATGTGGTACAGCAACGTTTCTTTTTGGAGAAAGGCTCTAGTGTTGAGCTGGAACGTTGCTGTACCACATGGGTGAATGAAAATTATTATTTTGTTTTTTCGGAGTGCTGCCTTTTTTCCATTTTATATTTTGGGAAATTGCTTATTCCCGTTGGGCTTTGCACCTGTTGCTATTGCTGGTTTGGTTGGTGCTGCCTGTTTTTTCATTTTTAAATATATATATATATATATATATATATATATATATATTAGACTGACACAGTGAATAGATAGATAGATAGATAGATAGATAGATAGATAAAAGATAGATAGATAATAGATAGATAGATAGATAGATAGATAGATAGATAGATAGATAGCATTTTCCATGGATTATCTATGAGCCCTGTCAATTCTTTGTACTCACCAGCAGACTGGCAGCATGGCTATGCAGTACACACACAGCTAGGATTAGTAGAAGCAGCATCTTGCCCTATGGAATTGCCTTCTGCTCCTCTCTTTGCCTTGTGCAGAAGCAGCTGTATTTATATAGGCAGCTTTGGGGTGGAGGAATGACCTCAAGGAATTTCCAGATTTTCCTCAGATGAAGCCCCCTCCCCATTACTTCCAGCACACACCCCATCCATTCGGTTTGTACCTGTTGAGAAATCACACAGTTGACATAGGTGTAGCAATGTCCTTTGGAAATCTGCATAAGAAACAGTCCTGTAGTAAATAAAAGAATAGCATTGTATTCCCCTTGTGCTGGTCATCTTCACAAGAACCTGCATTCCTGTCCCGAGGAGTTGAATTGCTAAACAAGATTTGCACAGTGATAAAAGAAAACTGTCAGCCTCGGTTCACATCTGCCTTGGAGGCCCCCTTAAGAGCCCTCTTTGCAGATGCCATCAAAATTGACCAAAAAAATAGTGCGGCTATATAGTAAAAAAAAATTACAAAAATTTGTTCTGTAAAATGAAAGACACCACGATAGAAAGCCAGTGGACCTCATTATAGCATAAGGTTGCTTTTGGCAATGGAAGTGATTAAAGCAGATGTGGATGAGTCCTACACTGTCTGGATCATACCATGTTATTGGGTTTAAAGGGTTTCTGTCACCCCAATTTTCGCTATTAAACAGGCTGACATTATAGATGTGAAAATGTCAAAAATTTCGCTGAAAAATTAAACCTACTTTAAAAATTAACTTTTAATGGATACTTTATAAGATAAATCCCAAATAACAATACTTTTTTACATATATATATAGATTCGATAACAACTGCAGTATATTTTATACTGGCTGCAGTTTCATATCTAGCATAGAGAGTTCACAGGGTTCTTTTGTGTTTCCAATGTGTATCACACTAGATAGAAAATTGTTACCACTCACGGTTACCGATGGTGATTCACAGTGGGTCCCAGACCAGGTTTTCAGAAGATGACTGGATGTTGAGTTCCGGATCCGAATACCCTTGATCGTCAGGTGTAGGTACGGTTTCTCCACTATCAGTTTTGCCAATAGGTTAGATTGGAGAAAAACGGAACAAATATAAGAAAAAATAGGGAGGTCTGACCCTATACTACTTGTGAGTCCCTGCCTAAAAGTGGAGAGACCCTCTGCCTAAATGCAGAGGTATCACCCCCTAATGAGGCGACCCCACTTATCGACGGCTAAACCCTGAGTGGTAGCCTTGAGGATAAACTCCCAAAACAATATAGTAGATCCCGACGCGTTTCTCACTGTCACTGGTTTGGTGACAGGATCATCAGGGGATATCAGATGTAAGTGGCACAATCGCCCAAAAAGTTTTTAAGCCAGATGAGAGCTGCTGGTATTGCTGCTTGGTAGATGTAAAGATGGCAGTCCAGACCAATACCAAATTCTACTGCCCTTAAATACCCCATTGATTAAAGTAAATTGCTTACTGTGATGTGATCGCCATAGGTGTTCCGGCGTGCGCTTCACAGGCAGGCATTTCAGCCCTGTGGAACGCATGTGACGCACTTCCGTGCGTCCCATAAGGTGTGTCCCTAGTTATGTGGTGAGCTGATGCCGGTGGAACGCAACCGCGTCATCATCGTGCGTTCCGGAAGTGCTCGTATGTAGCCGGATGTGACGTTTCCAGTGTGTGAACCGCATCTGGAACGCACATTCGGCCGAATAGATGATGTTTATTTGAACTATGAGGAGAAGAATATTCTCTGATGTATACATTAACACCTAAATAGAGAATCATTACTTTTTTTAAAAAGGAGACCAATAAGGACACAATTTGCAGTGGAAATAGCGATCACATAAATCCTAGGGATAGCAATATATTATTAATTAGTCTTGTGAGCAGCAAAAATACATATGGATATCTATAAATATGTACTTTAGGGGGAGGTGATCCCATGGGGGAGGGGGGGGGGAGAGGGGGGGGGATGGATAAGTATTAATACGCAATACAAAAAGATAAGTCGATACCCCAGATCACCTCAAAGATATAATCAGTTCAACCTATTCCGATTGGATATCTGTTTTATGTCTGACGGGTCTGTTCCCAAGATAAATTACATTCACAGAGCAGACAGATCAACACGGTTTCCCCAAAAAAAGGGGAAGAGAAGGGGGGGGGGCCCTTTACAGAAAAGATCCGAAAGACAGAACTTCATTGAGTCCGAGTGGGCTCACCGTTTTGAACCTGTGAGTCCACTCGGCCTCCTTCTGCAAAATCGGCTTATTGTGGTCTCCTCCGCGAGGTGACGGACGGACCACTTCTATGACACAGAAGGTGATTGCTTTATCGTTGTTGTTATGGAATAACCGGATGTGTCTAGCCACAGCAGTGTCTCTACTATTCCTTATGTCACCCAGGTGGTCACCAATTCTCCTTCTCAGCTCTCTTTTGATTTTGCCCACATATTGTAGGCCACATATGCAGTTGATTAGGTATACCACCCCTATTGTTTTGCAATTAGCAAAATCCCTGCTGACATAAGTCCTATTTGTTGTATGACTAAAAAAGGTTTTAGTTTGATGAATGTAGGGACATGCTACACATGTGCCACAACGGAATGTCCCCAAAGGCCTCCTGTCTAGCCAGGTACCAGGTTTCTTTGTCGGAATGTAGTGACTATGAATAAATCTGTCTCCAAGTGATCTCCCTCTTCTATATGTTATGGCCGGGTGTATTGGAAGCATCTCTTCTATATCGGGGTCAAGGCGTAGCATTTCCCAGTATTTATTTAGGATACCTTTTACCTCTCTATTACAGTGATCAAAAGTGCCGATTATACGGCAAATGGGGTTGACTTCTTTTTTATATCTTTCTTCTTTTCTTGGATTAAGTAAATCCTGTCTAGTGGCATTTTTCGCTGTCCTAAATGCTCTCTGTAGAGGTTGATCTGGATAACCCCTTTCCTTAAATCTAGTTTTTAGATCCCTTGCATGTTCGAAAAAATCTCTGTTGGAACTGCAATTTCTCCTAATACGTAAGTACTGTCCTTTAGGTATGCCATTTTTCAGATTGTGGGGGTGATGACTTTCCCACCTTAACAAGCTATTTGTGGCGGTAGGTTTTCTGTAGGTTTTAGTACTGATGCTACCATTGTTAAGAGAAATATATAGGTCCAAGAAAGGGAGGCCCCCTTCACTGATTTCTGATGTGAAATGCATTCCAATTTGGTTTTGATTTAGACCAGCCACAAAGTCCGAGAACAGCCCTCTGATAGTGGAGAAACTGTACCTACACCTGACGATCAAGGGTATTCGGATCCGGAACTCAACATCCAGTCATCTTCTGAAAACCTGGTCTGGGACCCACTGTGAATCACCATCGGTAACCGTGAGTGGTAACAATTTTCTATCTAGTGTGATACACATTGGAAACACAAAAGAACCCTGTGAACTCTCTATGCTAGATATGAAACTGCAGCCAGTATAAAATATACTGCAGTTGTTATCGAATCTATATATATATGTAAAAAAGTATTGTTATTTGGGATTTATCTTATAAAGTATCCATTAAAAGTTAATTTTTAAAGTAGGTTTAATTTTTCAGCGAAATTTCTGCAATATACCTACCCGAATTATGTATTGAAAAATTCTGTGAAAACACAAATGTGAAAATGTCACCTGAATTTAACTCAGCATTTCTTTTATTTAGGTATTCCCCTGTTTTCGTGTAATTTTAACTTTTATTATATGCAAATGAGCCTCTAGAAGGGAGGGGTGTTGCACCTGCTCCTAGAGGCTCCGTTCGCCCACCTCATTTCCATGCCCTTCTGTCTTGATTGACAGGGCCAGGCCAGCGTTGGTTCTCCTGCTGGCCCTGTCTGCCGTGTAAATCTTGCGTCCCGTTCAGTATTTGGCGCAGTGAGAAAGGCCGGCTGCGCCAGCGACTTAAAAAGATTAAAATAGACAAATCGCCAGGACCGGATGGCACACACCCCCGTATTCTAAGGGAATTAAGTAATGTCATAGCCAGACCCTTATTTCTGATATTTGCGGACTCTATACTGACAGGGAATGTCCCAGAGGATTGGCGCATGGCAAATGTGGTGCCAATATTCAAAAAGGGTGCAAAAACAGAGCTTGGAAACTATAGGCCGGTAAGTTTAACATCTGTTGTAGGTAAACTGTTTGAAGGTTTTCTAAGAGATGCTATATTAGAGGATCTCAACGGAAATAAGCAAATAACGTCATATCAGCATGGCTTCGTGAGGGATCGGTCATGCCAAACTAATTTAATCAGTTTCTATGAGGAGGTAAGTTCTAGACTTGACAGCGGCAAATCAATGGATGTCGTGTATCTGGACTTCTCCAAAGCATTTGACACTGTACCACATAAAAG
The DNA here is from genome assembly GCF_014858855.1 of Bufo gargarizans. Lineage (NCBI taxonomy): Eukaryota > Metazoa > Chordata > Amphibia > Anura > Bufonidae > Bufo > Bufo gargarizans. The sequence goes on from NC_058088.1 coordinate 1,720,128, forward strand.
GTTAGTATATAAAATGAGAATGCTCGGACTGGGAGAAAACGTCTGTAAGTGGGTAAGTAACTGGCTCAATGATAGAAAACAGAGGGTGGTTATTAGCGGTACATACTCAGATTGGGTCACTGTCACTAGTGGGGTACCTCAGGGGTCAGTATTGGGCCCTATTCTCTTCAATATATTTATTAATGATCTTGTAGAAGGCTTGCATAGTAAAATATCAATTTTCGCAGATGACACTAAACTGTGTAAAGTAATTAACACTGATGAGGACTGTATACTACTACAGAGGGATCTGGATAGATTAGAGGCTTGGGCAGAGAAGTGGCAGATGAGGTTTAACACTGACAAATGTAAAGTTATGCACAATGGAAGGAATAATGCAAGTCACCCGTACATACTAAATGGTAAAACACTCGGTAACACTGACATGGAAAAGGATCTAGGAATTTTAGTGAACAGCAAACTAAGCTGCAAAAAACAGTGTCAGGCAGCTGCTGCCAAGGCCAATAAGATAATGGGTTGCATCAGAAGGGGCATAGATGCCCGTGATGAGAACATAGTCCTACCACTTTACAAATCGCTAGTCAGACCACACATGGAGTACTGTGTACAGTTCTGGGCTCCTGTGAACAAGGCAGACATAGCAGAGCTGGACAGTGTACAGAGGAGGGCAACTAAAGTAATAACTGGAATGGGGCAACTACAGTACCCTGAAAGATTATCAAAATTAGGGTTATTAACTTTAGAAAAAAGACGACTGAGGGGAGATCTAATTAATATGTATAAATATATCAGGGGTCAGTACAGAGATCTATCCCATCATCTATTTATCCCCAGGACTGTGACTGTGACGAGGGGACATCCTCTGCGTCTGCAGGAAAGAAGGTTTGTACACAAACATAGAAGAGGATTCTTTACGGTAAGAGCAGTGAGACTATGGAACTCTCTGCCTGAGGAGGTGGTGATGGTGAGTACAATAAAGGAATTCAAGAGGGGCCTGGATGTATTTCAGGAGCGTAATAATATTACAGGCTATAGCTACTAGAGAGGGGTCATTGATCCAGGGAGTTATTCTGATTGCCTGATTGGAGTCGGGAAGGAATTTTTTATTCCCCTAAAGTGGGGAAAATTGGCTTCTACCTCACAGTTTTTTTTTTGCCTTCCTCTGGATCAACTTGCAGGATAACAGGCTGAACTGGATGGACAAATGTATTTTTTCGGCCTTATGTACTATGTTACTATGTTACTTACCTCCTCCATTTGCTCGCAACCGGCCGACCACTGCCATCTTGCTAAAAGATCTGGCTCGAAATTTTGCGCAGCCCGAGATGACGTCATCACGCTGGCTGACGTGGTGAAGTCATATGTCACCACACACAGGATTTCGGCCGAGATCTTTAATCAAGATGGCAGCGGCCGGCCTGTCGCGAGCAAATGGAGGAGGTAAGTATGATGTTTTTTTACACTATTTCAGGTTAAATCGATTCGCTACCACGAAGCACGAGGAAATTCGGCTTTGCAGCAAATCAAATTTAGCCTGAAATTTGGATGGAATTTCACTTCGTCAGATTTGATTCGCTCAACTGCCAACTGCGTAACGTGGATCTCCTGGGACCCAATTTAAAATCTATTACGAGGACCACCTACAATCATGCATCAATTATAGTTCTAGTCTCTTTATATGGACACAGGTATCCTTTGGACAACCCTTAGGCTCCAGGACCCTGGTGTGACTGCATCTTCTGCACCCTATATATTTTTGCAAAGATGTTTATTACTCATAATGTTCCATTAAATTGATCCATTGTTTCCTCTGTTTTACAACAGTACCATGCTTGCAACGTTTATATGTGTTGAGCACTGATTTGCTTATTCAGTTATGTGATGCTGTATGTGCATACCCGCTAGCATTTCCTCTCTCCCGGCACGAACAGCTCCTGGAGTACTCACCCTTTCCACTGCTCTTTGCTACTTGTGGATTTCACCATCTGCTTCCTGGTGTTCGCTCCCTTAGGTGCTGGGCTCTTCCCAGCTCTTAAAGGGTACCATACTGGCTAATCTATCCCCAGCCAATGGCAGTGTTTCTTGGGGGATATAGGGCGACTTCTCAGATGGAAATGTGCCTGAGCAATAGGTTCCTAGCTTGTCTAGTCATGCAAAAGCACACTATTGTATTCTTCTGACCTCCTCCTGTGCCTGACCTCTGACCACACAGCTCTACATTTACCTGGTCTAAAACAATTTAGGGGCTAACTTAGAATAGGATTTGTGTATGGGAATTGCGTAAGATGGTTGCCACCAGATGTAGGTTAAGTAGATCATAGACTCTGGGCTGTTCCTAAAACTTGGGCACCCTCCCTTTCACACTGCAACCATGCCATGATGTATCTACAGTCAACACATCATTGACAATTGGATGTTACCATTTCCCTCGTCAAAGGGCTGTGTCCCTACATACTGACTATATGCAGTCATCACTAACTAACAGTATCAGACTGTGTAGGAACACAAGTACTACTATAAGACACGACAGAGAAGCCAATAGCTATCCTATAAATATCCACTGACTCGCAGGTGACATCTTCTCTATATGTATATGTTCTCTTTCCCTTTATTTCCACCCAGCCCAGAACACCATGATTACTTCTTCTGACAACAGTAGAGTTGTCTTTCTAACTGTCCCACCCTGTGTGCAGTAGTGTCTTTCAATGCTTAATGTCAGATTGGGCCCAACCCCATTATAGCATATCATGTCACAAGAAAATTCAAATCTGAGTAAATTTAAAGGCTTAAAATGCAGGAGAAATGGGAATTTTGGGGAATGCAGCAGAACATAGTTTGCTCCAGTGCTCTGTCTGTAACGGAGACCAGAAAAAAATATAAAGCCAATCATTTAGTCAAGCTAAGACATTCTTGCTTGTTCTGCTGGATGTTTCTGCCCTACCTACCACCCATGTGACTACAGTTAATGCTTTCCTGGCCCTACAATGCACAGAGTGAAATCCACATCAAATTCTCATGTAGCTCATGGACATACACTAAAGGAACATCTAGAAATAATTAAAAAAAATATATCTCTTTTATCACAATGTAACTTTTGGATGCTTCAGTTATCACCACTGAGTGCAAAACACAAGTGCACCAGTAGAGTATACAGTACAGACCAAAAGTTTGGCCACACCTTCTCATTCAAAGAGTTTTCTTTATTTTCATGACTATGAAAATTGTAGATTCACACTGAAGGCATCAAAACTATGAATTAACACATGTGGAATTATATACATAACAAAAAAGTGTAAAAACAACTGAAAATATGTCCTATTCTAGGTTCTTCAAAGTAGCCACCTTTTGCTTTGATTACTGCCTTGCACACTCTTGGCATTCTCTTGATGAGCTTCAAGAGGTAGTCACCTGAAATGGTCTTTCAACAGTCTTGAAGGAGTTCCCAGAGATGCTTAGCACTTGTTGGCCCTTTTGCCTTCACTCTGCGGTCCAGCTCACCCCAAACCATCTTGATTGGGTTCAGGTCCGGTGACTGGAGGCCAGGTCATCTGCCGCAGCACCCCATCACTTTCCTTTATGGTCAAATAGCCCTTACACAGCCTGGAGGTGTGTTTGGGGTCATTGTCCTGTTGAAAATAAATGATGGTACAACTAAACGCAAACCGGATGGAATAGCATGCCGCTGCAAGATGCTGTGGTAGCCATGCTGGTTCAGTATGCCTTCAATTTTGAATAAATCCCCGACAGTGTCACCAGCAAAGCACCCCCACACCAAAGACACGGTGGTTGGAACCAAAGATCTCAAATTTGGACTCATCAGACCAAAGCACAGATTTCCACTGGTCTAATGTCCATTCCTTGTGTTTTTTAGCCCAAACAAGTCTCTTATGCTTGTTGCCTGTCCTTAGCAGTGGTTTCCTAGCAGATATTCTACCATGAAGGCTTGATTCACACAGTCTCCTCTTAACAGTTGTTCTAGAGATGTGTCTGCTGCTAGAACTCTGTGTGGCATTGACCTGGTCTCTAATCTGAGCTGCTGTTAACCTGCGATTTCTGAGGCTTGTGAGTCGGATGAACTTATCCTCCGCAGCAGAGGTGACTCTTGGTCTTCCTTTCCTGGGGCGGTCCACATGTGAGCCAGTTTCTTTGTAGCGCTTGATGGTTTTTGTGACTGCACTTGGGTACACTTTCAAAGTTTTCCCAATTTTTTGGACTGACTGACCTTCATTTCTTAAAGTAATGATGGCCACTCGTTTTTCTTTACTTATCTGCTTTTTTCTTGCCATAATACAAATTCTAACAGTTCATTCAGTAGGACTATCAGCTGTGTATCCACCTGACTTCTCCACAACGAAACTGATGGTCCCAACCCCATTTATAAGGCAAGAAATCCCACTTATTAAACCTGACAGGGCACACCTGTGAAGTGAAAACCATTTCAGGTGACTACCTCTTGAAGCTCATCAAGAGAATGCCAAGAGTGTGCAAAGCAGTAATCAAAGCAAAAGGTGGCTACTTTGAAGAACCTAGAATATGACATATTTTCAGTTGTTTCACACTTTTTTGTTATGTATATAATTCCACATGTGTTAATTCATAGTTTTGATGCCTTCAGTGTGAATCTACAATTTTCATAGTCATGAAAATAAAGAAAACTCTTTGAATGAGAAGGTGTGTCCAAACTTTTGGTCTGTACTGTATGTGAACTAATAAGCCATATCTTATTGCATGTAATTCAGGGTAGAAATTATGAAACCTTTCCCATAAATCTGATCCGTTAGCCAATGCTGCATACTTACTATTCTGTTTTGTCTTTATATGGAATCTGTTTGATGCATCTGTTTCATCTGTTTCATGTACAATATCCTAATCACTTTCACAATTTCCCAAAGTTAACCCATTGTTTCCTATTGCAGAATAGGAAGGAGAGGGCAAAAACAAGCACTCTAGACAGAGAAATGATTGGGACTCTAAAATTGCTTAACATATCCAAAAATGGAGTGAAAAAATCAGTCTACACCCCTTTAAATTTTGTAATTGCATGTAGTTCTGGTGATATGTCTCTCCTTCATTGCTTCACCTTTTCCTGACTGCAGACTCTCAAAAAGTGGGTTACGAGCAAAAAGCATTCTGTTCAACCATCATTTCCCATGGACTTTAATGGAAAAACGGGGGCAAAGTTGTGGCCATCTCTGAAGTGCATGGCACCCAGTTTTGCGGAGAGGGGAACATTACATTTTAAATGGGTTCTCCAGAACTTATATATTGATAACCCATCTACAAGATAGGTCATTAATATCTGATCAGTGGGGGTCCAACTCCTGGCACCCTCACAGATCAGCTGTTTAATGTCATGTTCATAGGTCATGGCTGGGGCCTAGTTGCAGCTCAGTCCCATTCAAATGAAGGGTCCTGGGCTGCAACACCAAGCACAGCCCAGCCACTGTACAATGTATAGCCCTGTGCTTGGGATGAGCCGATGATAGGTCATCAATATAGGATTCCGTGAAAACCCCTTTAAATGTATGCCAGAACCCATACAACCCTTTGTGTACTACTGTGGATCCTTTCACACCAGCAAATAGGAGCCCATATTGAGCTCCAATCATCAATATAGCAATGCGACCAATGCTTGTTAAAAAGAGCTTTTACACTGGACTGTTTTTTGGGTTGAACAGTCACACGAATGATCTCTCATAACTTACTATTGGTCATGCCGCTATTCATTTACAATATTGCCATCAGCCCATTACCTTTACATAGGGATGAGCTGCCGACAAATGTTCACTTTTATTGCCACACAAAGCTGGCCATACACATTAGTCTCTTTATGGCCAAACCCAGCAGGTTGAGCAAACACACTAATATGTGGGGAGCTCCTACTACAGCTGACGATAGTCAAGGGTTGGGTGAAATGAATATTTACGTCTGATCCTTTTATTCTCCCAGGAGATGAGCCAATGCCAGAAGTGTCTAGCACCGGCTTTCTCAGCTCTCACCATAGAATAGACATACATGCTTGGCTGAGAAGCCGGGAGAGAGTTCGGAGATATAGCTGTCAGACGAACAACAAATGAGCTCTTGCTTGTTTGTCAGCTAGACTTGGGGCCTTTTACATGGGATCGTGATAGGGAATGGAGATTTGTACGAGCGTTTATTTGACTGTTATGTCCCACACAACAGAATGTCCAGCTCTCAGGACTTGCTGACGTTTGAATAAGTTGTTGAACAGAATCCCCAAAAGAAGTGCAGAACCCATATTTCTATGAATAGATTTCTGGAAAGCAAGGTAAAGTATTACTAGAAAATTCCTAAACCCTAGAGGGATGTTTCTTTTGATGTAACCTAAAGTTCAAAGCTCAGTAGGATTCCACTGCAGATAATGGGATAGTCATTGAGACTCCAGCACAGCTTGCAAGCACATTGCTCTTTATCTCAATTGTTTCTAGGAAATAAAAACACTTTACAAGTATCAACATCAGGCCCAATCGGCTCCAGGCAATATTGCACCAATAGTCCTTCCAGTAAACATAGTCCATCTCAACATTTAAGATGACAACTAAAGGCCCCCCCCCATGTCCCCCATACACATTAGACTGCTTTAAGCCGAACCAGCCATGTTTGGCAGAACAGCCCATCAATCTAATGTGTGAGCCATGGTGGACTTTTCCACCATGTAATCCAAGCAAATGCTTGAGGCCCCAGAAATCAGGGGGTTCCCTGATGGCCACAAGCAGTTGGCTGAAAAATAATGACTAAAGGAGAGGACACCTGCGCAGCCGGTTGAGCTCCCATCTCTTCCCCGACAGATGGCAGCGGCTTTATTCTTTCACCTAAATGAAAACAGGAGTCAGGAGACCTCCATATTTGTTAGGTAACCCCAATGCAAAATCTAAAGATCTATAACAAATACATGGAGAACATGCACTCCATGAAGATGGTGTCACTTTCACTGGGGCCCATGTTCGCTCTGTTCTCACAAGTATTGTGAAGCTTACTCATAGAAGAAGCTATAATGCTGTGACAGAGTCATTTCCATTGGACTGGTTTTACACAGGATTTTTTCAGGCGTTTTTGTGGGTTTTTACTGCAATTTTTTGCTAACATGATATGTTTTAGGCATACAATGGTAGCTCCAGATGTTCCATGGAAGTCTATACAAAATATTAAACACAGGACACACAGATGTTTATTGCAGTGAGATTTTGTCACGCTTGAGGCTTTTTGGGTCAATGGCATTTTTTTTTTATTACAGCATGCTTTGTGTGTGGACTTATTCCTCCATTGGCATTTTAATGGAGTCTTTCATGGCTTTTATTTTACCCATTTTCTTCCCCACATACAGCTCTTAAGAGGAAGTGACATTACAGATGTAGAAAGTATGTGCCTCGCATACAAAAAAAAAATCAATGAAAAATTTCAGAAATACACTATATAGGCAAAGTGAGTCATTTTTTGGCTTTTTTTTGGCCCCAAAAACAACAGGACAAAAACTATGAGGGGAAATTTATTATAGACCACTGTTTTACACCGTTCTTCATATCCTCTTCATTGCCGGAGTATGTGCATAATTTATGGTGAGGCACAGGCAGTCTATACGCCAGCTCAGAGCTGGTGTAGATTTCAGTCTACTTATACACCAGAAAACTGGCATAAAAGAAGATGATTATGTCGGGCCCCCACTATGTGAGAAGGAAACCTTATTGCAGGTTTCACAGTGAATGTCTCCCAGAAAATAAAATAATTTTTTTTTTAGATTTACTTGTAGCATGGTTATATCTCTGATTTATTAGCAAGATCCAGAAAATATTAAACTTTATGTTCAGATCCCTATCTCCATGTGAGAGGTCATGTCTACAAAATTACAAGACAATTAAAGTAGTTGTCTATAGGGGGGACTTTTCTATGGTGAGATCTTGTCTGTATAGCTGAAGGGGTTTTAAAGGGGTTTTAGGCCTCATACAAATGACAGGATCCATTTTGAACAAAATAGGGATACCGGCTTTGAGCATTCTACAATTTTCTCACTCCCATCAGTAGATATGCCTATGTTTGTCCACAAAATGGACAAGAATAGGACATGGTTTATAATTTGTGAAACAGCCACATGGATACAGACAGCACAAGTATGACATCTAGGTGCTGTCTGCATGTTTTGGGGACCCATAGAAATTAGGTCTACATGAGAGCCACAAAAAAGGCAAACCAAAACTACGGTAGTCCTTATATTGATGACCTATGCTCAGGATAGGCCATTAGTAGTATCTGATCGGTAAGGTCACAGGATGCCCCTTCGGATCAGTTGTTTTAAGAGGGTGGGGTACGGTGGCTTCTTCCTAGGCCAGTGATGTCATGTTCATTGGTCAAGTGGTCTAGGCCTAGCTCAGTCCCATGCAAGTGAATGGGGCTGTGATGCAATACCAAGTATAGCTGCTATACAATTGACGGTGCTGTGCTTGGTAGCACCTCAGTCTCTCCAAACAACTGATCAGCAGGGGTTTCCGGGAGTTGGACCACCGCTTATCATATATTGATGACCTTGTCCTGAGGATTGGTCATCAGTATGAAACCTTGCAGGACCTACAATGTCTTCTTTATCTTGCTACTGTTTTTGGAAAATGTTGGGTCATTTTTCAGTAAGTTTTACATGGCTGTTTTAATTTCTTTCTAATACAAAACTGAAGATGGATTTAATAAGATCTCACACCAGGGCTCCTTAGGGGCACAAGCTACTTTTTTATATATATATATTTTCCAAAATGGGGCATAAATTTGTAGACTTTGTTTGCAATTTTTTCCCACAAGGAATCATCAAAATGATGGATGACCGAATGTGTCATGAAGGCTCATGGCAACTTTCTGATATTTTACTGCTGTTTATAAAGTTATCTTGCACAATCCACTCTTTTTCTACATGGGATATTAAAATAAGCTATTTCCATATGTGTAGAGCAGGGAAAAAAAACACTTTCAACCAAGATACCTGATATTTATGCCCATAGATTAGGTGCCAACACATAGTTAATAATACGGTTGGAGCTCATTCTGTGCAGCAAATGGAAGCCTATTATGCAAGTGGATATTGTAATATACTGCGACGGTGCTGTGACATCCATTGTTTGATGGCAGTCCAATTCTTATGCAGCAATTTACATTACAAGTAATTACCAGTATCACGGAGACTGTAACCCGGAGGTAACTAAGAAAACATACCCAGAGGGTTATTACAACTACTTAACAAAGCCCAATGACGAGGACGCAAACAATAAGCTTGTAATTACCGTAGATCTTCTTTATTCTCTCTGCCTTAGAGAAGGAATGCTATTCAGAGCTAAAGCTGGTCAAATGCATACGATTATGATCGACCAGAATCATCCGACCATCAACTGGCCAGACTAAAGACAGCCATGCATATTCAAAAACTAAATCAAATACAATACAACAGCTCTCTGCTCACACAAAATACATGATCACAAAGCATTGAAACCACTGCTATACTCACTATATACATGAATGGGAGGTTCTTCAAAAATATATTTTGATCAAAATTATTTGTGGCCATCTACCACGGAAAAGTGACCTTTCTTTGACACAAACCAATGCTACATATTTAAAAGCTGAACCTACAGCTGTGTCTCCAGACTCCATTATATGAATACATGTTCAGGTCGGCCGAACGTGTAGGTGTATTTAATGGGGAGGGCAGACACAGCTAATCTACCTGGAAAGCAAAAAGATTTGGTGAAAATTCATTAATTTATTTATTCTGCCAGATCCTTCTCTCCCCCAACATCATCTATCTGGAAAGATTCAGGAGTTTCCCACACACATTAGTGTATCAGCTGAAACCGCAGTTCTCGGCTAGTTTGGCCACCAAGACACTGATGTGTATGGAGACCCTAAGGGCTCATTTACACTTCCATGTCCTTTTTGTGGATGCAAAAACTCAGACCATTTTGCATCTTCAGGACGTGTCTTTGTGTGCAAATCACTTTTCAAGGAGTATGTCTGCTATCAATTTCACAGACCCAACATGGGCGCTTTCTGCCTGCAAAAGGGACCAAAGTACTGCATGCTCCTGCAGCTTTGTTACAGACCATGGTCCACGAAAAAACACGGACCAACATGGACTCCACATAGATGTGAATCATTGATGTGTGACTAAAATCTAAACTGTCAGGAAGACAATTTAAAAACTAAGGGTTTCATTTATGAAGACCGACGTTATTAAGACCTGTGCCGGCAGTGGATTCTCCGAATTTATGTAGTGGCGCCGGCCTCTACATAACTTCTGCGGATCCAGCATAGGTCTAAATGTAAGACAACTTCCTTGCTAGCTTACATTTAGACCATTTTCTATACGTAAAACAGGCATAGAAAATGATGAATGAGACGGGCCTGCCGGCTAATATAGGTGTATTTCTGATCGTAAATGACCCCCTAAGACTGTGTTTAAAGTGGCAAATGAATGTGTCCAAGCATGCCATATACTAGCAGATTTATGTGGCAACAGTCCAAAAAATCCAACCTGATAGATTACATTTTGGTAGACAATAGACTGTCATTGGTAATTATGAACATTTTTGTCTCAAATGATGGTCAGCGGAAATTGTCCAAATGGTCCACTGGTATGGGCCACGGTGGGTTCCAGTCCAAGGTAAAAATTGTAGGGGGTTTATCTATACAGAGCAAGTTTCTATATAGTTTAACCATAATCTGCTATCACTGCATAACCAGAACATGCAGTATCATCAACAAGGACTTAGTTTGATAGAATATACACCTATACCGTGCATACATTTACCCAATAAAAAGTTACTGTTCCATGGGCAATTTTTGGCAGATGTCCAGCTAATGACAGTGTGTGGGCAAATAACATATATTTGGGAGAATTTCTCAATGTATTTGCCGAACACGAAGGTGGAATTTTATGTGAACCAAGCCTAATCCATATCAGTGGTTGTTCACTGCTGAGTCCTGTTTAGGATGGGCTCCATTATCACATTGTCCCATCATAGCAGCCTCTGATCTTATGTTGGACCAACTGCTGGAGCCATAAAATCAGGTTTATGTGGAGAGCAACAAATATGTAAAGATAGATGTACAAAGCTTGAGTAGGGGTTCTATGATTTCACGTCTTATACGTCATACACAGTGTTTATTTTTAATTATTGCACCTTCATTTACCTTGTTTATGACCTCATGTCATAAAAATCATCCAACTTTACACTGTAGCACTACATTCAAAAATATTGAAGATAGTAATTTGATTTCTCCTTGCTTTCGCCTCCCTTCACAAGAAATCACAATCAATTTTCTTGATAAAATTCTGGATGTGAATATTATTATTATTCTTTATTATTAAAGCGCCATTCATTCCATGGCCCTGTACATATGAAAAAGGGGTATACATACATAATACTAAACAAATGCAATAAGCATGAACAAGATGAGTTACAAACTGGTACAGAAGGAGAGAGGACCCTGCCCACGAGGGCTTACAATCTACATGGCACAGGAACACACACCAAGAACGCTATGGCTGACCAGATGACTATGCTCCAAAAGAGCGTTGAAATATGGTGCTTGTTAATAGACAATGCCCGAATGCTTTGTAAATGCATTAACTTTTTGTGACAAGAAAGAGTCTATAAGGTACCAATTTCTATTAAACCCTAACCAACCTCCACACCGTTTGCAATAGTGAGTTTTTATACTCATTTTTTATGCCTTCTGCTTATGGTGGCTAGTGGTTGTAGACATTTCTAGAATTGAATGGACCCATCTTCATCTTGCCCATAGAAGTCCAAACTGGCACACCAACCAAACACTATCTTCTATTATAAGCTCACAACAGCAATTTATGGGCTGAAATGTCATCACATAGAACAGATTTCAATCCACAAGTATTTCCTAAATGAATTAAAAATGCTTGGTTTGTTTTGCAACAAGTTAAAAGATGCTTTTGATAGAACTAAGTAAGCAAATTCAAAAAGCCAGAAGGTTGTGTTCAGGGTTTCACCCAGAATATCTACACACAATATGAGCATGAGGAACTTGTGGTCAGAATACATTGGTAGATGCGTGTCAAGAACGTGAAAACCTTTGAAACAGAGAAAGGGTGCCCTGGGTGGAAGACAAATCTGAACTATGAAACATAGAAAGTGCTGAGTGTGAATCCTACAGATAAGCACTGAGGGCATAAAAAAAAAAAAAAAAACTGTGAACCATTACCCACAAATTAAAGGGTCTTTCCTGTGACTCAATAATCCTTAGAACAGGTCATCAATAGCTCATTGAAGGGGACCCCAACTCCTGGCTGCAACTTCTTCTTGTTATACCAAGCACAGAGCCATGTGTAGCAGCTCAATCCCATTCACTTGAAAGGGACTGAGTTACAGAAAGGCCATGGGACCAATGGACATGAGGGGCTGAGGAAGAGGCTGCAGCACTTGCTCAAATGACATGGCCCATTTTCAATAGATAGATGAAGGTGCCACGGATCAAATATTGATTACCTATTCTAACGATAGGTAATCAATCTTTAAGTCCTGGAAAGATCTTTCAAGGTTGGACAGGCCACCCTAGGTACCTCATGGTTTCTATGTTGGGCACAGGTTTTGCCACAATATGGACCTTGACAGTCCAGTAGAAGACAACTCAATTTGAGGACTTTGGAGCTACTCACTTACCATTATGGTTTATTATATCTTTTAGGATGACTCACAGAATGCTGTTGTTAGGCCTAATATATCATGTGTGTGAATTGGGATCTTTCTATGAGGGAGCCAGCTTGTCTTTATTGCTTATGCAGCACTTCCAGAGGAGTAGTCCCGGTGTGTAGGATGTGAGGGGTTTACTGTGGTCTAAAGTTTGTGTCACGATGCTCCTACCTTCAAGCTGTCGCTTCCTGGGAGTCAGTCTCCGTGGCAGAGATTGAGCCAGAAGTTCCCAATAGTTGTCTGATCATCAGATGAGATGAGGCCTGTATTTATGTGCAGCAATCACCTATGCTGAAAGGCAAGTTATTGCTAGAGCAATTGCTTGTCCCCATAAAAGAATGATTGTTCCTGGGCAGCAGATCACTGTTTAGATAGAGTAAAATCTGCTGTACAAAAACAATGACTTTTGGTGCCAGCAGAACGATCACCAGATAAATGAGCAGGTGATCACCAGCAACTTTTACACAGGCCAATTATTGGGAATGAGTGTTTATATAAAGGGCCTAATTTATATTATATAATGGGCTTCAATATCGGTCCATGTAAGGCTACTTTCACACTTGCGGCAGTGTGATCCGGCGGGCAGTTCCGTCGTCGGAACTGGCCGCCGGATCTGCCGATCTGCTGCTGACTGAAAGCATTTGTGAAACGGATCCGGATGCGGATCCGTCTCACAAATGCATTGCAAGGACGGATCCGTCTCTCCGCTTGTCATGCGGACCGACGGATCCGTCTTGTACATTTTTTTAATTTTTACCGATCTGCGCATGCGCATGCCGGAACGACGGATCCGGCATTCCGGTATTCTGAATGCCGGATCCGGCGCTAATACATTCCTATGGGAAAAAATGCCGGATCCGGCGTTCAGGCAAGTCTTCAGTTTTTTTCGCCGGAGAGAAAACCGTAGCATGCTACGGTTTTCTCTTTTGCCTGATCAGTCAAAACGACTGAACTGAAGACATCCTGATGCAAACTGAACGGATTACTCTCCATTCAGAATGCATGGGGATAAAACTGATCAGTTCTTTTCCGGTATAGAGCCCCTGTGACGGAACTCTATGCCGGAAAATAAAAACGCTAGTGTGAAAGTATCCTTAATGAACCTGTAGTCAAACCCCTAAGCGCTAAATGTGCAGAGTAAAATCCACTTTTCTAGAGTCCTTCTGTAGTACCCTAGAGCGGGTACTACCATCCTTCACCCTGCTACTGTCCCAAATAGGCTAACAATAATTACATCTGTGTATTTATTCCAGGTCCTTCCATATTGTGCATTAATAATATTGCTATGAAACTGGTATGTTCATGCACTGTGCCTGGTTCACCAGAAGGTGGCAGTGTATCTGGCAGAGACAGATCTTTTGATAGAATGGAACTTACCGTTCCAATCTCTCCCTTTTAGGCAGAAGTGGGTGATTCCTGCTTTCTACCAAGGGAGAGGTTGAAGAAAGGTGTAGTCAGTCGAGAGTGAAATTGAGAGTTGGAAGGAGATGAGAATCGCCCTGACTCCTTACAGTTTACAGGCAGAGTATTATGAGGGGGTCAACAGCCAAATGCACCCCACCCAAAGGTACCAGAGCTGTCAGAAAGTCCAGCTACCAGACTGAAGCCAGAGTCTAGCACAGTAGAAAAAGAGAAAGGAAGGTATCCAAGTTTGCCTGCCAGTTTGCCCCAAAACCTGCTGGAGTCAAGAGAAAGACCAAATATTGTCTGGATGCAAGTTTATTCAGGTAAAGTTGGAGCCTAACCTAGCAATGGTATCCAGGTAGGAGCACCGTGACACACAAAACTAATCGGGCCGCACCATGACTCAGCATTCCTAAAACCTGGGACACGATTGGCCCTGGGGGAGCGGCACGTTGCACTTCATCTTACCCAGCTTTGAAACTTGGGTTAAATGTATATCCCCTCCTGTACTTTCCCATCTACAGGTCTAGAAATAAAAGCAACAAAGATTAGGATGCAATCAAAAATTTACATGTTCGGTAAAGATTGAGGATTGACTTTTAGAACCATTTCTTTTGATGGGCCCAACAGTGTCAAGGTACCTCAGTTAGTTCGCAAGTAATAACTAGACCAGTAAAATATTGAATTCATTTAGTCCCATCATGGATACCACCACTCCATTACCACAACTGCCAGGGGGATTGCAAACTAGCAATTACCTCATGTAACAATAGACACTTAGCCATATCTAAATTTACATGTCTTACTAGGCCTCTGTGGTGGTAACATCTTTGATGTCCTTGTGCATTAATAGAGTATTTAGAAAGAGCTCGTCTCACAAGGCTTTAATGTTTCTATCATACAATGCTCTTAAATGTCCATAATGGTTTTTCTTGGCATTTTCTTTCATCTGGAGATTGATATTTTTTTTTTTATGTTTCTTAGGCTTTGTTGGGAAGTTTGCTCTGACCAAACTAACTAGCCCTTGCATGGTGACAGGTGACAAGTTAGGGTCACTTTTTAATGCCCTGGAGTTTAAGTGACAAGTTTAGCTATTCACTGCGCTGATGGATTAGATGAAAACATACTGAACTAACCCCTATAAACATTTTTAGCATCATTGGTTAGCTACATGGACCACTACATAGACTGTAACATAAACATCAGACGATCTTTGAAAGACTGCTAATATTCCTACTGTATGTAAAGTTAAATCTTTGTAATGCTTTCCGTAGAGGACATTAAAATTATGCATGCTGCACTTTCTGTGTTTGAATCTATTGATTTTACCCCAGAATAAGGAAAATTGGAGATATCTGCTACCTATAGAGTTTAAGAGGTCTTCTAGTGATACATTTTTTATGATCGGTCATTTGACCAGACCTAAAATGATCTAGAACAACTGTACCTACTCAAAGCTGATGCACGCAACCAAATTATGGATTTATGTTGCATAGATTCACAATACTGTGCTTTTACACTGCAGTGTTTCCATACTGTACCTGTAGAATTTGTGGTAAAATATCATAGCATGTTCCAACATTTGGTGTATTCCAGAGGTCTTCTTTCCTTGAACCATTTTTTAACTAAAATTTAAGACAAGTATAACGTTACATCAACTATATTACAACATAAAACCTCACCAAATTCAAGGAAAATGATAACTAGCTGGTTGCTTGGCAGGGACCTTCACTCAATAACTAATTTTGAGTGATATTTCTATCCTAAGTATTCCCATCTTAGAATGTTATGTATATGCTATTGCTTATTTGAAAGTTCTCCTGTACCTTGGTGTTCTTGGCCATCCTCCTTGCACAGTAGGTGGCTGAGAATGTAGCTTTGAAAATTCTGGGGCTCTCTCAGAACCCCCAACCCATATACAATGAATTCAGAAAGTCTTCTGACCCTTTCACTCTTTTCACACTTTGCTGTGTTGCTACCTTGTGCTAAAATAGAAAAAAATGCATTTCCCCCATCAATCTGCACTCAATCCTCCATAATGACAAAGTAAAAACAAAACGTTACAAATGTTTGCATACAAAAATTTTGCATGGGCATAAGTATTCAGATCGTTTATTATGTCACTTAAAATTTTGTTCTGGGGGCCTCTCATTATTGTTGATCATCTTTAGAAGGTTTCTACACCTTAATAGGAGTCCACCTGTTGTAAATTCAGTTGATTAGACATGATTTGGAAAGACACAGCTGGCAATGCTTATTGGAGCAAAAACCAAGCCATGAGGAGGAAAGAACTGCATGTGGAGCCAAGAGACATGATAGTGTGGAGGCACCGATCTGGAGAAGGGGACAAACATTTTTTTTTGCTGCCTTGAAAGTTCACCAGAGTACAGTGGCCTCCATAATTTCTAAATAGAAGAAGCTTGTAACAAACAGAACTCTACCTAGTTTGCTGCAGCGGTCAGCTCTAGGAAATCAGGGCAGAAGGACCTTGGTAAGAGAGGTGACCAAGAACCAAATGGTCACTCTGGCTGAGCTCCAAAGATCCTGTGTTCCAGAAACTTCCAGAAGGTCAACTATCACTGCAACAATTTGGCGCAGAGGCCAGAAAGAAGTGTAACACCCCAGAGTTGTGTTACTAAACTCTTTTACCCCGCTACAATCTGTTAGGAGCATTAACTTTGTCATCTCATGTAATTTTACTTTACATCCTCACAACTGTGCATTGAAAGCCTTGTTAAATGTATATTGTTGTCATTCTTCATGTTCGCCAGCAGGTGGCAGCAATGTTCTGGCAAGGACTTAGGTTTAGTTTAGTGTTCCTGAGCTGAAATAGTTCATTACAGATCAGCTCCCCCCCCTCTGTGAGCAAAGTGGATTACGCCCATATCCTGCCTCGTGGGGAGGGACAGAAGTTAGAGTTAGTGTAACCCACCCTCTGCTAGGGGTACAGTGTGCATGCTAGGAGCTCCCAGATATAGGGATCCAAGCCAGGATCTTGTCTCGGCTGAGACATTGATCATCATCCCCAGCCTGAGCTCTTCAGCCTCAGCTGGAAGAAGCAAGCAGACAACTCCAGTTCCAGGAAGAAGCATACCCTGTGAGTATAGCTGTGAGTAAAGTCAAGAGACCCAGCAGAAGCAATATTACTCCTCAGCTAGTCAGTCCCCAGACAGCAGAAGATAAAAAGTGCAGAAGCCAAATTCCTGCCAAAGTTTAGAGCTACAAAGCAGACGTCCTTTCCTGCAAAGCTCCAGGTACATGAGAGATCAGAAGATCAATTCCTGCCACACATTGCCAATACCTGCTGGGACCTAAGACTAAAGCTCTACCTTGCTTGGATGAAAGCTACAACCAGTAAAGACAAGTTTGAACTTTACCAAGGGTCTGGATCTCAATTTCTGCTGCAAAATCCCTCTATTATTCTTACTAGCACTACACTCATTTTATTGCAAGTGAGCCAGGATCCAGGAGTCCAGCGGTACCCAGGTAGGAGACACCGTTGACACCATTACCACTACCATACAGAGACATTACACCACTCTGGCATTCCTAACCTGGTGCGTGAGTTACAACACCTTAAAGGGCCCTGTGACAGTACCCTGCAAACGCTGCAATTGGTCTCACAAACAAAACTATAAACTATCACCTACACCTGACCCAGCCATTGCATTTTTGGCATCAGAGTGCATACCCCGGTCCAGCTCACCGCAGAAGCCTCTTATCAGTAAACCACACATTAAAGCCCTCCTGTAGTTTGGAAAAAAAAACGTAAAGGACTCTCAGACTGTGAGAAACAAGATTTTCTAGTTTGATGAAACCAAAGTACAGAGATATTCTTAATAAAAGCCTGATCCAGAGTTCTCTGGACCTCAGACCGGGCCAAAGGTTTACCTTCCAGTAACGCAACAAACCTAAGCACACACCCAAGACAGCACAATAGGGACTTAGGGACACGTGATTACAATCATGAATGAAAATTGTCATTGTCTATGAGTTTTCTAGTGCTAGGCGAATCCTGATGAACTTCTCCTCCTTGTGAGAGTTAAGGAGTAGTTTTTTCAGAACTGTGAAAATATATCAGAATTTAGAGATTTTTTGTCACATTTATGAATATTCCTACATATAAATTTGAATCTACCATGTATTTGCACTTTGCTGCTTGTATGTCACGCCATAAAACATCCACAAATCATGTTATTTCCTGGGATAGGACAGATCTGGAATCGGAAGCTTGGGACCCTCTGCGCAGTATAAAAGCTCTATTCCGTAATCGAGTTCATCTACATTCTTACTGTGTTGTAATGTGTTTTGCAATCTTTGTACTGCATGTTCTGGACAGGAAGTGGCAGTTTTCTGTACATTTGGTCAGGATTATCTAATCTGTGTTTGCTAAACTGGAAGGTAAATACAAGTTTCTTAGGGTTTCTGTACAAACAGTGAAACAATGAATTGCATTGGATTTATTAAGATTTGTATTTTTTCCTACTTTGTCTTTACTTTTAAAGGAACACTAGACGTGCACAAAATAAAAATGCAGCAATTTCTCCTTTCATTTCCTCCTTTCTAGTTACACTTTTTTCCTCACGTTTTTATAGAGGAGCAAACCATTTCGAAACTTATCGGATTTATAAAACAATTTTACAAAAATTCTTCTTCAAAACAAAACGGACATGTTTTCTTGATACTTAACCGAAAGCAAAATTGTTGCATTATCAGCTCTGCTGCCTTCTCTGTCAGCACCATCACTACTACAAGTAGCAGAAGCCGCGGCAGCAGTTAATACAAAGTGCTAAACATGATGGAACCGTTTTTTCATTTGCCGTGCCAACCTAATGCACATCAGCAAACAGATATGAACCTCCTAAACAACCAGATTCACCCGCACCTGGACTGTGCCCGTTCCCTGACTCCATGGACTTCTCGGTTAGCAGATTGGGACACTGGCTGGAACTTGCCCAGTTTGCTATTAGTGTTAGTGTTTTGGCGATTCGGCTGCTTTACTGAATTTCACATTTCTTTGCATCTAGCGGTCGCGCCGCCCCCCATCATTGAACCCTTCAGATGCTGCGTTCATTGCTGATCACAGCATCTGAGATTAACACTTAGGACTTTCAGGGGTGAATCCGGTAAAAAAAAAAAGTATCCATTTGATCACATAGAGGCCGTGTCTTGATTGAAGACATAGTGCAAAATCATGCTGGCTAGCGTGGTGACTTTACACGTCAACGCGCGCAAGTTTTCGTGCAATATCTTCAATCAAGATGGCTGTGGCGGCCTCTTCGTGCGCAAAGGGATTAGGTGAGTATGTTTTTTTTCCTCCCATTTCAGGGAAAATTGATTTGTTACCACAAATCGCAAGCAAATATTTCCTGAAATTCGGATCGAAGTCAATTCATTTGACTTTGATTCGCTCATCACTAATCACTGGCTGTCCAGCCTTCTGCTTACTGTCAGGAAGAATATTCAGTGAAGCAGCTGGTGTCATCACACCAAAGCAGACTAAACTGTCTTCCGTAAGTGAAAAAAACATTAAATTTGTGAAAATGAATCATGCATGGAGGCATGAGGTTTTTTACACACCTTGAGCTGAATAAATCTGTGGTTTCATACAGTGGCTATTTATCACAGGGCCAATGATCCTGTCTGCCTGTGCAGTGGCTGGGTTTGGGATGTTCCCCGAACACAATCGAGGTATCACCACATGTTGGTGCTCTCCAGAGGGCATAGTAAGGTGTGGTATATGCCAATAGAAAATAAGTACAGAAAGTCAGGGTCTGCAGTAAACCAGTGTACTTCTTTACTGGAGGAACTCAAGTGCAAAACAATATAGCAAGACACTGAGCTAGCTTCTCCAGTCTCCTTCCTGGCAGAAGAAGGGTTTGAAAAACCTTAGCTAGCTGTCCCTCTCTCTCTCAGAAGTCTGGTACCCCGGCCAAAGGGCTAGTGGCCCAGGATCTGTGGCTTAGGCATCTGGTTGGCGCTCTGGTCAAAGGGCTGGTGACCCAGGGTCTGCGGCTCAACATCCCGATCTCAGCGTCTTCTTCTGGTCACTGGCAGAGTCTTTCTTATGAAACACTGGTTCTTATCTTCTGACAAATAAGGGCTCTGACTGCTCTTCTTCTAGTGGGAGCAGTGGAGCGGAGAAGCATAGCCTAAACAGAAGCAATGTTGCAATTTTATAGAGTTTCTATGCAAGTCTAAGGCTAGGACTACACTGCGACATGTGTCACACAACAAAAAGGGTACAACTACATTGCGACTAGTGATGGATGAACATCTGCCGGGACAGTTCGCGAACGCGATCAAATGTTTGCGAACCGCAAGTTCGCGGCGGGTCCCATTCATTTTAATGGCAGGCGAACCTGAAAAACCTTCAGCTCATATTTGCAGCCAAGAAATAATTACCAGTGCACAAATAGTCCCACAACATGGACAGTGACACACCAGATGTATTATTCGAATTTGCGATCTCCATTAATTTTTTTTTTTCAATGCAAAATATCGGCAATATAATTTTCACGTACGCGCATGCGCAAATGCACTATACAGTACCAAAATGCACTATATAGAAAGTATATTGGTATATAACACCCCGCTTCAATCCGTTTTTTGGGGGGGACTGGTATATCACACCAGTAGAAATTTTTTGTTCCAATAACGCTTGTCCCTCTATATACCTGCAGTATCGCAGCAGAACCGCACACAACTGCCGCACAATACAAATGCACTATAATATACTGTCTAACATAGAAAGTACATTATAATAACGTACAAGGAAGGCAATCCATTAGAATTTACATGAAGATAAAACGTAACCTTTAATAATTTTACTATGAGGGTCCATTCACACATCTGTAAGTGTTTTGCGGATCCGCAAAACACGGACACTGGCAATGTGCATTCCGCAATTTGTGGACCGCACATCGCCAGCACTATAATAGAAAATGCCTAATCTTGTCTGCAATTGCGGACAAGAATAGGACATGTTCTATTTTTTTTCGGAAACGGAAGCACAGATGCGGAAGTGCAAATGTGGATGTGGATCCGCAAATGCGAATGCGGACAGCACATTCTGGCCCCATTGAAAATGAATGGGTTTGCACCCGTTTCGTAAAATTGCGGAACGGATGTAGACCCATTTTGCGGACGTGTGAATGGAAAAGATATCCCTCAAAATAAAAATAAATTAAAATAGTAATGTTAACCAAAAAGCATAGATGTGGTCGGCAATAACAAGTGCTCGGCGGCACTAAATCAGAAACCATATGTCCTACCACAATCCGGGGGTCTCAGTGCACATCCATGAATCCCGGAGGGAAAGCAAAAAACATCTATCCCTGGGCTAGATGATGATGTGGTATTGAAGGACAGGGTGGGCAAAGAACTGTCCCTGATATTGCCCTACAGGGGGGTGCTATTCTGGCCCTGATAGCCTAATCACAGACCACCCGCCCTGATAAGAGCGACCCCGTCCGGAACCTTACCCTATATAAAAATGGCCCTAGTAAGCCCCTAGCCCCTAGGCCCCTGACTTCCAGGTGATCACTATATAGATCTATGTGTTTTTGACTCATTATAAAAGTATATTATAAGTATATCGCACCCCTCTGTATGTCACACCTATCAATAGTACACCTATACTAGTGCTTAAAATGACTTTTGTGGCCCTATTAGCTAGCGTTTGGTGTCCCTAACAGTCTGTCCCTGCTCCACACAGCAACCTCTCCCTACACTGGCAAAAGACTGAATGTAAAATGGCGGCCAGATCAGGTTTATTTATAAGGTAGGAGGTATGTCCACGTGCTGAAACTTCTCAATTGGCTGTCCTGTACCACCTGATGGATGTGTCATGGGTCAAAGTTCTTCACAATGTAAAAGAATATGGTGGGTGCAAATTTCTCCATATGTTCGCATGTTCGGGGAATCGCGAACACGCTGCGAAACGACCGCAGGGCGAACCGCAAGGCCATCTCTAATTGCGACATTGGGCACCAATGTCCAGACATAAACATGTCTTCAGATGTAAACAACAGAGATAAACCAGACAGGCGGAAGGTCAGTGTGTCTGTTTTTTCCCCTCTAAAACTTTGTATAGTCCTTTATAGTAACTGTAGAAGATTTCTAACCTCTCAGTGTATAGATAGAAAGTCCCATAGTCTCTCAGTATTAGCTGGCTGTGGTTTAACCAGTTCCACAGTGCAGTGCAGATAGAGTGGAATAACAGTGCAAATGAACAGGATATATAACAGTAAGCATAAAAAATGCCATTCAACAATATAAATGTATACAATGGCATAAATCACAGTGAAAGTTAACCCTTCAAAGTGCACTAAAGTAGGGAGTTGATGGCGTTGCGTAGTAGCAATAGGGGCAAATGTCCACAAACGTCCATAGTCTAAAGTACCATTACTGCTGCAGCTCCTACTGCCACTACTATTGCCCCTACACAGCCGCATATGTCCTGCCCTGACTGTCAGGTTCCATAATATACTGCACTGATCCAGAAAAAAATGGCAATTTTTTGACTATTTGGTCAGAACAGGCAATTTTTTTCCTGATACTACTGTGTGTGAATAAACATGATAAAGTATCTGCCTCCATTTAGTGAATGATTTTTGGACCGTTTGTTCAAAACAAGCCATTGACTTTTCCGATACGGTTGGGCCTCAAATAATGGGCAATTTTTAGAACATTTTTTATTTTTTTAAACCCTGACAAATCCGGCAGCGCAGTGTGTCATTAAACAGGCTGCTTGCTATCGCTGTGAACCATACCCGTAGCCATATGTGTCAATTTTAGTGCGACATTATTAGGGCTGTCTTTGCATCTTTAAACTTGAAAGGGGTTAAAAACAGTCCTAAGAGACCCCAGAGTGTCACAGGTGACTTTTCAGGGCAAAATGAGCACTTTTGACTCCGGTCATATTTATTCGTAAGTGAATCAAATCTTTAGACTGATTAGTTAGAATCGGATCTGAAACAAATTTCAAGAAATTCACTCCTATTTATCCTTCTCCTGTCCAGTGTCTCTGTGGTCCATGTGGCTGCTGTAAATGCATATCTCCAAATGCTGTTAACAGCAAATCAGGCAAGATCGCTGCCCCCATAATCATGTTCAGATACTGATTAAAGAAATCTTGAATCAGAAAATAAAATATATTAGAAAAAAGAGATATGTTACTATCTGGTTTTACTAAAAAAAAACATTCCCTTTAGTAAACATTATCAGGGTTGATTTGTATATGAAAATAAAATCTTGGTGTTCTGTACATGTCGCAACCAATGTTGTCATCAGTTAAGAAACAAGCTCAATGGCAATGTCTTACATTGTAGTAAGGTTATCTAATCTGTGTTTGCTAATCATGTAAGGTAAGTAAAGGTTTCTTAATAGCAAAGGTTCATGACTCATAAACGTCATATAAATAAATTGGTGACACCATTATGTCACAAGCAGTGTGGGGGGGAAACTCCACACTGAACACAGGAGGGAAGGGGAACAGTAACTGGGCCTGGAAACTAGGAAAGAAACAGGTCACCTCCTAGACAAGCCTAATCCAGGCCCTAACTAGCTATCAATATGAATAGACCTTGAAGGTAGGAATATTCATATGCAGGATACCTAGCCCTTTATATCCCTATGAGGCCCTGGAATAGGTTTAGGACCAGAGACAACCTTTTCCTCCCCAGATGGACGAATGGAAGTCTCTGTCTCAGGCCCAGATACAAACAAGAGGGAATATAACAAACAAACATGACACTTAACTTCTGTAGAGACGGACGAGCAGGAACACCAGAGACGACCTCACACCAGCTCAGCCAACCCCAAATGAAGCTATCTACCACATAGTCAGAAGGGTGGGGTCAGACTATAAAGGATAGAAGTGATGACCACTGAGCAACAGCTGAGAAAAGGGAAGTGGTCATTAACCCTATCAACACTGAATCAAGAGAAATCAAGGAGGCTGTTGGATTCCTCCACGCTCAGCCAGTCTCCTTGATTTCCTGACATCAGTCACCTAAGGGACCGTGACACATTATTGCAGCCTATCAATATTACATTGCTGTTGACTGACCATACACATTTCAGTGGGATCTGCTATCATGTAATTTGTAGGGAGAGCTACAAGGCAGCCTAAATCTTCTTCTCTTGGGGGTTAATGTGTAGTACCCCAGAACTGGGGGTACTACAATTTGTGCAGTTATATTATATTGCATAATATATTTAGTTGTTTTACTTCTGGCCGTAGGTCCCAGCAGGTATTGGTTGGCAAAGGTTAGCAAGGAACCGGGTTAACCCCTCTGTTTCTCCCCTCTTGGTGGGAGTGGACTGGTCTTGCTCCCTACCAAGGGGGGGGGGGGTCAAGTTTCTTTCCAGGGACAGAGAGGAAGAAACCAGCAAAGCTCCTTCTCATGTTACTTAATCTCCAGAGATATCGAACTAGTAAAGTCTCAAGTAAATCCTTTAGGATAAAGACAACAGAGAGTACAGCTACATCTGCATCTATAGACACTGCTGTAAGGTGAGGGACTACGGTTCAGACATCCATCACTCAGTACAACCTCAGTGGTTAATTGCAGCCATCTTAGTAAAAAGACTTTGCTGCGTTTAACTCTAGCCTCCTTCTTCAGTACTATACTTCCATTGCTCCGATCCCCAGGTAGCAACGGCCTGAGGTAGTACACCTTGACAAAACACCTCATCAGGGCCACTACCACTCATATCCTCTACATTGCCTCCTTAGTGGGTCACTGCATATGAACTAGACGGGTTAGATTGTATTGACCTATTGGGCAAATTGTAGGAGTATATTATAATAAAAGCAGTTGCCCATGATTTTCCATGTCTTTAGGATAAGCCATCACTACCTGACTGGTGGGGGTCTGACAGTCTCCACCCCTGTTGATCAGCTGTTCTGGTAGCTGGAAGCAGTAGATCTGGTGCTGGTGATCGGTGTCATTACCACACTGCTATATTCACTATGTAATGGGCAGAGCTGGAAACTGTAGCGCTAATCTCATTTACTTCAATGAGAGCAGCGCTGCGGTAATCAGCTCTATCCAACTACACAATCGATAGAACTGCTTAGTTCCGTTGCTAGAGTTACTGCAGAATAGCTGATCAGCAGAGGTGCAGCCTTCCAGATAGGCCGTCACTGGTAAAATCCTGGACAACCCCTTTAATTGCAATGATCTAAGGTAAATGGTTATCCTCAAGTGCCTCCATTTAGACCTTAATCACACATCAGTGATTCAATGACATGTGCTGACTCTGTTCTACACCTACCTATTCAATTTAGCGTGTGTGTTCACACATCCACATTTTAGCACAGTCCGTTGGTCCGTGGCATGGTTGTTGGTGCCAGACGGGCGGTCTGAGTATTTCACAATCTGCTCAGTTAATGGGATTTTCACGCACAACCATTTCTAGGGTTTACAAAGAATGGTGTGAAAAGGGAAAAACATCCAGTATGCAGCAGTCCTGTGGGAGAAAATGCCTTGTTGATGCTAGAGGTCAGAGGAGAATGGGCCGACTGATTCAAGCTGATAGAAGAGCAACGTTGACTGAAATAACCACTCGTTACAACCGAGGTATGCAGCAAAGCATTTGTGAAGCCACAACACGCACAACCTTGAGGCGGATGGGCTACAACAGCAGAAGACCCCAGCGGGTACTACTCATCTCCACTACAAATAGGAAAAATAGGCTACAATTTGCACAAGCTCACCGAAATTGGACTGTTGAAGACTTGCCCTTATCCGAGATGGCCAACATTGCACCTATAAAAACATATTGCTTCCTCTTCGGGCCTACTTGAGACCACATGGAAGTAAAAAACATTGCTCTGGTGCCTCATACATTTGTGAACTGTGTTTCATAGAGTCCTTTGCTGGATTTACTTCTTCATTGAATACATCTTCCAAGTTGTTCTTCTTAGGTTGACTCTAGTAGCCCATATGGTTAGCCTACTAAGTCAAAGGCTATCAAGTGAGGCTGTTGAGGATGTCTTAACAATTTCTTCCCTGTGCTCTGCTCTTTTCTTCAGGCAACTGGATTTCAGGAGTGTTTTAGCATGTATACTCAGTCTTAGGGTACACGAACACAGTCTGGTCTGGCTGCGGAATCGCAGTAATCTGAATGTGCCTACTCCAGTGTAAAATTTGAACCAAATTGTCATGGAGTGGTTATTAATTTGTTAGAGATGATCTTCAAGGGATCTCTCTGTTTGTTGCTGAAATGTGGTATCTCCATGCCTTCATCAATGGGTTATAATAAGATTTTAAAAGACCACTGAATGACAATCACACCATTATCCAGAAAATAGTTTACAAGTAGAGAAGATTTCCAACAACTGCCATCTTGCCCAGGGCAGGCCGTGTCTGTGAGTTCTCTTGAGAGCAGAACGTAAGAGATTGGTCCAGGACATACTTTTCACCCAGTCAACCCTTCTCTACCTGTTAAATGCACCTTGTGAAATGCAGTTGACTCTGGAAAGGAATGTCACTGGGGCTGATTTGTACATGAATGGAAACCCTTGTGTTCTGTACAAAGATGTTGCAATCAGTGTTGTAACCAGTTCATGATGAAAAATGTCAGTGCCTTAGGTTATCTAATCTGCATTTGCTAAACCTACACAATAAACAGAGGTTTCTTAATAGCAATTGTACATACCTCATAAACTTTAAGGCCTTATCTCCCCGTGTAAAGTGTCCACAAGTGATCACTCATCCCAATACAGCAGAGGTGATTTCTGCATGTACACTGACGAGAAAAAGAGTAGCAATGTTTTGAACCTTTGACTTTCAGGCTCTACTGCAGCTTCGAACGTGAGACTACCATCATTTTATAGCCAATAAGAAGAGGAAAAATATCGGAGTCAACAAGTCGGCTGATCGCAAGGTCTATCTGTTCTGGTGCTACAAACACTGCAGTGGAGGTGGCTCATATGCTTCGTAATAGTGAGATCACAGATGTCCATGCAGGCACTGTGCGACGCGCATTACACAAGTCTAGAATGGTGGCCCAAAAAAAGGTGAAGAACCCTTGACTTCAATATGGTCAGAAGAAGCGTTGGCTTAAGTTTAAAAAAAAGTATGAACACTGGACAGTAGAAGATTAGAAACAGGTGATTTGGAGTGATGAGACGAAAGTCAATTGACTGGATTCTGATGGGTGCAAATAGGTCTGGAAGAAACAAGAAAAAAGGGGTCTACTGGTTCGAGAAATTGAAGGAAATATCAAGTTCGGTGGAGGAAGCTTGATGATATGGGGTTGTCTCACAGCCAAAGCCATTAGATACTTGGCCAGGATCGAAGGTGGTCTCAATGCTGAGCTATCTGTGAGTATCCTACAAGACCACTTACTTCGTACCCTCGAGTACTCTGGGTATGAAAAGGACGACATATTGTTCCAGCAGGACAACGACCCAAAGCATATGTCGAGATTGGCGAAGAAATGGTTCAATAAAAATGAACTACAGGTGCTGGATTGGCCCCCACAGTCCCCAGTCCTTAACCCAATCAAACTCTTGTGGGTAGAATTGGAGAAAAAAATGTATTTGTACCAAACAACAATGGGAACGTGAAGAAGAGACCTGGGAACAGATTTCTGTTGAGACGTGCTTGAATCTGATCGAGAGCATGCCCAAAAGGATTCAGGCAGTGTTGAAAGCCTAAGATGAATTTACAAAATAATAAAAATTATACATTTTGGAGAAAAACAGTAACAATGCCGTTACATGACAAGAATCTGAATAACTAATCCAATGCTATATAGTTGCAAGTCCAATTTATGGATAAGATAGCCCAGATGATTTTCTCTAAAATGATGGTAGTCTCACGTTCAAAGCTGTAGTGGATGGTAAGATATTGAGCCTGTAAGTCAAAAGTTCAAAACATTGTTACCCTTTTACTCAAAAGTGTAAATGCAGCTCTCACCTTCTCTGACAAGTAGGCAGTCATCAGAGGGCTGAAAGGCTGTTCTCTTTCAGTTTGTCACTAGTGGCTGCTGTTGTTTACACTTTAATTAGGACCTCTAACCTCCCAACGAAGCTGAGGCGAAACGCGCGTCGAAGTTCCTATCCTGACCTGTGCTGCTGTCTTCACCCCCCCCCCATCATGTCTTGCGGTATACATTGATTTTGACTATGTTTTCTTGCTGGGCTCAGTTTACCCTTTATTATAGGGTCTTGTATTGTAACTCCTTGGGGGACTAATTCTCCCTCTTGTCTCTAGATTTAGCCTCTGCTTAACTTCTGTCTCTGGCTAGCATATTTTCCATCTTTATTACCCTTTTTGGAGATTCTACTTTTGATAGTTATATATTTAGGTGATGATCTAATGTCCTATACTAAGTTATAGCAGCATTATTAGTGTTGCTTTTTAGGCACTGGGTTATCTTTATATATATTATCTGTATACCTGACATGTTTTCCATCTTTTGGTGGGTGACAGCGGTATAGGCCAGTGGATTGCAGCATTTGCCTTTCTGCTGGTTCTCTTCCCTGTTATCTTTATTTTTATGTATATTATGATATGTTTATTACAATAAAATGAATTATATTTTTTGATTACTTTGGGCATTTTTTGTTGTTGTTATTTATTGATTAACAACATTGTAGGTTTATATGGTTTCCAATTTCTTTGCCCAGACTCATAGCTTTATATATTGAGGCTTTTTTCCTTGGTTCTATCGCTATAAATTAATTGGTAGCAGTTTGTAGTGAAGTTCTGGATGTTAGGGGGTATTTCTCCCCATCCAGTCGGAAACTATCCATTCAAGGTTCTGCCAGTTTCAGACTTCTACCAGTTTCAGACGGTGCAGAGACACCCCCCCCCCCCCCCCCCCCAACTGGTAAAACCAACAGCTAGAGATAAGCAAAGTTTAAAAAAATTAGATTTTGAAGATTTGTCGATTTTTTCACAACATTTTTATTCGATCTGAATTAATTAGTCACAAAGCAAGTTAAAAATCAGCTATCCCGGTGGCAGGGAGCATGTATCTCGGTGTACATCTCTGTGCATTGCAGAAAAATCTATGTCTAGTCCTTTGTGGTAATGAAACAGTTACTGTGCGTCACTATGACAGGCAGTCACTCTTAAAATCAGTTCACACTTCACATATTTGGTCAGTTACAGGGCCAAAACTCACAAAATAACTGAAGTGTGAGCTCAGTCTTAGAGGTTGTTGTTAGCGTCAGGTATAAGGAACTGTGCAGTGGCCCAAGATTGTACTACAGAGTGAAAGAGCGCACTCCTTTTACACCATCCGCTAATTCTAAATAGATTTCTACAGAACCTGTTCTGTTACACGCTGAGACAAGTAGTACCCCCCTGACAGAGTGGAGAGGGTGTCAGCAGTAAGTTTGTGTTGGCGTCACTGTTTCGTTTTCCTTTCTTCTGATCTGTCACAAGAACAAGCCCCAAAAAATGGATCCTGTCTTTTGAGAATTCGTCTTTACACAGTCTGTATTTGGTCAGTTTTCTGCATCAGTATTGCTAAGGCCAAAAAAACAGGAGTGGGTTCAAAACAGAGAAGACACGTGACGAGAATATTTGCATGTCTTCTGTGTTTTGGACCTACTCCTGCTTTTGGCTTCTAAATCGTGAGCAAATCCTTATGCAAAATGTTGACCATGTGATAGAGGCTTTATGGATGCTCCAAAGACAGGATCCATTGTGTTTTTCATTTTTTGGTTCTTCTCACAGATCAGAAGAAGGGTAAAATAAACTGGGGTATCAATAAGGCCAAACAGGGACAGTGGCCATGTCACAGAGTGGTGAGGGTGGCAACAGAATGAGGAGTCAATATAGTGGCCCCTTCACAGAATGGTGAAGGCGGAAACCAAATAAGGAATCAACATACAGTAGTGGCCCCGTCACCGAGTGGGGAGGTGGGGGCAACAGCAGTGGCAGTAAAAGCACAGGGTATTGGCAGTAGGAGAAGATGGCAGCAGAGGCAGCAGGTGTGTGGCAACAGAATAGTGGCTGAAGCACATGGCCAGAAATAACGTGCCATTTTCCCCAATGTTTTGGTGTAGCATGCAGAATGATCTAGTCTGATACATCAGGCACTGGAGTGTGGAAATACTGGTTGATACACACCTGATTCATCTTTAAAAAGGTCAGTCTCTCAACATTTTGTGTTGAAAGGCGATTTCTCTTTGGGGTAACCATGCCCCCCACTGCAATAAACACCCACTCTGATGCCACACTACTGGCTGGGCAGGAAAACTTGTCCATGGCAAACTCCGCCAGTTGAGGCCATAAATCAAGTTTGGCTGTCCAGTAGTCCAGGGGATCATAGATCTGGGGTGGCATGGTGCACTCCAAGTATACCACCACCTGCTGGTTCAGGTTCTGCTCCATGTCCTGCTGCTGCTGTTGCTGGGTGTTATCTTCAGTAGGCGGGTGAAGAAAAGTGCTCATTAGAGACTCTAGACTTAAGTTGCTGCTGATGGACCTGGTGCTGCTCCTGTCCCTCCACCCCTCCAACAGGCAGTGGAGCGTGAGCAGATGTGAAACTGAGAAATAGCTCTCATTGTTTGAACACTGTTTGTGTGTGGATTGAATTCAATGTTTTCTGGACTGACGTTCTGCTGTTTAACCACAAGATGCTGCTGTTTCCTAGGCAGAGCTGACTGACTGCATATATATTTCCATATTCATGAGAGGTGTGGTTCTTCAGAGCATAAAGAAGTATCTGCAGCAATATTAGTAGCGAGCTGAGAGCTGAGGAACTGTGTGTGAGCAGAGAAGCTAATGGATCCAGGAGTGAGAGGACCCCTCTCTGTGACCACAGCTGCAGCTAAGTGAAGCTGATCGATTTCCAAAACCCAGATCCTGTCCGGGGAAAGGAGGATTGTTTCCAGGAAGACTGACAAGAGCTAAGGAACAAGATGGATACTCTGTGGGACCTCATGTTTTCTGGAGAGACTGGTTGTTTGGTTCAGAGACATCAGTGGATAAAGAGCAGACCCTGGTTGGTAAGATCGTGCATGCATCAAACTGCAGTGTTGGCACCTAGAGACTTAGACCAGGCCTGTAGTTAGATAGTTAGGGCCTCTGATTTGTGTCAGGTCAAAAGAGTTGCTACTGGTACTACAAGGACTCCATTACTAAAAGGGACATTGCACATTTGGGACCAGATAAACACTCCCACGAACTCTATCCTGTTCAGTGTTCTGCTCAGGAGAAATAATCAGTGCTACCGGACTAGTTATGGGAGGGGGAATAATATAGAGCATGGTAAGATTGTGAACGGTTGTGTTGCACCGCAGGCCAGCCCGTACTAAGCACCCAACCAATTGTTCGTGTTTGTTTCAGGGGAATAATAGGTATGGCGAGGCAGTTTTAGTTGTGCCCGCCAGTAGGTAAATTACCGCTAAATTTCCACTGGCATCCATCACGGGGCGCCGTGCTGTGCAATACAGGGGTCTCAGCCTTTGGGCTGGGTGTATGTAAATGTATTTTATGTTCTCAGCATTTCTGGTTGTGTTTATTATCACGTGTTACTAAAATTCTGTTTTGGCTAAAGCTGGTGTTGGAGTTGCTTTCCTCGTTCGTGACTTCGCTGTATCCTGGGGAGCCCACTCCAGTACACGACTTACACAGAGAGGATCCCCCTTTCAGACCTTAGTGTGGATGGGCAATGGCGCACATTGGCAGCGCCAACTGGCTACATAGGATGTCTCGATAGTAGTTGAGTTTATCCTCCCTCTCAACAGGTGGATAATAGGCCCCCATTTTGGAGCAGTAGCAATGATCTGACATAGTGGAGAGCCAGTAGTCATCCCTTTGCCGAATGGTGATAATACGGCTGTCACTACACAAGCAGCTCAGCATGCATCTGGCCATTTGTGCAAGGGACTCAGAGGGACTCCCTGTCCCCATCTCCGCTGCATACTTCCACCGTGTGTTGGGGTCATCTGCCTGGCCTTCCTCATCACCCTCCTGCTCCTCATGCTCTTCCTGCTCCTCTCCTGTCACTTGTGCAGCTAAACCATCCATTTCTGTATACATTTCTTGTGCGTAAATGTCCTCCTCTTCCACCAGTTAAGCCCCCAAAAGGCTCAGGTGGCTGTGAGATGTAGGCACCACATCTCCTGTCCCCTGGCCAGCCAGATTTATCAGCATCTGCTCCATGAAGTGATTTAGTGGAATTACATCATTCATCCCATAGTCCTGGTGACTGACAAATAAAGTGGCCTCCTCAAAGGGCCTGAGAAAACGGCAGGTGTCACGCATCAGCTGTCACTGGCTAACGTCAAAGTTACACAGGGGAGTACTCCTATCCATCTGCATCATCAAAAAATCATTCACGGCCTTCCTCTGCTCATATAGTTGGTCCAACATGTGGAGGGTGGAGTTGCACAGTTTCCTGGCAATCTTCAAGATGTCTTGCAGTTGGGTGGAAGACTTCAGGAACTGCTTTACAACCAGATAAAATACATGCGCCATACAGGGTGCATAGGTCAGCCCTCCTTGAAGCAGCACCGACACAATGTTCTTCTTGTTATCATTGACCATGGTTCTGATCTTCAGTTGGTGAGGAGATAGCCAGCAGTCGATTTTCTCTTAAAGGACACAGAGAAGTTCCTCCCAGGTGTGACTTCATTCGCCCAGGCAAATCAGGGACAGAACAGCGTGACACTGCCATGCTCTGCATAGGTGGTATTCTGGAGGACATTCTGAACTGAGCCTACAATGGAGGCTGAGGACAAGGTTGAGGATGAGGAGGCAGAGGAGGACATTGGCACAGGAATCACATCTTGAGAACACAGAGGCAGAATTTCTGTCATCTGGCTAAGTTTCTGGTTTGCCTGGGCCGTAATCACATTTACCCAGTGGGCCGTAAATGACATATATTGTCCTTCACCATAGTTATAACTCCACACGTCGGCACTGCCATGAAGTTTACTAGACGCAGACAGACTAAAGGACTGGCCCGAGTTCTGCTCAACATACATGTGCTGGGCTGGTAAAGCCTTTTTGGAGAAGTAATGATGGCTTGGGACCCTCCTCCTTGGCTCGGCTCAAGCCATCAGTTCTCTGAAAAGTGCAGATTCAACCACATGGAAAGTGAGGGACTGTAGTACCAGCAACTTGGCAAGGAGCACATTCAGCTTCTGCGACTTTGGAGTACATGTATATTGTTGCCTTTTTGCAATCACCTCGGTGATAGATTGCTGCCAAAATGAGTGACAAATAGTAGGAGGAGGAGCCGGAGCATTAGGACCAGTAGATGGTGGGAAGTAAACACAGCTCCCTTCTGCTGAGGTGGTGGATCCTTGACTGCTGGAAAAGGGTTGTGGGTCACTAGGACCTTAGCACAACGGTTTTACCAGGCCACTTTATGGTGACGCTGCATGTGTTGACACCACATTGGCACCCTGACCACGCTTTACCTTCTGCCCACAGATTTTACACATGGCTATGCTGATGTCCTCTGGCGACTTGATGAAAAATTCCCAAACCAGTGAGTAGGGATTTTTCCCCCTACCACTGCGTGCTGACTGTCTGCCACTGCTTCTATGAACCCGTGCAGCGCTAGTTGTTTCCGGACAGGTAGGCTCTTGACTAGCAGACGGTTTATCTTGGGCATGTTTGACTACAGATCTCACACTGTTGCCACCCTGCTGGCTTAGCCGCTGTCTCACGCTCAAGCTGCCACCCTCACCCCCTGATGATGATGATGATGATGATGAAGCCCCCTCTTCACCCGGCTGCCACATGCGATCGGCTACATAATCGTCCACTACTCTCTGCATGTCACTGATGTCACCCTCACCAGTCTCATGGCTGAGTGCCTGACCACTGGCAACACCTGCTCCCACGAGACTCTCATCATCGCTACTTGCCTGCCTACTGGAAGAAGCAGCGGATCTCTCCTCCAAATCTTGGCTGGGCAGTAGCTGCTGACTATCCTCAATAAGCTTGTCCTTACTGAAAAGCAGAGCTGACATCATACAATACTTCCCGAGCAGCAGGAACAGAAAATGAAAGGGGCAGCTTCAGGACAGGTGGGGACACAGAGCTTGTTCCTGTGCCATGCCGACTAAGCATGGCGTCAGAGGAACCCACCGACTCCTGGCGTGTCTGATGTCAGTTGAGATGATGTTGAAGACCGAGTCAACCATTAAAGGACAGAATGATGGATCAACGTATTTACTTATGTATAAAAGAATGTGACCTCCCCAAAAATAAAAAATAAATAAAAATCTGTAGTATCAGGCCACAATTTCACCACAATTACAGAATAAAGGATTAACGGAATTACTTATGTATGAAAGAACGTGAACAACCTAAAATCAGCAGTATTAGAACAATTTTTAACCCCAATTAGTGCAGCAAAATGTAATAGAATGGCTTCTCTACTAGCCAAGTGTTGCACTGTTCAATCGGCCCATGCACTCTCCCAATAGTGTGGATAAAGTCTCCCTATTCTATCCCTACATTATCTCTAAACTGTCCCTGAACTGTTCAAAAGTAATATTTTGTAAAGAAAGTCTTTCCTAAAAACACTGTTCCTAGCGCCTGTCACGTCTCTCCCTGCAGTAAGTTCACAGTAAAATAGAGGAAACCAGGCCGGATGACGCTTTTTATAGGGCTGTGACCTCACAGGGCCTGGCTATCTGCTGATTGGCTGGCTGCACAGCATTATGGGTGATCCCTCCTTCCCAGGCTTCTTACTTGTGCAGCAGCCATTTTAGAAAAAAAAATTGAAAAAATTTATTCAATACCACGAATTGCCAGGAAATTTGGATTCATGGCAAATCAAACTTTTTCCTGAAATTTTGACTGAATTCTACTTCATTAACTTTGATTCTTCAGCACTACCTAGAGCGACTTTCATCGCAAACTGATGGCAATTCATTTATAAACTTTTGGAAGGAATAATAAATTAAGTATATGAAACTGTCCAAATGCTTTTGAAGAACGAACTGGCTTCTGTTGAAGACCAAACTATTTTAAAAGATATGAAGGAATACATTTCTTATTGCAACATCTGTGACATGTATAAAACGCCCCATAGCTCACCAATAAAAATGTTGCAGCTCTCTCTGTCATTCCCATCTCTATCTCTGTAGACTTTATTGTCGAATTATCAGTTTCCAAGGTTAGCCTTCCACCCTAGTAGTGATTGAT
The DNA here is from genome assembly GCF_014858855.1 of Bufo gargarizans. Lineage (NCBI taxonomy): Eukaryota > Metazoa > Chordata > Amphibia > Anura > Bufonidae > Bufo > Bufo gargarizans. The sequence goes on from NC_058088.1 coordinate 1,755,397, forward strand.
CAGCTCACTAAAACAGCACAGTTTATTACTTCCTCTAGAGTGAGTACCTTCTGCTAAAAAGTGTTTCATCTTCTTAAGTACCAGATGAAGTTGTCACTGATTTTGAAGTATACTTAGAAGGCTTGCCCTAGATTTTTCTATTGATGACCTATGCTCAGGATCAGAGGTCCGACTTATGGTAACCTCAACTGTTTGAAGAGGCCCAGCTGTTTGAAGAGGCTGCAGCGCTCTACCACTCTTCCTAAGCATGTGAAGTCACATTCACTGGTCACGTGTCCTAGGCATAGCTCAGTGCTATTGAAGGGAGTGGGGCTCTGATGCAATACCAAGCACAGCACCTATCATTACATTCAGCTGAGCTAGTCCTACAAGACATTTTTTTTCAGTGTTTTATTAGTGAATTTCCTAGTAACAGACTCCCTTCAATCCAAACTGAATCCTCAATGTGGGAGTATGGCTTACAGTAGATCTCTGCCTCACTAAGGTTGCCTTACTCATCATGTAGGCTCATTGTCATCAATACTTTGAGTTATACATTAAGCTTAAACAGTTATGGGTTCTGAACTTTAAATTTGATTAAAATCTGTAGTTTTCATGTGGAATAAAATTGGGGGCCCTGACATAGTAATTGGGTCTAAAAGCCCAGAAGAATTGACTTTGAGTCCAATCAAACGACCTTAACAGAAAGAGCAAAAACCTTTAATTTGCCAACACTGTGAGGATCTGATTATTTTATTCATGCAACAGAAGACATTTAGTGAAATCACTAAATAAATCAAGCTAATGGTTTGAAGTGAACATTGTAAAAGACTACAAAGCCGTTGTTGTACATGTAGAGCTTGTGGTAATTGGCGTTGTAGGATAAACTTTGAATATTGTCCAACAACTTTTCAAAAGTGATTTTTAGGTAATGCTCCCCACCCGTGTTGGTATAATACATGTAGAACACCTCTTCTCTTATTTTGAGGGTTCTTGTTGCATACATACCATGAATGCATTAGTAACGCTAGGTTTATATACAGAGGTGATCCATGTTTTAATCAGATCAAGGGATCTTGTATTTAGCAACCTAATAACTATATTACCTCGCTCATCTTCCCTTGAATAAAGAACCCATAGACCATATTCATTTGCCTCCAAGTCTACAGTATGTCATGGGACTGGGAAGTTGCATAGAAGTACCTGGCAGCCTGATCTGGTAGACTCTTATGATCTACTTTGTTAGTATCTAAGTTGAGTTTGCAAATTTGGCTGCCACTGTGTTTATAGTACAAGGAATCGTTATACATCGTTAACCCATTCTTCTATTAACTACTGGTGCTGGTTTTTGAAGTTTTTGTACTGCTTGAGATCTATATAGATGGGATATAATTGCACATTAGTGTTGTAAGAACTATCACTGGAGAGCACCCAATTTGATTCTTGATTAGATCCAAAAAATTAGTTCTTTCCCCATCCGTCTGTCACATAGGATGTTCCCCTCCAGTTGACCTAGATGATTTCTGGAGTGCTAATATTCATAATCCCACCATGTTCACAAGTGTCTAATAAAAACAACATACAGTAGTTATCATAAATTCCAAAGAAAATATAAATGAGATGTGCTACTGTTGAGTGCTAGGACATATTGATAGGTAATTGAAACATAACATCTTTATTAGTTTAAACAAACTTTTATAGTTTGTACAATTGGAGACCAAGGGTTGTGTAACATAATAGGGCTGTATATTCTTTTACTCTCGTTTCTCAAATGATTGACACTCCCTGAGATTTTAGGGCTGGTAGCAATGATGCTGGGAAAGCCTGGAGCATGAAATGGAGCGGCCCCTCCACTGGTGCATCTAAAACCTAATTTGCAGAAAAATAAAAAGAAGCATTTTTCAGTGTTAGAGAACCAGATATTTACAACAAAGATATATATATATATATATATATATATATATATATTAGGTATACCTGCACTACATGGTGCCCTGCTTACTAAGAAAGTGATTTGGGATGTTAGAGACACCCCTTAAAAATTGTAGTCACCAGTACAAACCAGTTCATGAAGATTTATTATTCCATCACCAAGGATTTCAACTACTAATCTCTAATTTCAATATCTCAAAGTCTTGTATTTAGAGATTTTCTATCTTCAAGATTCCTTGTCTATTAAGTATTACAGGAGTCACTAGTACGTACAGTACAGACCAAAGGTTTGGACACACCTTCTCATTCAAAGAGTTTTCTTTATTTCCATGACTATGAAGGCATCAAAACTTTGAATTAACCCATGTGGAATTATATACATAACAAAAAAGTGTGAAACAACAGAAAATATGTCATATTCTAGGTTCTTCAAAGTAGCCACCTTTTGCTTTGATTACTGCTTTGCACACTCTTGGCATTCTCTTGATGAGCTTCAAGAGGTAGTCACCTGAAATGGTTTTCACTTCACAAGTGTGCCCTGTCAGGTTTAATAAGTGGGATTTCCTGCCTTATAAATGGGGTTGGGACCATCAGTTGCGTTGAGGAGAAGTCAGGTGGATACACAGCTGATAGTCCTACTGAATAGACTGTTAGCTGCTTTTTTTCTTGCCATAATACAAATTCTAACAGTCTATTCAGTAGGACTATCAGCTGTGTATCCACCTGACTTCTCCTCAACGCAACTGATGGTCCCAACCCCATTTATAAGGCAAGAAATCCCACTTATTAAACCTGACAGGGCACACTTGTGAAGTGAAAACCATTTCAGGTGACTACCTCTTGAAGCTCAACAAGAGAATGCCAAGAGTGTGCAAGGCAGTAATCAAAGCAAAAGGTGGCTACTTTGAAGAACCTAGAATATGACATATTTTCAGTTGTTTCACACTTTTTTGTTATGTATATAATTCCACATGTGTTAATTCATAGTTTTGATGCCTTCAGTGTGAATCTACAATTTTCATAGTCATGGAAATAAAGAAAACTCTTTGAATGAGAAGGTGTGTCCAAACTTTTGGTCTGTACTGTACCTGCACTTAATTGCCTTGGTCTTCAGATATCGTAGTTATATGATTTAAAATAAAGTGCAAAAAGAAAATGTCACTAGTTTATTTTGGATTAAATCTTCTGAAGATTGTGATGTTTTCCTTGGGAGTTAGAGTCCATCCCATGTTCATATGTCAAGTCTTTATTTGCACAATTTAGATGGTAATCTCTATGTAACCAAATGAAGAAATAATGGATTCCTACAGATTTGTGTAGAATGTGTTCCTTTATAAATTGCGACAGGTAAAGAGAGAACACAGGGCTGGTCTCTCTAGGACAATGAGGTGGTTGAGAAGAGAACATGTCGACACTAGATGACTTCCTAATTCTGGTAAATAGACTGTGTCGTCTGTGTCCTATGATGTTTGTCTTGTGTGTTTGAGTTCATTAATGAGTTTGCAGAGTCTAAGTTCAAATATCCATTGATGTTATTAGATAAAATCAAAGCTTTTTATGTTTCATCTTGCATGATCTAATTCAGGAGACAAAAATATAGAGTTATAAACAGGCTCAGACTGGCCTACAGGGTTACAGGTGAATCCCCTAGTGAGCCCCTGAGCGAGGTAGGACCCTAGTCTCCTACACAAATGGCACATGACACAGTAGACTTACTGCACCAAATAGTATTTATCAAACTACCCATTTTACTATTGTCAAAGTATCAGGTGGCTGAGATAACTTGTAAGCACAAAGGTATGCCAGACAGTATCATCTTTCATCAGGAACCTGCCTTCTAAAAGTGGCTGAAGGACCGCCATTATCAGTTAAGGTCTTGCTGCTGCCTACCACATCTGTATGTAGCTTTACAGTGGACCCCCAGAACATATATTACTCGTGGGCTCCAGTAGCCCCAGTCCGATACTGGTTATAAACTAATTAAAGGGGGGTCTCCGTAAGAAATAAAGGGGTTGGCTCACCTCAGAAATTGATGGCATATCACTAGGATATGTCATCAATGTCATATAAGTACAAGTGCCACCTCTAAGACCAGCTGATATTTCCACAAAGGGATCCCCAAAGACAATGGAGTTGCCATGCACGTGCAGCCACTCTCCATTTACCGCTATGGCAGATCCGAAAACAGTGCGCTTTACATTCAACACTTTGGAACTTCTGAAAAAAGCCAAGTGCGCTTGCTTGGCTATTTTTGGAACTCACATAGCAATAATGGAGAGCACGCCGCACATGTCTTTCCATCACTTTCAGGATCTTGTTCTGAGGAAAAGGAGTGGGTTCCAGAGGTGGAATTTTCATGTATATGACATTGAGGGTATATTCTAGTGATAGGTAATCTATCTCTCATCTCCTTTAAGGCATATGAAGGATACAAAGATTGGTATTCCAGGCTGCCATGATGTGCTGACAGATGTCAGGAGAAACACTGTGAGCAGTCTCTTCTCAGAATACAGTCTGCTGTAAACTTCTCTGGTTGAATTCCAGGAAAGAAATACAGATGTGTCTTTACTTACCTTTCTTCTTCATCTTGATATCCTTAGATGAGTGGCTCAAGATGGCCACATTTGAAAAAAACAATAAAATAATGACCTTGTGTGCAGGGGCGGATTAAGTGCATGATAGGCCCGGGGCTGTCTTCCCGACTCGGGCCCCCCCCCACCCCCTCCATTTTAGTCACCGCTTACCACGTGGTGAGCGCGATTACGTCATCAAAGGTCCTTTTGCAGGTCCTGAAATAAGAAAGAAGACGATGCCGGCTGCGCGAACAAGTGGATGAGGTGAGTTTATTTTTAGCGATCCGCTAGTGTCTGCTCTGCCAAACAATCCTAATATAATTGCTTTTGGGGCAGCCGTTTCGCTAAAAAAAGAACTTATATAGATATGCTAATGAGCCTCTAGGTGCTATGGGGGCGTCATTAGCACCTAGAGGCTCGGTCTACCTTCACAAAATGCCGCCGCCCAGCGCGTCCCTCCAGCCCGCCCATCTCCTCCTGAATGCGATCCTCCCTGTGAGCGTATGTATTCGGCGCATGCGCAGTGAATGTCTGACAGCTTTCTGCACAGACATCTCCACTGCGCCTGTTCCTCTGAGCACTATGACGTCATCGGCGCAGGCGCAGTGGAGATGTCTGAGCATATCAATATAAGTTCTTTTTTTAGCGAAACGGCTGCCCCAAAAGCTATTATATTAGGATGGTTCGGTAGAGCAGACACTAGCGGATCACTAGTGTCTGAAAGCTAATTATGTGAAAACGAAGTGGTAGAAACCCTTTAAAGAGAAGGATCAATTGTAATCCACCATTTTAATATCAAACAATTGGTGTAATAATCCACCATTTTTATAGTCAAACACACTTTGTGATGTGCAGTGGCAGCTGTGAAAAAGAGGCAGAGCAGAGGCCAGACAGCAGCAGCCATTTCAGTCAGATTAGAGCCAAAGCTGCAGAGTGGCTGTAGCCTGTAATCTGACTGAAATGGCAGCTGCTGGCCAATGTCTCTGTGCCACTGCTCTGTCTCTCTCCTCACAGGTGCCCGGTAATGTTGAGCCAACTTCTGTTTTCAAGTTCGGTATATAAGGTATGGGTTATCTAAGAATTCCGTTATGGATTCTGCAAACAGGAACCATAACTTAGGGTCCGTGGTAGCGTGGTAGTGTTTGAACATCAAAATGGTGGATTACTATTGATCCTTCTCCTCACACGTGCCCAGACCAGCACACCAAGTGTTTGAACATCAAAATGCTGGATTATTAATCCCTATATCATACAGGGATTAATAATTCATCATTTTGATGGTCAATAACTTGGTGTGCTGGGCTAGGCACCTTTTAGGCTAGGTCTACACGACGACAGTTGTCGCGCGACATTTTGTTGCACCAATGTCGCGCGACAATTTTTATAATGGCAGTCTATGGTGTCGCACTGCAACATGCGACATGCTGCGACTGCGACGCGACAGTCGCAGAAAATCCATTCTTCTGCGACTGTCGCGTCGCAGTCGCAACATGTCGCATGTTGCAGTGCGACACCATAGACTGCCATTATAAAAATTGTCGCGCGACATTAGTGCAACAAAATGTCGCGCGACAACTGTTGCGCCCTATCTGTCGCGCGACTTTTTGTCGCGCGACAAATGTCGTCGTGTAGACCTAGCCTTAAAGAGAAGGATCAATTGTAATCCACCATTTTAATATCAAACACTTGGTGTAATAATCCACAATTTTTATAGTCAAACACACTTTGTGATGGGCAGTGGCACCTGTGAAAAAGAGGCAGAGCAGAGGCCAGACAGCAGCAGCCATTTCAGTCAGATTAGATCCAAAGCTGCAGAGTGGCTGTAGCCTGTAATCTGACTAAAATGGCCACTGCTGCTCTGCCTCTCACTCACAGACACAACCCACAGTCCCACTGCCCTGCTGCCCAGGCCATCACCATTCATTAAAATGTACTAGCTTTGGCTGCTGCTGCGCCTGCTCACTGGAATGCTGGAAGTTAACCCCGACGAAGCAGGTCCTCCCTCCTTGCTGCTTTCTCTCACAGACCCAGCCACTCCAGCCAGGCTGTCCTGACTCCTGGCGCTGGCAATAGTAGTGGTGGCACTGAGAAGACTGGGGGCGGGCACATCGGTGGCGGGAATAAAGCACTGCAGCGCGCCTTCTGTGTTCTGTGACGGAGGAGGCGGAGCTACAGTGACTGACTGACTGAGTCACGTGCCCCCCCCCCTCCTCTCCTCGGCACTCTGTCTATCGCCGAATCCGCCCTGCTTCATTTTTAACTCCTTCCACCGCGGCGCTGACGGGGGCGGGATCAAGCAAGCCGGCCGGTTGTTACTGTCTGCACTGCAGCAGGCAGCGCAGCGGCGCGTGTAAGTGAAGCGCTGGCTGTGCATCGCTACTGCAGAAATATTTTACTAACTTTGGGTCTGGTGGTGGGCCCTTCACTCACCCTGGGCCCGGGGCTGCCGACCCAAACGCCCCAATTATAATCCGCCACTGCTTGTGTGTTACTAACAATGAGAACAAATGACTAGGCATGAATCCACCATGCCTGATCCTTCTTTTCCCCCAACTTCAAGGATATGTTTCCACGTAATAGATTTATATTTGGCAAATGTATTTGCAAGAAGATCCATGGCAGAAATGTTGCCACAGATGGACAGAAGATGCAAGATGAATGGGGGTTACAAAAACTACATTCATATGCATTGGAGGTGGAATTTTACAGATTTAATGAGAATTTTGGTTCAAGATCCATGCCAAAATTCTCATCCTGAACGTCTAAACATGTGTTTGCCCCAATGCACATTAGATTGTCGGCTGATCCCGCCTAGATTGTGGGGTTTGTCTTAAAATATTATCAGCAAGATCCACTGGTAATGACAAGTCTATGGTGACCAGCTGAAATTAATTCAAGCTTTATCTTCTTATTGTTTTCTAGAGGTGACTGGTGGACAAACCGTGCTCCCATAAATCAAATCATGAGGATATTTATTGTTGAGCCAGCTGTATATTTTTAATACAGTTGACAAAAATCAAGGTATTAGAGTCAGGAGTAACCCTACTACACAGGGGAATCATGCTTATCTTAATTTCATACATGTCAAGATTTATTTGGAGTGGCACTCATCCCCATGTTGGAGCTATTAAAGGGGTATTCCCATCTTCATGATCAGGTTTCAAATGTTTACACTGATCCCATACTTCATTTTTCTAAATTGCTTCTATTATTTATAATGCACCCATTTAGCTAAATTGCCTTCCCACCGATCCATTGTTTACACTTGGCAACCCATAGATACGGCCACCGCTCCAGGGCCGCATCTATGTGCCGCGCTTGCGCAGACCGCACTTACTTTTCACCCAGGCAGCCGATCATTCCCACGAGAGCGCGCACGTCTGCTACAGAGCCACGCATGCGCTCCCCATCTTTCTTCAGGGGAGGAAAATTAGCGGAGGAGCAGGGGCTTTGTGATCTATTGGCAGCGTTCAGCAGCGCAGCCCTGATGTCCTCTGTGAGTGGTGAAGAGATCGGGGGTGCGCTCCTGTTTATAACTAGGAACTTTGTATCGGGTGAGGGCAATCATGATAATGGGCAGGAGAGGCTGTGAGTAATGGACTGTTTATATTTATAAGACCTCCGTACAGATAGCGAACTCAGTCAATGCAGCAAGAACCCCCCCCCCCCCCCATAAGGATTATAAAAGTGCAGTTTAACCCCTTAAAGGGTTTCTACCACCTCATTTGGACCTGCTAGTGTCTGCTCGACCTAACCATGCTATTCTAAGACCTCTGTATTCCGCCCCGCTCGTCCGTCAAGCCCGTCCATCTCCTTTAGATTGCCAGCCTCCATCTCAGTCGTTCGCCGAATTCTCGCGCCTGCGTCTGTATTCAGCGCAGGCGCAGTGACTGTCTGAACGCTCCCTGCGCCGACATCTCCACTGCGCCGATTACGTCCGAGTGCTCCGAGGAACAGACGGCGCAGACGCAGTGGAGATGCCGGCGCAGGGAGCATTCAGACAGTCACTGCGCCTGCGCTGAATACAGACGCACACGGCGCAGGCGCGAGAATTCGGCGAATGAATGAGATGGAGGCTGGCAATCTAAAGGAGATGGGCGGCTTGACGGACGAGCGGGGCGGAATACAGGGTGAGTAGACAGAGCCTCTAGGTGCTGAAAAGACGCCCCCATAGCACCCAGAGGCTCAATTGCATAGCAATAAAAGTAGTTTTTTTTTGTGTAACGGCTGCACACAAAGGTCTAGCATGGTTAGGTAGAGCAGACATAGGTCCAAATGAGGTGGTAGAAACCCTTTAACCACCGACACACCAGTGAAGACTAGAACCAGTAATAATTAATCGGGCCAAACAGTGCGGCTATAGGCTGAACATTGTGTATAGGGGAGGCCGCAGGATCCTCGCCATGGGATCCAACTACAGATTAGGGGATTGCATTCTAAGCAATTTCCTTGTATAATAAGGGTGGAGGAGTAATAGCAGAGCAGCTGGCAAAGCCTACCTGCCGGCCATTTACAGAATACAGGCTGCCCTAAACAGCACTCGCTAGACGGTGAAGGGCACAATGCCACCCGGTTCTGTGCTGGTATTATTCCTGCGTGTAAAGGGGCCACTCTGATAATAATGTTCTATGAGGCAACTACTCAGAAACAGGTTTTTTTAATTTTTTATTTGGGTTGGGGGGAGGCATTTTTATAACTCTTGGTGCGTTTTTTTGAGTCCATGCCATTTTTTTCAAGCCTTTTCCCATAAACTTTCCTACTAGAATAAAATGACTAAAAGAAAAGTATAAAAAAAATGTGAACAAAAACTGCGGCAACAATAAGCTGCTGTTCAGCCACAGTACTAATGGTGAAGGAAATGGACGGAATTAGCAGAGATGTGTATGTGGCGGTTTAGAATCAATGCATGTGAAAGATAGAATCAGATGTAGCAGAGCTGAATGAGCAGCTGTTCAGCCACAGTACTAATGGTGAAGGAAATAGACGGAATTAGCAGAGATGTGTATGTGGCGGTTTAGAATCAATGCATGTGAAAGATAGATTCAGATGTAGCAGAGCTGAATGAGCGGCTGTTCAGCCACAGTACTAATGGTGAAGGAAATAGACGGAATTAGCAGAGATGTGTATGTGGCGGTTTAGAATCAATGCTGGTGAAAGAGACACAGATGAAGCAGAGCTGTATATGTCGCAGGTCAGCATCAATGCTGGTGAAAGAGAAACAGATGTAGCAGAGCTGAATATGCGGGTGTTCTGACACAGTGCTGTTTGAAGAGAGAAACAGATGTAGTAGAGCTGAATATGCGGCTGTTCTGACGCAGTGCTGGTTGAATAGAAAAACAGATGTAGCAGAGCTGTATATGTGGCAGGTCAGCATCAATGCTGGTGAAAGAGAAACAGATGTAGTAGAGCTGAATATGCGGCTGTTCTGATACAGTGCTGTTTGAAGAGAGAAACAGATGTAGTAGAGCTGAATATGCGACTGTTCTGATACAGTGCTGTTTGAAGAGAGAAACAGATGTAGTAGAGCTGAATATGCGACTGTTCTGATACAGTGCTGTTTGAAGAGAGAAACAGATGTAGTAGAGCTGAATATGCGCTGTTCTGATACAGTGCTGTTTGAAGAGAGAAACAGATGTAGTAGAGCTGACTATGCGACTGTTCTGATACAGTGCTGGTTGAAGAGATAAACAGACAGATGTAGCAGAGCTGTATATGAAGCTTTTCAGACACTGGAGAAGACATATGTAGCTGAGCTGTATATGCATCTATAAAGATACATAGTGTGAGGTTTATACACAACTGGAGCACAGCTGTAATGGAAACAAATCTGCATCAGTGCTGGTGGGTGGGGGTTGGTCAAGCTTTTGGGCTAATGTATAATATGGAATTATAGTTTTTAATGCACAGAATGGGTTTGTAAAAGATCAGACAGATATTTTATGTGTAAAACTGTGCACTGAGCTCACTTCACATGGCTCTCTGAGTGACCATTCCTCTCAGACACTGCAGACTGATGAGTCATACTCTTCACATGAACTAGCACGCAGGACTCAGCTCTCAGTGTGATGTCATAAGGAGGCGTAGCCGTCCTTCACTCTAGCTGCCTAAGCCCGCCCAGCCTTATCTGCAGAAAGGCAGGAAGTTACCAGCTAGCTGGCAGCAATTGAGAATGAAGTAGCAAGATGGGAATACCCCTTTAAAGGGGTTTTGTAGGCATTCAATATTGATTGCGTATTCTCATGATAGGTCATCAATATCAGATCAGCGAGGATCCGACTCCTGCCAACCCTGACAATCACTGGAGCGCTACTACCTTCTCACAGCATACCAAGCATAGGACTGTTCATGTTATGGTATTGACTCCCACGCCCATTCACTAGAATGAGCCTGAGTTGAACATAGGCCATATGATCAACGAGTGTGACATCATTGACCTAGGAAAAGGCAACATCACTCACCGGAGAGCCTTGGTCTCCTCAAATGGCAGGCGTTCTCGGAATTGGACTCCTATTGATCAGATATTGGTGACTTATCCTGAGGATAGGTCATCAATATTGTACTCCCGGAGAACCCCTTTGAGAGCCAAGGAGAACTCTTTCATTCTCATGGGAACCTGACCCCTACAGTCTATTATCCCTAGTGTTATCACAACGTCATGTTATGACTACATTAATTATGCTGTTGCACATTTATTACCTTATTATGGCGCTGTTAGCTTCTCTAAACGTATCTGTTATTTGTCCTAATATTAATATGTCATACTGAATGTGAAGATATTGTGTTTCCTGGATAAGAAATCCTTGTTTGTCTCTCTCTGTACTGGAATGAATTATTGTAAAATGTAAATACCTGGAAGAGATAACGAAATAATGAGTGTAATAATTTTAATGTATCCGGTCAGTCTAATTTGGAAGCAGAGGGAAGATAGAAAGTAAATATTTGACATTTCATTGCAGAGATTATGCTTTGGCGATCAAAGGATTTATTAGTTTTGATCTAGGCCTTCTACCAATTCTCAAAACCAGTCTTTCCTAATCCAGACCTCAAGCAACCCCAACAGTTCACTAAACTAGTGAAATCCCCTGTACAATACTTAGAGTTGTCTGAGTGTGTAATACTGATGACCTATCCTCAAGATAGGTCATCAATATATGATTGGGGGGGGGAGTCCGATGCCCAGCACCCCCCTTGATTAGTTATTTGAAGATGCTGCAGCACTCCGGTGAGTGCTGTATTTCGAAGCTTAACAAGGACAGCATCGTACATTGTATAGGGCTGTGCTTGGTATTGTAGCTTAACTCCATTCACTTGAATGGGACTGAGCTGCATCTAGGCCATGTGACCAATGAACAATTCATCACTGGCCTGCCTAGTAAGAGTATGAAGGTCTCTTCAAAGAGCTGATCAGTGGGAGTGTTGGGAGTCAAATTCCAATCAAACAGATACTAATGACGTATCCTGAGGATATGTCTTCAGTATTAAACACCCAGACAACCCCTTTAACGAGCTAAGGGAATTCCCCTTCCGGGAACCAAAGTAGAGTCACTAAGTATCATCTAGTCCTATTATAATATTTAATTAAATAGCTGCCATGTTATATAGAATTTCTTCTTGCAGATGCTGCTGCTGCTGCTGTGGGAATGTATGGTTGGCCACAACTTCTAGTTGAAACAACTTATTTGAAGACATTCCGAATACATGTCCCATTAAGACTTGTGAGGAGGTGCCACCATGCTGGAATGTCGCAGAGATTTTTTTTGTAGGGGCACAAAAGCACAATATGCTTATCGGTTGCTGTCACTCTAGTAAACAATGTTTAAAGGTTGAAATACCAACTTTAGCCTGCTACTACTTAGCAGTCTCCCACCACTGCCCAGAGGACAGAGCACCACTACACCAATCCTCTGAGTTCTAGATTGCTGTCTGCTCTTATCCGAATCAACAGTGCCATTGTTGGCCTCTGGGAGGTTACTGCCCACCACAGCTTGCCCTGGCAAGGCATTTTTTGAGAGGTTGCACCAACCACTTCTTTATAATGGCAGTGGCACATCCAAGGGTTCTCAAGCTTGCTGGGCTACCAGCTCTCTCAAATAATTTCTCCAGACTCCCTCCAGCCTGGATGGACAAATGTGCACACTGCCAAAACTTTTGTTTTCATTTAGAGATTGGCTGCCATTAAACTAAATAGGAGATTTTGAAATCACTATGATTTGCCAGCTGTTACCCACCATACAAGACAGGTGCCCAGACTCAGTTGGATGCAACACGGATATATAGTACAACAATGCACAGCATTACACAACACAATGTCAGTAGACAGAAATATACACATATAACACTACTTGCGTTTTACTCAAATTACAGGTCCCCAGCAAAAGAGGATGTTTGGCCAGCCTTCAACATCATGGGAAATACAATATTATATGGCAGCCATTCAGATAAATTGCGTCATGAGACCCCCTGACATTGTTGTCTTTATAAGTCAACCCCTACAATTCCTTTTAAGCTCTACATAGCGGGGGCGTGGTTTGCCGGCCGAGAGAAATGGCTGCCTGAGCTCTGAGCTCCCGAGCCCTAACCACCGACTGCATAGCTACAACGGGTTGGCACTTGTATTTGATCGCTGACCTTACAGCATTAGCCTCCCTCCTGGCTCCCATGATGACGAGAGACAAGAAATCGATAAAGAAACAAGGGAAGCTGGACTTCTTTGTTGAAAGACTAAGGGATCAAAATGGCGCGGGCTCGCCGGCCTCCACGCGATCCTCAGGCTCTGCGGACCCTGCTTCACCGGCGGTCACTCCACCCCAGCAAAGGAGTCCGACTGCCTCTAAACCCTCTCCGATGCACCTACCTCCTATAACCGAGTCCTCCCTGACTCCACCAGAGATGGGCTCCTCTGCCCGGCACAGCATCTCCAGTCCCCGAGAGAGGGACGGCTCCCCCTGCCAGAGCCCACCGAAGCAGAAGCCGCGGCTCCAAGGGGAAGCGCTATCACCAGCGGGGGTGAGTGAACGGGATACCCCGTCCCTAATAGACTACCCTACGACTGATGATGTAGCCACCGGCAGCATGATAAAGGACATGTTAGTTGTCTTTAGCCGCTCCATGCACTGCGAACTTGCGGCCCTTTTGACGCCCCTGCAGGCCTCCATAGCAGAAGCTGATAAGCGCCTAACACATGTGGAATCCAAGATGGGGGATTTCGCGGCATCACATAATCACCTGGTAGATGCACATGAGGAACTCTCCGCTGAAGTTGAGAGACTTAAAAATAAGGTGGTGGACCTGGAGGATAGGTCCCGCCGCAATAATATTAAATTGAGAGGTATTCCAGAAGACATACCGCCAAAGGAGCTTGAGACCTACATATTAGGCCTAATGAAATTCCTGCTGCCGAACTTGGGAGACAAAGACCTTACATTGGACAGAGCTCACAGAGTGGCCCGACCGAAACACCTGCCAGACTCTGTTCCTAGAGATACCCTGGCTCGGGTCCACTTCTTCCAGGTTAAGGAGCTCCTCATGAACGCCGCGAGGAAGAAAGGATCTCTACCAGCCCCATATGAAGGGGTTAAAATCTTTGCTGATTTATCTGCACCTACTCTTCAGCAAAGAAGAGCCCTGGCCCCCTTCACTGCCACCTTACGGGACCATAACATACCTTACCGTTGGGGCCTTCCTACCAAGGTTTTGATTCAACATCAAGGCACTCTGCATGCGGTACATTCTCTGGACCTGGGACGGAAAATCCTAGCGGACTGGAACATTTCCATGCCGGAACCTCCCGATCTCCAATCAAGAGGTCTTAGACCAATTCCAATGGACTGGCAGACCGCATCATCCAGGCGCAGGCCACATCGCTGAATAGTGACCTTCCAACTCCAGATAAAGCTGTTTTTTCAGTGTTTGGGCTCGGTGCGGCTGATCCGGTTAAAAACCGCCCTCAAGCCCTCACCATAGTGCCTGATGATTATCAGGTGTTTGTTCATAACTTTTGTCTTATCCCTTTTCATGTTTTCTTTCCCCATCCCATGTCCTTGTTATTCTAATGTTTTCTCTTTGCACCCTCCTCAAGTGCCAGTGGTCGAAATACTGTCGGGTCCAGAGCTGAGATCCTGTATATTGGGGCCAGTCCTACCTATATGTAAGTTCAAATGTGATAATCTCTCTTTCCCTCCCTCATCATGGTTCTCAAAATTGCTGCTTTGAATGTTAAAGGGTTAAACAGCCCTTTCAAGAGATCTATGTTATGGAGGGAAATAAAAGAATTGAAGTGTGACATTTTCTGTGCCACCGAAACCCACCTGCTAAAATCAGATGGCCACAGGATTCATCATCCTAAATTCACGCATATTTATCAGTCCCATTATGTTAAAAAACAGAGAGGGGTTATGGTGGTCATCAGTAATTCTGTGGCCTTCTCCTTGAAGTCCTCAGTTCTGGACCCTAACGGTAGATTTATTGTCCTGATATGCTCCATCAATAATGTGGATTACACGTTAGTTTTTGTATATGCACCTAATAGGCATCAAGTTTCCTTCCTCCGTCGCCTTGCTGCAAAGGTCCGGCGGTTGCGGTCTGGCCATGTGATCTGGGGAGGAAATTTTAACTCAGTTTTAGACCCAGAAGTTGATTCCACGACCATCTCCAGAGACACCCCTAAAGCTATAAAGTCCCTTTTTCTAGAAGAGGATCTGTATGATGTCTGGAGACTCAAGCATGGGTCCTGAAAGGGACTACTCCTTTTTCTCAGCAGCTGGCCAATCATATTCTAGAATTGACATGTTTCTGACGGGAAGATCAGTGATCGCTAATGTGATCTCATCATCCATCCGCTCGATCACATGGTCGGACCACGCCCCGGTTACTATAACGCTCAAAGAATCCCACTTATCCAAACCCTACTCCCCCTGGCGGAATAATACCTATGTAATCAACCACCCTGTTTTCTCCAAAGAACTTGACTCTGCATTGACTGAGTTCTTTAACTTGAACGATGGCTCTGTTTCTAACCCTTCCACCTTGTGGTGCGCCCATAAGGCATACATTAGAGGCGTTTTTATTAAGATTGGTAGTAGACTGCAGAGAGAACGCAGGGAGAAGATAGATAAGATATTAAAGGAGATTAAATCTGTAGAAGCACTCAACAAATCCTCTATCTCTCCTACTCACTCAGAAACTCTAAAATCACTTAGAACTCAGCTATCTGCCTGTCTCCTTTACAGGCATGAGCTACGCTTGAAAAGGACCCAGGCTACCTTCTATTCCCAGGATAATAAAGCAGGCCGCCTATTGGCTAACCGGTTAAAACAGAGAGCTGCTAAGTCCAAGATCCCTTATCTCTTAGATCCCTCCTCAGGGAAGAAATTAGTATCCCCAATGGGAATAGCTGACGCTTTTGGAGATTTTTACGCTTCCCTTTATAACTTGTCTCCCCGTAGTCTGGTCACGCCTCCACGGGTGGAACTTGTAGAGGATTTTCTTGATAAATTGGGCCTTACAAAACTGACCTCTGCCCAGTTAGATGCCCTCAATGCCCCTCTGACTGTTGAAGAACTTCAAGCCATTGTTAAGAAACTGCCTTCACATAAAGCCCCAGGCCCAGACGGTTTATCTAACTCCTACTATAAGGTGTTCTTCAACCAACTCTCTAAATACATGCTACAATCCTTTCAATCAGCCAGAGATACAGGATCCTTCCCTAAAGAAATGCTTGAAGCACTAATAGTGACCATTCCTAAACCCAATAAACCAACTGATGACCCAAAAAACTTTCGCCCCATATCCCTCCTAAACACGGATATTAAAATATTTGCGAGAATCCTGTCGTCTAGACTTGCCCCCTTTATCCCTCTACTAGTCCATTCTGATCAGGTCGGATTCGTCAAAGGCCGCCAAATTCAGGAGAACTCTAGGAGAGTCCTAAATATCCTCGCTCATTTACACAAGAAAAAGACTCCTGCTCTGTTTGTAACGCTGTACGCTGAAAAAGCGTTTGACTGCATTTGCTGGTCCTTCTCTTTTGCAGTGTTGGCCAAAATGGGCATAGCTGGCCCTATACTCACCTCGATCCGAGCCTTGTATAAAGATCCCTCAGCTAGAGTGTGGGTAAATGGGTCCCTCTCCAGTCCATTCAATATCTCCAATGGGACCAGGCAAGGGTGCCCCTTTTCCCCTCTCATGTTCATTTTGTCTATAGAACCCCTTGCCCAGGCCTTACGATTGGAAAAGGGAGTGTCGGGCGTCAAGATCGCTGATCGCAATCATACGCTGAGTCTTTATGCAGATGATGTGATACTCACGCTTACCGACCCTGCCTCTTCCCTACCCTCAGCCTTAGATATGATCTCACATTTTGGTCAACTATCCTATTATAAACTAAACACCACTAAATCCCAGGCCCTACCCCTTAACTTAAACCCCCAAACAGTGGCGTCCCTGAAAGGGAAGTATGACTTGGATTGGCAACCAACCCAAATTCAATATCTAGGCATCCACCTCACCTCCTCAACTCAGGGTTTGTATTCAGCCAACTACCCTCCTCTCTTAGATAGTCTCAAGAAAGACCTTGAACACTATGATAAATTTGAAATCTCCTGGCTAGGTAGGTTAGCTACCTTCCAAATGTTTGCCTTACCCAAACTTCTCTATCTATTTCGGGTCCTCCCCATAAAACTTCCTTTATCCTATTTTTCCCAATGCAATAAGCTGCTAAATAATTTCCTCTGGCATGGCAGAAAACCTAGAATAGCATCCAAAATCCTTCAGATTAGGAAACAACTGGGCGGTATTAGCCTTCCTAATATACATGACTATTATTTAGCGACACAAATTGCCCAACTTGAGAGCTGGTGGAAATCAGATTTCTCTAAACAGTGGGTTCATATTGATTCCACGGAAGTCCCAAGAGGAGACCTGAAAGCTTTGTTGATAGCCTCCTTGAACGACTCCTTCAAAAAACCCGACCTGTGCTTTCTCGCTTCCACTGCGGTAGACAGCTGGATCCGGTATCACATCCTCACATCCAAAGGGTCCCGTCCTGTCTCAAGCCCTCTTCCACTAGGGGTATTAAATTACCTTGTCCCGGATTTAGGGGTGAGTGCCTGGTATAAATATGGCATAACTGAGACCCTGCAGCTATTCCAGAATGCTGGACTTTCTTCCTTTGAAAGTCTTCACAATACCTTCCAGGTTCCCAATGTAGAGTTTTACAAATTTCTCAGAATCAGACATTTTCAAGCAGATAACCCTTCTCTGTCAATGGCAAATATGCGGATTCTGGAACTATGGTCTCTACCTAATCCGAAACAAAAAATTATTCGCCCTTTATACTCTCAGCTTAGTGGTAAAGACACTTTTACTATGATTGCACCTCTCATTTCCTGGGAACGGGATTTAGAGACTAAGTTCACGCCTATACAATGGCAAGCGGCTTTTAAATACGTTTCGAGCAATATCACTTGTGTGGCCCAATACGAATCTTTTGTAAAGACCTCCTTGAGATGGTACTTTACCCCTGAAAGGCTACATCTGATATATTCGTCTGTCTCCCCCCTGTGCTGGAGGAGCTGTGGTAGTAAGGGCACGTTATACCACATATTGTGGACCTGTCCAGTGATTCAGTCATTTTGGAAAGACGTTTTCTCTTTAGTCTCCAAAATCACTGACTCGAGGTATTCCCTGGACCCCCCCTCCCCCTCCTTAGCATTATTATTGATTGGTATCACAGAGGTGCCCATTGCATATAGAGGCTTAGCTTGTCATATCTTCCTATCTGCCAAATTAGCCATCACCTCTAGATGGAAATCTGAACTCCCCCCTAAGATAGAGGAAGTAATCCAAAGGGTTAACAAAACTTGCCTTTACGAGCAAATAATGGCCTTTGCAACCTTGAATAGCAACTGCAACACGGTGAAATACGAGAAAACCTGGCGGGTATGGAAGGCATCATCATTCATGTCCCCCTCCTAACCACAATACCTGTGTGCATAGTAGCTCATACGTTTTGCCCCCCCCCACTGGTACATCTGAGGAACTGTTGCTTGTTTTGTACTATACACTTGACGGTTCTAACCGTCTGTGCTGTTTATATGTGTTGATTCCCGTGCCTGGGAGTCTTGTTATAATCTATGCTTACATGTGAGCTATCTCACCTGCGTGTGAGGATCGATTATGCTTGTTCTTAAAGAAAATATCTCAATAAAAACTTATTGATTATAAGCTCTACATAGCATTTAATCAAGATAACGACACAATTTAGTAAGCAATTTATGCCAGTTTAATGACACTGCTCTCTCTCTCTCTCTCACACAACTGCAAAAAACTGCAGAAAATGGCTGTCGGGGAGTTTCTTATATAGTAAGGGGAAGGCAACTTTCCTATTGGTTGCTAGGGATGTTGCTAAGCTCTGACAAAGATATTGCAGCCTTCTCATTGGCCCACAAGCAAGAAGGGAGGATACTGACGAAAACAAAATTTTGAATATTTTCGTGATTACGAATATATAGCACTATATTCTACATCTTCGCAAATTCTCGAAGTACAGATTTTCGCGCTAGAAATTTGTGATTAGAATATTTGCGATCAACACTAGTCTGGAGGTGGCGGCAGCATTAGGAGGCCGCAGAGTGGTACAATTACAGAGTGTGGAGGTGGCAGCAGCATGAGCAGACCACAGAGTGGCACAATGACAGAGTCTGGAGGTGGCAGCAGCATCAGGAGGCCACAGAGTGGCAAGGTGACATAGCGTAGAGGTGGCAGCAGCATGAGCAGACAATGACTATGGACCATGAGCAGACAATGAGTCTGGAGGTGGCAGCAGCATGAGGAGGCCGCAAAGTGGCACAATGACAGAATCTGGAGGTGGCAGAAGTATGAGGAGGCCGCAGAGTGGCAAAGTGACCTAGCGTGGAGGTGACAGCAGCATCATGAGGCCACAGTGTGGCAAGGTGACATAGTGTGGAGGTGGCAGCAGCATCAGGAGGCCACAGAGTGGCAGGGTAAATTAGTGTGGAGGTGGAAGCAGCATGAGGAGGCCACAGAGTGGCAAGGTGACATAGTTTAGAGGTGGCAGCAGCATCAGGAGGCCACAGAGTGGCAAGGTAAATGAGTAGATGAGTGGAAGATTTCAGAAACCGCTTGACAACCAGATTGAACACGTGTGCCATGCAGGACGCATGGCTCTGCCCTCCTTGATGCAGCGCCGACACAATGTTCTTCCCGTTGTCGGTCACCATGTTTATGATTTTCAGTTGTCGCAGGGAAAGCCATGTTCCTCCTCTGTGTGACTCCGTTCGCCCAGGCAAGCGAGGTGCAGAACAGCATGACACCGCAGCGCCCTGCACATGTGGTATGCTGGAGGGGCACTGTGAATTGTCCCTGCAGTGGAGGCTGAGGACACGGTGGAGAATTAGGAGGCAGAGGCGGACATTGTCGCAGGACCAACGGCGTGAGAACATGGAGGCGGAAGCGGCGTCACCTGGCCAAGTTGCTGGTATGGCTGTGCAGCAACCACATTCACCCAGTGGGCCGTAAAAGGATATGTATTGTCCCTGGCTGTAGTTACAGCTCCACACGTCGGCACTGCCGTGCACTTTAGCAGACATCGACTGGCTCAAGGACTGGCCCACCTTCTATTCTACATAGGTGTGCAGGGCTGGTACTGCCTTTTTGGCAAAGAAATGACGGCTTGGGAATCTCCACCTCGGCTCGGCAAAATCCATCAGTTCTCTGAAAGGTGCAGAGTCCACCACTTGCAAAGGGAGGGACTGCAGCACCAGCAACTTGGATAGAAGCACATTCAGCTTCTGCGCTGTTGGATGAGTGCACGCATACTGTTGTCTCTTGGCAATCGCTTCACTGATCGATTGGTGATGGAATGACTGACGAGGAGGAGGAGCAGGAGCATCAGGACCAGCAGATGATGAGAAGGACAGACAGCTCCATTCGGCTGAGGTGATGGAGCCTTGACTGCCTGAAACCGGGTGCGTTCCACTGGGTGATGTAGCGGTTGCTGCGGCAGGCTGGACCACCACATTGTAGCCATGGTTCTCCCAGGCCACACTGCATATGTTGACATTGGCACCCTGGCCACTCTTCACCTTCTGCCCACAGATTCTACATATGGCCACGTTCACCTCCTTTACAAGGCGGTGTGGTGCTTTACAAAAAACCACCACACCGCCAAGTATGTGATGTTACTCCCAACACTACACACTGACTGACTGCTACTACCGCTGCCTCTATGAACCCATGCACCGGTAATTCCCGGGCAGGTAGACTCCTGCAAAGCAGTTGTCTACCCTGGGCATGTTTTGCTCTCGACCTCCTACTGCTGCCAGCCTGCTGACTCCGGGCTATGCTAGCGACTTTCTGTCTCACTGCTGCCTCACGGGCAAGCTGCTATCCTCTTCTCCCGATGATTATGAAGCCCCTTTGTCACCCGGCTCCCAAGTGTGATCAGCTACATCATCATCATCGAGTACTGTCTGCACGTCACTGATGTCCTCCTCAACCGTCTCTGGGTCAGGAGCCTCACCGCTCGCAACACCTGCTCCCACGCCACTCTCCCCATTACTACTTGCCCAGCTAGTGGAGGAAGCTGCGGATGTCTCCTCCAGATCTTGGCTGGGCAGTAGCTGCTGACTGTCCTCTAGTAGCTCGTCCTCACTGTATAGAGGAGCTGGGCGCACAGCATACAATACTTCTCTGGCTGAGGGAACAGAAAAGGACATAGGCAGGTTGAGGACAGGTGAGGGCACAGGGCCTGCTCCCAGGCCATGCCAACTAAGCGTCGTGTCAGAGGAACCAACCGACTCTTGACTGGGGGTGTCTGATGTTACTTGGGACGAAGTGGATGACCCATTTACTAACTGCTGGGTTGCTGGTTGCAAGATAAGACCGCTAGATGACACCAGGAGCACAGGCCTCTCACTGCGACCCCTGCTGCCATGCCCCCTTACTCTGCTGTGAACTGTGCCTGTGCCATAAACATTTAGGCCTCTGCCACTTACCTGTACAGGGCCTGGCACTTGTCTGTCTGACAGACTGTTAGATCAAATAAATAAAAAGGAAATTTAAACACACCAAAAAAACTCAGTAATTTTCTCACTTCAGCACACAACGGCTAATAAGCCCTTTTTTTACCACTAATACACGCCAAAAAGGGCTGTAATTTTCACATTTCACCACACAACGGAAAACACTTTTTTTTGCCAGCAACACACGGCAAACAGAGCTTTAGGAAATACAACTGCAGCGCTGAGCTGCAAATATATTTTGGTTTTGCCACTAATACACAGCAAAAATGGCTTTAGAACAGATACCTCACAGCTGACCGGCAAATATATTTTACTTTTGCTACTAATACATGACAAAAAGGGCTGTAATTTTCGCACTTCACCACACAACGGCTAATAAGCCCCTTTTCCCACTAATAGAAGCCAAAAATGCTTTAGAACATACAGTCCTGTTCAAAAGTTTAAGACCACTTTAAAAAAGTTTTCATTAAATTAAATGTTCAAAAAATAATTTGTCTCACTCATTTCTTCTTGTTGCATGTTGAAGCTTGGAACCTTGATAAGATCCAGCCATGCTAAATATGATTTTTTGCAATTTTTCAAGTGGTCTTAAACTTTTGATCAGGACTGTATAACTAAACCGCACCAGGGCAAATAAGATATATAAATATTTCCTTGTAATAAACCCTTTCAATGGCTGTATCAAACAGCACTTGCACCCTAATAAGAACGGTTTGCTGGAATTACAGAGCTGTATAAGGCAATTTGGATCCGCAGTCAGTGCAGCAAGGTGTAATAGGATTGTTTCTATTACCCAGGCTGTAACCTGCCCTACTGAACCCTGCTCTACATAAATGCTATGGAATGATACCTCTCTATCCTTTCTCTACACCTTGAATTATCTTTCTCTGCACTGGTAAATCGCTTTTTCTGCACAAATAAATAGTTTTTTCTAACACTGTCCCTAGCGCCTGCAGACGTCTCTCTCTGCACTCAGTACACTGGTAAATGGCAGAATCTAAGATGGCTGCCGATATTTATAGGGCTGTGACATCACAGGGCTGGCTGGCTGCTGATTGGGTGATCCCTCGTCCCCTGAGTTCCTTTCTCCATGTCCTCACACGTGCAGCAGCCATTTTAGGAAAAAATTTGATTCATTAACACAAAGCGTGAGGAAATTCGGTTTCGGTGCAAATAGAATTTTTCCTAAAATTCGGAAAGAATTCCACTTTGTCAGCTTCGATTCACTCATCTCTAGCTGGAAGTGATGACAAATGAGAAGGGGGCATCATTTTGGTAACATTTGCTGTACAGCCCAGGAAAATGCAGCAGAAGTTTTGTCATTGCGCGTTATGTACAGAGAACCAATCAATGGCCTCAGCAGTGACATGTGCATAAATGGCAAGTACCTGCCGAAGTCATCAGCTCTGGTCATCTACCATGGATTGGAAACATCGGGACAGGAGCTGTGGTGCTGGAATGGAAGGGCTAATAAAAGGTGAGTTATGCTTTTAGACCCTTCCAAGCCAGCTAGTCATTTTTCGTATATGTTGGACAACCAGTTTCAGTACCTACCTTGAATCAGCTCATTTGTAGGGTGATCAGCAGCATGCTTACATGGGGCAATGAACATGGACAAGTGTTTTTCATTCCACATCATCAGCCACTTTATCTGAACCAGTGCCAAGCTGATTGCAGCCTCTCACACCACAGCAAGTATATTGCAACAAAAATATACAGAAGGTATTTCAGTGTATTACAATAAAAACAAGACAGCTGGAACATAAAAATAGCTGAACTTTCATAAAATAATTAGCGATAGGAAAGAGTCTTATTTTTAATAAAACTAGTTTTATTAGCGTAAAAAAAATAATCATGTATAGAAGGTTAATACAAGGCACGTACTAATGTGCTGTGATTGTCCATATTGCCTCCTTTGCTGGCTTGATTCATTTTTCCATCCAATTATACACTGGGTTGGCCAGGATGGGAGCTTCTGCGCATGCGTGCCTATATGCGCCCCCATGGTTCCAGCCACTAGAGACGCCAGTGATTTTTCCTATAGTGTGCATGTCTATCTTGTCTAGTTAATAGGTTTCTAAACTTTCATCCCTCACCTGCAGCAGGGTCTGTAACTCTACGGTTGCCGGCCACTTTGCTGTCTATACAACACTGTATCTTTTGGGAAAGCTGTATCTTTTCAGGTTTCCCGGTGCTCTTGCAATCTCTCTGACGTAGGGGTCTTACAGGAGAATAGGATCTCTTACTGGTCCCTAAGCCCCTAGAAGTGAGAGCAATAGGACATGCTACCTCCCTCCTCACTGTCCTACCTGGAACTTCCGCTCCTGGCAGGAGCAGGACCAGTCCACTCTTCTCAAGAGAGGAGGAATAAGGTGGTTAGCCCCATTTCTACTGCCAACTATACCACAATTGCTGGTGTTCATACATGTACAGATACCCCAAGATCTGGGGTATCTGTACTTGCTTGGTTTTAAATTCTTCCCTCTTTCCCATCCCTGCTTCACACTAAATCATAAAATGATGGTAGCTATTTGAACTGCTAACATTTCCCATAATTATCCCAGGCTACCATATAGATAACTGTATCACGTGAAGTGTGTGGTTTCATGTTGCCTCAAACTTAATTATTTTATAGTCATTTTTATAACCTTTTTATCTTTCATAGGTTGATAAAAAGAAACAGAAGTCACTACCAGTGATAAATGATTAATACGTCTGATCTGCTGCACCACGAGACTGAACGGCAGGAAGTTCTTCAACAAAATCTGCATCAGACCTCCAAGGCTCGGTCAACATTCAAAAGAAGAATCCTTTACAATGTAAGGGTATTTTTGGACCGTATGTATTTATAGTGCCCCTATTTACATCAATGGGAGCTGTATAAATACTGTATGTACACGTACAATATATTTCTAGGTTTCCAGGGGCGGCCACAATGCAGTGGTCCCAACCCCTTCCACCCACGGCAGTCAATGGCAGCACTAATTAACGGGTAATGAAGGTATTACCTTAAAACTTGTATGGCCACTACAGATTTATTGAAAAGTTCAATTTGGCTGATTCGCCAAATTTTTACAAAAAAATTAGCTTTGTGACGAATGACTTCATCACGAAGCGCATTTTTTTGTAAGTAGTGGGTGCAATGACAGGAAGCTGCGATAGCACCGCCCCCCGTCATTGTACCCTTAGATGCCGCATTCATACATGATTGCTGCATCTGAGTGTAAAAACAGTGTAAAATTTACATTAAAAAAAAAATGAAATCGAACTTACTGCCTCCATTTGCTCGCGACGGGCTGGTCGCCGCCATCTTGTTTGAATATCTGGAGCGAAATTTCATGCGGCGTGAGATGACGTCATCACGGCGGCCAGCGTAGTGACGTCATACGTCACCACACACGGAATTTCGGCCGAGATCTTTAATCAAGATGGCGGCTGGCGGCCTGTCGCGAGCAAATGGAGGCGGTAAGTTAGAATTTTTGTTTTTTTACACTATTTTAGGTAAAATCGATTTGTTACCACGAAGCACAAGGAAATTCGGCTTTGAGGCTAATCGAATTTATCCTGAAATTTGGTTTGAATTCCACTTCGGGGGATTTGATTCGCTCATCTCTAGTGGCCACTCTATGTAAACCCAGCCTATAGCCAAAAGTTTGTGGACATCCCTTCTAAATATTGAGTTCAGGTATTTCAGTCATAGCCATGAAAAACAGGTAGATCTAATCAAGCACATAGTCATGTCATCTCCATAGACAAGTATTGGCAGTACTGAGTCATGATGAAGAGCTTAGTGACTATCACAGGACACCATTTTGAATCAGTTTGTGAAATTTGGCTTTTTAATCTTCCTAATTGATCGGTAAGTGCTATTATTGTGAAGTGTCTGGGAGAAACAACAACCCTGCCACAAACCGGAAGACCTTGCAAATTCACAAGCTTAAGACAACCGTGAACAATGTCAACCGTTAGCTGAGGAGATGGAAAGTACATCTCCATCCTGGAGCACAAAAAGGGTTCTCCTGAATAATAAATCATGCTTCACTATTGGCAGTTTAACAGATGTATCTGGGTTTGGGGGATGAACAGAATGTGATATTTAGGCTACTTTCACACTGACGTTTTGGCTTCCGTTTCTGAGATCCGTTCAGGGCTTTCACAAGCGGTCCAAAACGGATCAGTTTTGCCCTAATGCATTCTGAATGGAAAAGGATCCGCCCAGAATTAGGCCGAATGCACACGGCCGAGAGCGGTTCCGTGGTGTGCCGGGCTGGATTCCTGTTCAGAGCAGGAGCGCACGGTGTCATTGGTTGCTATGACGCCGTTACCCTTCACTTATCTCCAGTGAAGGGTAATGTTAATGTACAAGAGTAACGTCTGCACTCAGTGTAGATTTTTCAAGTTTCAAATGCTTTATTTTTACATCCAGTTAATTTGATTGAACAGGCCAACGTTTCGGTCCATACCCGGACCTTGGTCATTGCTTAAGTTTCCAGAGAGGTAGAATGAAGCCACTGGATGTTGACATTCCTGGGTAATGTTAATGTTACAGCACACAAAGACATTTCAGACATTGGCTGCTTCCAAATTTTGTGACAATAGTTTGAGGAAGGCCCCTTCCTGCTCCAGTATGTCTGCACCACTATACACAAAGTGACCTCCATAAACATATGGTTTAATGGGCTGGGTCTAGAAGAAATTAAGGCTACTTTCACACGGGCGAATGGAGAACCCAAATGGAACTGAAAACAGGACTTTGTAAAAAAAAAAAAAAAAAGAATAAAGTAGAGGAGAGAGTTGAACCCCAGATGACTCCCACTGATCCTTAGAATAAAATGCTCTCTCGTCTCGCTGCAGAGGACAGTATCAAGATTGGCCAATAGACTTCTATTGAGCTGTCTCCTGCAGGAGAGAGAGCATGATGTACGAGCCCTTCTCTCTCCTCGTTCTAGCCATCTGAGGGGGTCTCAGCATTCACACCCCACTGACCAAAGCTTTCTATATGTCTCTATGATATATCACATTTGGTGAGCCTTTAAAAATGTCTGCTATAATTTAGTACATGCTGTAGATGAGGTCAAAAGCAGGGTAACACAGGTGGCATGAAGCAGGGACGAAGTAGGAATAAAACCATATATTAAGTATTTTTGAAAGAACTTGTATATAGGAAATGACTGAACTGTGACCTTAAAGGGGTTGTCTCACTTCAGTAAGTTGCATTTATCATGTAGAGAAAGTGAATACAAGGCACCTACTAATGTATTGTGATTGTCCATATTGCTCCCTTTGCTGGCTGGATTAATTTTTCCATCATATTGTACACTGCTCGTTTCCATAGCTACGACCACCCTGCAATCCATCAGCGGTGGTCGTGCTTGGTTACAATAGGAAAAAGCGCCGGCCTCTCTAGTGGCTTGGACCATGGGAGCACACACACAGACAGGTGCCTTTTACTATAGTGTGCAAGCACGACCACCTCTGATGGATTGCAGGGTGGTCGTAGGTATGGAAACAAGCAGTGTATAATGTGATAGAAAAATGAATCCAGCCAGCAAAGGAAGCAATATGGACAATCACAATACATTAGTAAGTGGCTTGTATTAACTTTCTCTTCATGATAAATGCTATTTGCTGAAGTGACACAACCCCTTTAATGGGCTTCTGCCGTCAGGAACATGATTATTAAACTGGCTGACTTTAGCCATGTGCCAATGTCACCCTCATTCTAACGATCAGTAGGGGCCTCAGATTTACATTAAAAGTCAATGGGGGACGGATCCGTTTTCTATTGTGCCATGTAGTTGTCAGTGAAAAACGGATCGTCCCCATTGACTTACATTGTAAGTCAGGACGGATCCGTTTGGCTTCGCATAGTCAGACGGTCACCAAAACGCTGCAAGCTGTGTTTTAGTGACCATCTAAAAAACGCAACGGAGACCAAACGCAGCCAAATTGATGCATTCTGAATGGATCCTTATCCATTCAGAATGCATTGGGGCTGAACTGATCCATTTTGGGCCACTTGTGAGATCCCTGAAACGGATCTCACAGGCGGACCCAGAAACGCCAGTGTGAAAGTAGCCTAATATGTCACTATGACATATGATTATTTTTTTTTAAGTATAGTGATTAGGGATGAGCGAACTCGAACTGTATAGTTCGGGTTCGTACCGAATTTTGGGGTGTCCGTGACACGGACCCGAACCCGGACATTTTCGTAAAAGTCCGGGTTCGGGTTCGGTGTTCGTCGCTTTCTTCGCGCTTTTGTGACGCTTTCTTGGCGCTTTTTGAAAGGCTGCAAAGCAGCCAATCAACAAGCGTCATACTACTTGCCCCAAGAGGCCATCACAGCCATGCCTACTATTGGCATGGCTGTGATTGGCCAGAGCACCATGTGACCCAGCCTCTATTTAAGCTGGAGTCACATAGCGCCGCCCGTCACTCTGCTCTGATTAGCGTAGGGAGAGGTTGCGGCTGCGACAGTAGGGCGAGATTAGGCAGATTAACTCCTCCAAAGGACTTGATTAACTGATCGATCTGCAGCTGTGGATCATTGAGCTGCTGATCCTCAATTGCTCACTGTTTTTAGGCTGCCCAGACCGTTTGTCAGTCACATTTTTCTGGGGTGATCGGCGGCCATTTTGTGTCTTGTGGTGCGCCAGCACAAGCTGCGACCAAGTGCATTTAACCCTCAATGGTGTGGTTGTTTTTTGGCTAAAGCCTACATCAGGGTGAAGCTGTCACACCAAGTGCATTTAACCAGCAATAGTCTGTTCATTTTTTGGCCATATACTAAATCAGGGGCAAGCTGCGCCTGTCACCAAGTGCATTTAACCCTCAATGGTGTTGTTGTTTTTTGGCTAAAGCCTACATCAGGGTGAAGCTGTCACACCAAGTGCATTTAACCAGCAATAGTCTGTTTATTTTTTGGCCATATCCCAGTCTAATTCTGTCACTAAATCCATACCGGTCACCCAGCGCCTAAATACTAGGCCTCAAATTTATATCCAGCTAAATCTGTCCTTAGTGCTGTAGCTGGGCGAGTTATTTAGTGTCCGTTCAAGCACATTTCTTGTTCTGGGTTGAAATACAATTCCCAATTTAGCAATTTCATAATTTAGTGGTTTCTGCTATATCAGAGCTATTTGAAATCTATCCCTAAAAGGGTATATAATATTCAAGGTGCACATTGGGTCATTCAGAATAACTTCACACACACCCGCTACTGTGTATTTCCAAGTCTAATTCTGTCACTAAACCCATACCTGTCACCCAGCGCCTAAATACTAGGCCTCAAATTTATATCCAGCTAAATCTGTCCTTAGTGCTGTAGCTGGGCGAGTTATTTAGTGTCCGTTCAAGCACATTTCTTGTTCTGGGTTGAAATACAATTCCCAATTTAGCAATTTCATAATTTAGTGGTTTCTGCTATATCAGAGCTATTTGAAATCTATCCCTAAAAGGGTATATAATATTCAAGGTGCACATTGGGTCATTCAGAATAACTTCACACACACCCGCTACTGTGTATTTCCAAGTCTAATTCTGTCACTAAACCCATACCTGTCACCCAGCGCCTAAATACTAGGCCTCAAATTTATATCCAGCTAAATCTGTCCTTAGTGCTGTAGCTGGGCGAGTTATTTAGTGTCCGTTCAAGCACATTTCTTGTTCTGGGTTGAAATACAATTCCCAATTTAGCAATTTCATAATTTAGTGGTTTCTGCTATATCAGAGCTATTTGAAATCTATCCCTAAAAGGGTATATAATATTCAAGGTGCACATTGGGTCATTCAGAATAACTTCACACACACCCGCTACTGTGTATTTCCAAGTCTAATTCTGTCACTAAACCCATACCTGTCACCCAGCGCCTAAATACTAGGCCTCAAATTTATATCCAGCTAAATCTGTCCCTAGTGCTGTAGCTGGGCGAGTTATTTAGTGTCCGTTCAAGCACATTTCTTGTTCTGGGTTGAAATACAATTCCCAATTTAGCAATTTCATAATTTAGTGGTTTCTGCTATATCAGAGCTATTTGAAATCTATCCCTAAAAGGGTATATAATATTCAAGGTGCACATTGGGTCATTCAGAATAACTTCACACACACCCGCTACTGTGTATTTCCAAGTCTAATTCTGTCACTAAACCCATACCTGTCACCCAGCGCCTAAATACTAGGCCTCAAATTTATATCCAGCTAAATCTGTCCTTAGTGCTGTAGCTGGGCGAGTTATTTAGTGTCCGTTCAAGCACATTTCTTGTTCTGGGTTGAAATACAATTCCCAATTTAGCAATTTCATAATTTAGTGGTTTCTGCTATATCAGAGCTATTTGAAATCTATCCCTAAAAGGGTATATAATATTCAAGGTGCACATTGGGTCATTCAGAATAACTTCACACACACCCGCTACTGTGTATTTCCAAGTCTAATTCTGTCACTAAACCCATACCTGTCACGCAGCGCCTAAATACTAGGCCTCAAATTTATATCCAGCTAAATCTGTCCCTAGTGCTGTAGCTGGGCGAGTTATTTAGTGTCCGTTCAAGCACATTTCTTGTTCTGGGTTGAAATACAATTCCCAATTTAGCAATTTCATAATTTAGTGGTTTCTGCTATATCAGAGCTATTTGAAATCTATCCCTAAAAGGGTATATAATATTCAAGGTGCACATTGGGTCATTCAGAATAACTTCACACACACCCGCTACTGTGTATTTCCAAGTCTAATTCTGTCACTAAACCCATACCTGTCACCCAGCGCCTAAATACTAGGCCTCAAATTTATATCCAGCTAAATCTGTCCTTAGTGCTGTAGCTGGGCGAGTTATTTAGTGTCCGTTCAAGCACATTTCTTGTTCTGGGTTGAAATACAATTCCCAATTTAGCAATTTCATAATTTAGTGGTTTCTGCTATATCAGAGCTATTTGAAATCTATCCCTAAAAGGGTATATAATATTCAAGGTGCACATTGGGTCATTCAGAATAACTTCACACACACCCGCTACTGTGTATTTCCAAGTCTAATTCTGTCACTAAACCCATACCTGTCACCCAGCGCCTAAATACTAGGCCTCAAATTTATATCCAGCTAAATCTGTCCTTAGTGCTGTAGCTGGGCGAGTTATTTAGTGTCCGTTCAAGCACATTTCTTGTTCTGGGTTGAAATACAATTCCCAATTTAGCAATTTCATAATTTAGTGGTTTCTGCTATATCAGAGCTATTTGAAATCTATCCCTAAAAGGGTATATAATATTCAAGGTGCACATAGGGTCATTCAGAATAACTTCACACACACCCGCTACTGTGTATTTCCAAGTCTAATTCTGTCACTAAACCCATACCTGTCACCCAGCGCCTAAATACTAGGCCTCAAATTTATATCCAGCTAAATCTGTCCTTAGTGCTGTAGCTGGGCGAGTTATTTAGTGTCCGTCAAAGCACATTTTTTGTTCTGGGTTGAAATACAATTCCCAATTTAGCAATTTCATAATTTAGTGGTTTCTGCTATATCAGAGCTATTTGAAATCTATCCCTAAAAGGGTATATAATATTCAAGGTGCACATAGGGTCATTCAGAATAACTTCACACACACGCTTCTGTGCATTTCCAAGTCTAATTCTGTCACTAAATCCATACCGGTCACCCAGCGCCTAAATACTAGGCCTCAAATTTATATCCCGCTGAATTTGAATACAATACATTGGGCCAAATAATATATTTGTTGTTGTGGTGAACCATAACAATGAGAAAAACATCTAGTAAGGGACGCGGACGTGGACATGGTCGTGGTGGTGTTAGTGGACCCTCTGGTGCTGGGAGAGGACGTGGCCGTTCTGCCACATCCACACGTCCTAGTGTACCAACTACCTCAGGTCCCAGTAGCCGCCAGAATTTACAGCGATATATGGTGGGGCCCAATGCCGTTCTAAGGATGGTAAGGCCT
This sequence comes from Bufo gargarizans, assembly GCF_014858855.1. Classification (NCBI taxonomy): domain Eukaryota; kingdom Metazoa; phylum Chordata; class Amphibia; order Anura; family Bufonidae; genus Bufo; species Bufo gargarizans. The sequence continues at coordinate 1,786,874 of NC_058088.1, forward strand.
GAGCAGGTACAGGCATTAGTCAATTGGGTGGCCGACAGTGGATCCAGCACGTTCACATTATCTCCCACCCAGTCTTCTGCAGAAAGCGCACAGATGGCGCCTGAAAACCAACCCCATCAGTCTGTCACATCACCCCCATGCATACCAGGGAAACTGTCTCAGCCTCAAGTTATGCAGCAGTCTCTTATGCTGTTTGAAGACTCCGCTGGCAGGGTTTCCCAAGGGCATCCACCTAGCCCTTCCCCAGCGGTGAAAGACATAGAATGCACTGACGCACAACCACTTATGTTTCCTGATGATGAGGACATGGGAATACCACCTCAGCATGTCTCTGATGATGACGAAACACAGGTGCCAACTGCTGCGTCTTTCTGCAGTGTGCAGACTGAACAGGAGGTCAGGGATCAAGACTGGGTGGAAGACGATGCAGGGGACGATGAGGTCCTAGACCCCACATGGAATGAAGGTCGTGCCACAGACTTTCACAGTTCGGAGGAAGAGGCAGTGGTGAGACCGAGCCAACAGCGTAGCAAAAGAGGGAGCAGTGGGCAAAAGCAGAACACCCGCCGCCAAGAGACTCCGCCTGCTACTGACCGCCGCCATCTGGGACCGAGCACCCCAAAGGCAGCTTCAAGGAGTTCCCTGGCATGGCACTTCTTCAAACAATGTGCTGACGACAAGACCCGAGTGGTTTGCACGCTGTGCCATCAGAGCCTGAAGCGAGGCATTAACGTTCTGAACCTGAGCACAACCTGCATGACCAGGCACCTGCATGCAAAGCATGAACTGCAGTGGAGTAAACACCTTAAAACCAAGGAAGTCACTCAGGCTCCCCCTGCTACCTCTTCTGCTGCTGCCGCCTCGGCCTATTCTGCTGCTGCCGCCTCGGCCTCTTCCTCCGCCTCTGGAGGAACGTTGGCACCTGCCGCCCAGCAAACAGGGGATGTACCACCAACACCACCACCACCACCTCCGTCACCAAGCGTCTCAACCATGTCACACGCCAGCGTTCAGCTCTCCATCTCACAAACATTTGATAGAAAGCGTAAATTCCCACCTAGCCACCCTCGATCCCTGGCCCTGAATGCCAGCATTTCTAAACTACTGGCCTATGAAATGCTGTCATTTAGGCTGGTGGACACAGACAGCTTCAAACAGCTCATGTCGCTTGCTGTCCCACAGTATGTTGTTCCCAGCCGGCACTACTTCTCCAAGAGAGCCGTGCCTTCCCTGCACAACCAAGTATCCGATAAAATCAAGTGTGCACTGCGCAACGCCATCTGTGGCAAGGTCCACCTAACCACAGATACGTGGACCAGTAAGCACGGCCAGGGACGCTATATCTCCCTAACTGCACACTGGGTAAATGTAGTGGCAGCTGGGCCCCAGGCGGAGAGCTGTTTGGCGCACGTCCTTCCGCCGCCAAGGATCGCAGGGCAACATTCTTTGCCTCCTGTTGCCACCTCCTCCTTCTCGGCTTCCTCCTCCTCTTCTTCCACCTGCTCATCCAGTCAGCCACACACCTTCACCACGAACTTCAGCACAGCCCGGGGTAAACGTCAGCAGGCCATTCTGAAACTCATATGTTTGGGGGACAGGCCCCACACCGCACAGGAGTTGTGGCGGGGTATAGAACAACAGACCGACGAGTGGTTGCTGCCGGTGAGCCTCAAGCCCGGCCTGGTGGTGTGTGATAATGGGCGAAATCTCGTTGCAGCTCTGGGACTAGCCAATTTGACGCACATCCCTTGCTTGGCGCATGTGCTGAATTTGGTGGTGCAGAAGTTCATTCACAACTACCCCGACATGTCAGAGCTGCTGCATAAAGTGCGGGCCGTCTGTTCGCGCTTCCGGCGTTCACATCCTGCTGCTGCTCGCCTGTCTGCGCTACAGCGTAACTTCGGCCTTCTCGCTCACCGCCTCATATGCGACGTGCCCACCAGGTGGAACTCCACCTTGCACATGCTGGACAGACTGTGCGAGCAGCAGCAGGCCATAGTGGAGTTTCAGCTGCAGCACGCACGGGTCAGTCGCACTACAGAACAGCACCACTTCACCACCAATGACTGGGCTTCCATGCGAGACCTGTGTGCCCTGTTGCGCTGTTTCGAGTACTCCACCAACATGGCCAGTGGCGATGACACCGTTATCAGCGTTACAATACCACTTCTATGTCTCCTTGAGAAAACACTTAGGGCGATGATGGAAGAGGAGGTGGCCCAGGAGGAGGAGGAGGAGGAGGAGGAAGAGGGGTCATTTTTAGCACTTTCAGGCCAGTCTCTTCGAAGTGACTCAGAGGGAGGTTTTTGGCAACAGCAGAGGCCAGGTACAAATGTGGCCAGCCAGGGCCCACTACTGGAGGACGAGGAGGACGAGGATGAGGAGGAGGTGGAGGAGGATGAGGATGAAGCATGGTCACAGCGGGGTGGCACCCAACGCAGCTCGGGTCCATCACTGGTGCGTGGCTGGGGGGAAAGGCAGGACGATGACGATACGCCTCCCACAGAGGACAGCTTGTCCTTATCCCTGGGCAGCCTGGCACACATGAGCGACTACATGCTGCAGTGCCTGCGCAACGACAGCAGAGTTGCCCACATTTTAACCTGTGCGGACTACTGGGTTGCCACCCTGCTGGATCCACGCTACAAAGACAATGTGCCCACCTTACTTCCTGCACTGGAGCGTGATAGGAAGATGCGCGAGTACAAGCGCACGTTGGTAGACGCGCTACTGAGAGCATTCCCAAATGTCACAGGGGAACAAGTGGAAGCCCAAGGCCAAGGCAGAGGAGGAGCAAGAGGTCGCCAAGGCAGCTGTGTCACGGCCAGCTCCTCTGAGGGCAGGGTTAGCATGGCAGAGATGTGGAAAACTTTTGTCAACACGCCACAGCTAACTGCACCACCACCTGATACGCAACGTGTTAGCAGGAGGCAACATTTCACTAACATGGTGGAACAGTACGTGTGCACACCCCTCCACGTACTGACTGATGGTTCGGCCCCATTCAACTTCTGGGTCTCTAAATTGTCCACGTGGCCAGAGCTAGCCTTTTATGCCTTGGAGGTGCTGGCCTGCCCGGCAGCCAGCGTTTTGTCTGAACGTGTATTCAGCACGGCAGGGGGCGTCATTACAGACAAACGCAGCCGCCTGTCTACAGCCAATGTGGACAAGCTGACGTTCATAAAAATGAACCAGGCATGGATCCCACAGGACCTGTCCGTCCCTTGTCCAGATTAGACATTAACTACCTCCCCATAACCATATATTATTGGACTCCAGGGCACTTCCTCATTCAATCCTATTTTTATTTTCATTTTACCATTATATTGCGAGGCTACCCAAAGTTGAATGAACCTCTCCTCTGCCTGTGTGCTAGGCCTAAATATATGCCAATGGACTGTTGCAGTGGTGGCTGACATGAAGCCTGATTCTCTGCTATGACATGCAGACTAATTCTCTGCTGACATGAAGCCAGATTGTCTGTTACGGGACCTCTCTCCTCTGCCTGGGTGCTGGGCCTAAATTTATGACAATGGACTGTTGCAGTGGTGGCTGACGTGAAGCCTGATTCTCTGCTATGACATGCAGACTGATTCTCTGCTGACATGAAGCCAGATTGTCTGTTACGGGACCTCTCTGCTCTGCCTGTGTGCTAGGCCTAAATATATGCCATTGGACTGTTGCAGTGGTGGCTGACGTGAAGCCTCATTCTCTGCTATGACATGCAGACTGATTCTCTGCTGACATGAAGCCAGATTGTCTGTTACGGGACCTCTCTGCTCTGCCTGTGTGCTAGGCCTAAATATATGCCAATGGACTGTTGCAGTGGTGGCTGACGTGAAGCCTCATTCTCTGCTATGACATGCAGACTGATTCTCTGCTCACATGAAGCCAGATTGTCTGTTACGGGACCTCTCTGCTCTGCCTGTGTGCTAGGCCTAAATATATGCCAATGGACTGTTGCAGTGGTGGGTGACGTGAAGCCTCATTCTCTGCTATGACATGCAGACTGATTCTCTGCTGTCATGAAGCCAGATTGTCTGTTACGGGACCTCTCTGCTCTGCCTGTGTGCTAGGCCTAAATATATGCCAATGGACTGTTGCAGTGGTGGGTGACGTGAAGCCTCATTCTCTGCTATGACATGCAGACTGATTCTCTGCTGACATGAAGCCAGATTGTCTGTTACGGGACCTCTCTCCTCTGCCTGTGTGCTAGGCCTAAATATATGCCAATGGACTGTTGCAGTGGTGGGTGACGTGAAGCCTCATTCTCTGCTATGACATGCAGACTAATTCTCTGCTGACATGAAGACAGATTCTCTGTTACGGGACCTCCCTCCTCTGCCTGGGTGCTGGGCCTAAATATATGCCAATGGACTGTTGCAGTGGTGGCTGACGTGAAGCCTCATTCTCTGCTATGACATGCAGACTAATTCTCTGCTGACATGAAGACAGATTCTCTGTTACGGGACCTCTCTCCTCTGCCTGTGTGTGTGCTGGGCCTAAATATATGCCAATGGACTGTTGCAGTGGTGGGTGACGTGAAGCCTCATTCTCTGCTATGACATGCAGACTGATTCTCTGCTGACATGAAGCCAGATTGTCTGTTACGGGACCTCTCTCCTCTGCCTGTGTGCTAGGCCTAAATATATGCCAATGGACTGTTGCAGTGGTGGGTGACGTGAAGCCTCATTCTCTGCTATGACATGCAGACTAATTCTCTGCTGACATGAAGACAGATTCTCTGTTACGGGACCTCCCTCCTCTGCCTGGGTGCTGGGCCTAAATATATGCCAATGGACTGTTGCAGTGGTGGCTGACGTGAAGCCTCATTCTCTGCTATGACATGCAGACTAATTCTCTGCTGACATGAAGACAGATTCTCTGTTACGGGACCTCTCTCCTCTGCCTGTGTGTGTGCTGGGCCTAAATATATGCCAATGGACTGTTGCAGTGGTGGCTGACGTGAAGCCTCATTCTCTGCTATGACATGCAGACTGATTCTCTGCTGACATGAAGCCAGATTCTCTGTTACGGGACCTCCCTCCTCTGCCTGGGTGCTGGGCCTAAATATATGCCAATGGACTGTTGCAGTGGTGGCTGACGTGAAGCCTCATTCTCTGCTATGACATGCAGACTGATTCTCTGCTGACATGAAGCCAGATTCTCTGTTACGGGACCTCTCTCCTCTGCCTGTGTGTGTGCTGGGCCTAAATATATGCCAATGGACTGTTGCAGTGGTGGGTGACGTGAAGCCTCATTCTCTGCTATGACATGCAGACTGATTCTCTGCTGACATGAAGCCAGATTCTCTGTTACGGGACCTCTCTCCTCTGCCTGGGTGCTGGGCCTAAATATATGCCAATGGACTGTTGCAGTGGTGGCTGACGTGAAGCCTGATTGTCTGTTACGGGACCTCTCTCCTCTGCCTGGGTGCTGGGCCTAAATATCTGACAATGGACTGTTGCATTGGTGGCTGACGTGAAGCCTGATTCTCTGCTATGATATGAAGACTGATTCTCTGCTGACATGAAGCCAGATTGTCTGTTACGGGACCTCTCTCCTCTGCCTGGGTGCCTGGGCCTAAATATATGACAATGGACTGTTACAGTGGTGGCTGACGTGAAGCCTGATTCTCTGCTATGACATGCAGACTGATTCTCTGCTGACATGAAGCCAGATTCTCTGTTACGGGACCTCTCTCCTCTGCCTGTGTGTGTGCTGGGCCTAAATATATGCCAATGGACTGTTGCAGTGGTGGCTGACGTGAAGCCTCATTCTCTGCTATGACATGCAGACTGATTCTCTGCTGACATGAAGCCAGATTCTCTGTTACGGGACCTCTCTCCTCTGCCTGTGTGTGTGCTGGGCCTAAATATATGCCAATGGACTGTTGCAGTGGTGGCTGACGTGAAGCCTCATTCTCTGCTATGACATGCAGACTAATTCTCTGCTGACATGAAGACAGATTCTCTGTTACGGGACCTCCCTCCTCTGCCTGGGTGCTGGGCCTAAATATATGCCAATGGACTGTTGCAGTGTTGGGTGACGTGAAGCCTGATTCTCTGCTATGACATGCAGACTGATTCTCTGCTGACATGAAGACAGATTCTCTGTTACGGGACCTCCCTCCTCTGCCTGGGTGCTGGGCCTAAATATATGCCAATGGACTGTTGCAGTGGTGGCTGACGTGAAGCCTCATTCTCTGCTATGACATGCAGACTAATTCTCTGCTGACATGAAGACAGATTCTCTGTTACGGGACCTCTCTCCTCTGCCTGGGTGCCGGGGCCTAAATATCTGAGAATGGACTGTTCCAGTGGTGGGTGACGGGAAGCCAGATTCTCTGCTATGGAACCTCTCTCCAATTGATTTTGGTTAATTTTTATTTATTTAATTTTTATTTTAATTAATTTCCCTATCCACATTTGTTTGCAGGGGATTTACCTACATGTTGCTGCCTTTTGCAGCCCTCTAGCTCTTTCCTGGGCTGTTTTACAGCCTTTTTAGTGCCGAAAAGTTCGGGTCCCCATTGACTTCAATGGGGTTCGGGTTCGGGACGAAGTTCGGATCGGGTTCGGATCCCGAACCCGAACATTTCCGGGATGTTCGGCCGAACTTCTCGAACCCGAACATCCAGGTGTTCGCTCAACTCTAATAGTGATGCTTTAAAACCGATAAGTGTAATGAGACCAGTCATAATAATTCAAAAACATATCTGCTTGTCATTGGGCAGATAGCCGCAGCTCGTGTTATATTTCTTCCCCAATCATTTATCATTGGTCTCTGGTTTATTTATTGCCAAGTGGGAGGGGTGGAGTGTACACATCAGAGTATATATAGAGGGTGACCACTAGCAGGCGGTATAGAAGGCAAGAAGGACATCATGTTCACCATCTTCATTTTGCTCCTTAGCATCGGCCAGAATCATGCAGCCAGCTTGGTAAGTTCTACTGGAAGGTAGTTCCTATTACTTTTGGTGCATCGTGTGGCAAGTTATTTTTTCAGTATTACTACATACAAAATGTACAAATATTAAAAGCTATATTCCCATTACGATAACATCTCTCAACCTACAAACCCTAAAAACTTTTAATAGTTATTTTAATGCTCTTTCTTTCAGGTTCAAAAAGAAATGCGTTTTATAAAATCGTCTAACATTTACCCTACCCGGATTGCAGCTTTGCCAACAGTCCAGAAATTCCTGGACAGTCTGTCAAAATATGGAACTTTTTTTTTCCAGTGTCCATGAAAAAAATTTGACGTGTCCGTGTTTTTTAAATTTTTTATTGAGGTTGGTGGTACTTGAGCAGGTTATTTTGATTGTTATTCTCAGCATTTTAAAGGCTTATTCAGACGGCCGTATGCTGTCCGCAAAAATGCGGATTAGTTTTTTTTGCAGACAGTTCAGTATGTCGGATTGCATTCCGTATTTTTTCAGACCCATTGACTTGAATGGGGCCACGTCCCGATTTTTACTGACAAGTATAAGACATGTTTTATTTGTTTTGCGGAGCCGTGGAACGGAAGAAAAGGGCCCTAGGCTCACGTTAAATGCCAGTAACATGTTCAGTATTAGTATCTGGCCTATAGATGTATATTACTTACTGTATATCCTTTATAGTTTATTATAGTTTTCCAATTTGGCCATAAAAATGTTGGCTGTCCAGGATTTTTGGATACATTTTTCCAGAAAAAATACTAATTTAGGTTGACAAACCTGCTCGATTGTATGTCTAATATACTGCATATTTGATAAATGGGGCATATATTTGCTGCAATGGTGCTGCCATGAGGGCTGAGATCAGTAATATCATCATTTGCCTGCTAAAAAAAGCAGTAATACATCAGAGGAACCCGGGCAAACAATAAATCGCTGAAAATGGTCCCTCATAAAGCCTAACTTTCAATATTATTTCTCCTCTATATTTTAGAGGGAGTTTTAGGGTACAGCCACACAGTTGGGTTTCTGCATGATTTTTTGGAAGCCAAAATCAGGAGTGGGTCATAATAGGAGAGAAAGTATAATGGACAGATAAAACTTTTCCTCTTCCAAAACTTCATACAGAAAGCTGACCCTTAGGGTTATTGTAATTAAAAAAACTTTTGCTTATTATGCCCAACAAGTATCTCCATCCTCATTGGTTCCAGGTTACAGCATCTACATAGATACTGTATCTGAATGTGTTTTAGCTATCGATAGTTTTTAGAAGATACTGTTTCTCCTTACAACCAACTGGTGTAAGGTGTCCTAAAAGCAACGCTTGCTAGGAAAAGTATGCAAAATTAGCTTTCCTCCAGAAGCAAAAAAAAACTGTCTCTCTAGTGCCACATGTAAGTAGCTACTCTGAAAGCCAATGACTACATGAGACAGATATGCTGCAGTAATTTCTGGGACTTCCCTATTCATCTGAATGGGGCCACCAGAAATCTATGCGGTTGCCTCCAAAGCAAATCCTTTCAATTGAATCTAATCGACTTTCACTCTTTAGCCACATATTAATTCACCCATATGGAGCCTTGAGTTTAGGGTTTAGGGCCTCCTTGGTCTCCAAGTCATAGAAGCAATGGCAGCCTCTGCACCTCTGATAATCTTGCTTGCTTATACTTTTTGGTTGCTTATTCTAACGCTTTTATTTGTTATTTCTAGCATTTTACCAAAATTTTTAAATGTCATATTCAGTGAAATAAAAGTTTCTTCTTAAACAAATTTGTTTTGTCTCAACAGATTCAAAACTTCACTGGATCTCTGGATGAGCTGGGGATCTGTCATTGTTCTGTTGTCCTCCCAGACTCTACCTTTCCTGCAGATCGTTTTGAGATGCTGGAGATGTCCAACCAGAACATGGCCATCGCTGTTGAACAGCAAATCACTAAGGTAAAGAAGCATGACTGAAATAACTCATAACAGTGACCATGGAATCTGCTCCTAGACAATATTGTCTAATTATTAAGACGAGTATCTGAGGTATGGCTTCTGATCCAAAACCAACAAAATTCCATGTGCCACACCATCTTTTCCGGGTGCCGGTTGTATTATACAGCTAGTACCCTGCTCTCCCTGTTGGGATAAGAGTATTACAGCTTAACCCCCCTATGCTGACCATGGGAACTAAGTGGTTAGAGAGAGACAGGGGGCTCCCTTTGTCACCTCATGACCTCCCTTCATTGATGCAATCACTGGGTGCCGAGGGGTTGTTATGGAAGCCACGGGCCTTTTCAAATACGGATGGCTATTATGTCCTTCCATTGGCAGGGTCAAAAATGCATAATGTTAGTACGCTGAAATCCAGAAGTATTCAAGTGTATCAGAAGATCACATGTTCAGTTCTCTTAGTAGGGCATAGAAAATTCATTTTAAAAAAGTAAAAAAAATTGTAAAAGTTTTTTTTTTTAAATCACTGAAAAACACAGATTACCATTTTTCACTTACCAACAAGTCCATTATATAACTTAATGATAGAGTTACCATAAGTCCTTTGTACAGATAAGCATTGAAAAAAAGGAACCTTGAATTGTCGCTACTCAGTGATGGATTCAGAAAGTTGGCATCTCTTCCATATATTTATGAATCATATACAAATTACATGTTTCGGGACAGGACTAGTCCCTTTATCAGGTAGCCCCTTCATCAGGTACACATCAGGCCAGATTTATCATAGCCCAGCAGTGTACGCAGGTCTATGATAATCAGGCACGCTGCCGAATACTTCACCTGATTTATGACGACATGTACACCTCATCATAAATAAGGTGCAAGATTCTGCAGTCTGTGCTCCTGAACTAATGGCGTAGATTCCAGTGTTCTTTTATGGCAGAAAACTGTTGTAGAAGATAAATGTCCCCATTTAGGGAAAGTGGCGAGGTCGGCGGAGAGATGGCACTTGCGCAAAACTCACAAAAAAGGGCAAAGTCACAAATACTGAGTACATATGGAGCACATTATATGATAAATCTGGCCCATTATGTGTAATACCTGATGAAGGAACTAGTCCAATCTCGAAAAGTGTCATTTGTACATGGTTAATAAACATATAGAAGAGACTCCAGCTTTCTGAATCCATCATTGGCTAGGGCCAAGTCAAGTCCTTTTTCTACGCTTATCTGCATTGCTCTCCGGACATCATGTCGGCGGAACCACCAGGCTGCAGACACCACTGCAGCAATTTCTCAAGGTCTTTTGGGCTGTTGTGCAGTGTCGGACTGGGGTGCCTAGGGCCCACCTGTAAATTTCATTCTGTGGGCCCTCTGTACAGCTATATGCAAATATTACCTGCTCATACAGCGGCAGCAGTAAGACGCTACAAGATGCAGGGAAAAGAGGAAAACTGTCTGGCACCCCTCTGTAGCTAGAAGGCACTCACACAATAGATGCTTCTATAATAATACCTGGGCAGTCTGTTAACCTACCCAATTTTTTTATATGAACATAGGCTGGTAGAGGCGCTGAATGCTTCCTATCTACAAGTAGGTTAGTCAGTCTAATGTGCCATGTCCTACTTGTGCAGGAGGTGGGGAACTAGGGGCCCACCTTGTTCCATGGCCTACCAGTGGATTCACCTGTTCCCCTGTGGGCCAGTCTGAGCCTGCTGGTGTGTGCCCAGAACAACATCAGTTGAGTGGGACTAGTTTCTCTCCTCCCCACTTTTACCTAACGATACTGCTCTATGTGCGCTGTTTTTGTTTTTTTAAAGGGTTCCTCCAGGAATTAAGAAAATTAAAATACTTAAATATTACTTTATTATAAATATATTCCCAAATACTTTTCATTAGTTATAATACCTCTTTTTGCCTAGGGAGCAATCAACAGGGGGAATAAAATGGCCACCGTCCTATTGGTACACAACCTGTCCTAATCCCACAGGAGGACAAGTTACTTCAGAACACTGAGCTAAAATGCTGCCTCGTCCTCCTCTCTGCTCTGCTTGTCAGGGATTATGATCCTGAATACAGCTGATAAGATGTTCAGCTGAATCTCTTGGGAATGGAGTTCATGAGGAGACATGAAGTACAGAGAGGAGGTGGGGACGTGGCTAGCGAACTCCAGCTCTTGTATGCAGTCTCCATTAGCACAGTCTGTCCTCTTTGTACTTCATGTCTCCTCATGAACTCCATTCCTACAGAGATTCAGCTGAAGATCTTATCAGCTGTATTCAGGATCATAATCCCTGACAAGCAGAGCAGAGAGGAGGATGAGGCAGGTCTTTAGCTTAGTGTTCTGAAGTAACTTGTTCTGCTGAGTGATTAGCACAGGTTTTGCGTGTACTAATAGGACAGCGGCCATTTTATTTCTCCTAATGATTGCTCCCCAGACAAAACAAGCCATTATAACTAATAAAAGATATTTGGGAATGCATTTACAATAAAGTAATATTTAAGTATTTTAAATTTCTTAATTCCAGGAGAACTACTTTAACAGATTATGTAATTTATACAGCATAGTGAACTCCGTAAAAATAATAATAATGTAATCACAGTTTTTTCTTATGCTAACACCCCAACATTTTTTTAAAGTTATACAATACATTATTTGTACGGTAGTTGTATATATGTATATGTAGTTGTATGTACCCCAAATTATGCAGTTAAAAATACAAATTGTCCTGCAAAAAACAAGCTGTTATGCATCTAGGGGAAAACAAAAATATATGGTGTTTGAACTGTGAAGATGAAAAAGTGAGAAAAAAAACTTGATGTGTCAGTAATTAGGTCACATCTTAGTATGGCTCATCTGAAGAGCCGAAATCCCAAAACTTCACCTAAATTTTATCTGGCCTCCATGCCTAGCTTTTGACATAAGGCACTCGTGTCTTTTTCGGCTTCACATAACATTCCAAGCTTAGATATCACATCATGTAGGGAAATGCAAAACCAACCTTCCAATAATCTCTATTTTAGGTTGCAGCCATATGGTCAGGTTTCTCCATGCAGTTTTAAAGCCAAAATCAGAAGTGGAGCATAAAAAGAGAGAACGTATAAAGGGCCGATACAACCTCTACTCTTTTTGAATTCACTCATGGCTTTGGCTTCTAAAACTGCAGACAGAAACCTTTTGGGTACTGCAGATAATTTCACCCTGGTAAAAACCTTATATAAATTTACATTGCAGTTGCAGACACAAGCATAGCTTAAAGGGGGCATAACTTTAGTGTACTCTGTCAGAACTGTCTGTACCGTTTTATCTGTCTCTGCTCTGTGCCTAAACTGTGTACTATACTGATTTCTATCTGTACTACCTATACTCCATGTACTATACTGCTCTCTGCCTGTACTACATGTACTTCACTGTTCCATCATGAAGGCACTCCATGCCCCTGCCACCCCACTATACGGGGCGGGCATGGGTGCTTGATCACTCACCCAGCTTTTGTCCTTCCAGCAGTGGGGACAGCCGTCTGAGTCCTTTGTCCCCCACTGCAGACTGTCTTCCTGTCTTCACTGGGCAAAAGTGCGCTCCTCGACTCTTAAAGAGCCAGTCCACTCTACTTAGATTGTGAGCCCCTATTGAGGGCAGCTTGATGCTAAAGTCTAAAGTTCATCAGAATATAGCAGGTCTATATAAGTGTGGAACTTAAATACACTCTCTCATCTTTGCCATCCAATAGCTGGATAGCTGTCTATACTCAAGCCAATCTTTCCCAAGGGAGAGGTGCCTGAGATTAGCTTCCTCTTACGAGTGAAGGTGTGTTATTCTAATCATCTGCCCGTGTACCATACTTCTGCCTGTTACTGACCTTAGCCTGTCTATCATTCTGACCCTTTTTAGGCCTGCCTCACAGAATCACACAAACTCTGCCTGGCCTCATCTTTCCCTATTTCCTGACTATGATTATTGCCTGATCCCTTCTCACCAGTGTATCTGACCCCCATGGGTCAGCTGAGAACTACACCAGGACTATTCCAAGAGGTAATGACCTAGTGGTTCCCCTGCAGTGAAGTCTAGATCCCTGTATATGGGTTAAAGGGTGAAAACCAGGGGACTACCAGTACTCAAAGTCAAAGCTCTTAGTTGGCACAGTTGTTAGTTGTTCCACAACCATTGCCCTTTACAGCAAGTGCAAGTGATGGCTCCTACTGGCTCACCCGTAAAAGGTCTACCTGAAATATTTAAAGACCTTTCTCAGCAGCGTGAATGGCAGGAGCAAATACTGGGGCTGCTCTGGCCCAGATTACTTTGTGCTAAACTTATTGCCCACTATCCAAGCTAATGACATGGTTTGACCAAGCAAAGTCAGTTGGACCTGCTCACCGCAGTACAAATTGCAGCATAAATGCCCAGGGTACATTCGCCAGTCAAAGATTTTACTGAGAGAGACTTTAGCAAGAAAGTGTATACAAGGGCCATAAAATATATCCTTGCCAAAAGGTATACATTGCTGTCCGGGAAAGGAGCGGCACTATGCACAGATGAGACTACTTCCCTGTTGTTGGATATACGACAACTCCCAGAGAAAAGAGAGAATTTTCTTCTTTTTTTAGACTGGCCTGGTTACTGTTACATCACAACATGCTGGCTTTTACACACCACTTAATATTAACGGCACCCCATGCATACATCAGACAGGGACCCCAACGACAGAAGGTGCCCAGATGGAAGAAAGGGTGCACACTCCTCTCACTGGACCGGCCCAGGGAGCAAAGGCCGGAGGGAAACCACTGTGACACTAATCTTGCAGTCAGAACTACTACCACTCTTATCCTCTGCTCTGGCTTCTCAAGGGCTTACTGCACTCCCTGAAACCCTCTTTATGTCATCCTCCCCTTCAGGCTTCTCTCTAGTCCAGCCTTACTTTACTGCTCTTAAATTGTGCTACTTGTACTGTACTCTCTGCTTGTACTCCATGTACTGTACTGACATATACCAAAGGACTCTACTGCTCCACTCCGCCTCCAGTACATATGCTGTATCCCTATCTATCGGTACAACATGTACTGTACCATTACTGATGAGTGGCAGGGGTCATATTCGAATTTGTGATATTTCGCAAATATTTTGTGGAATATTCGTTATATATTCTTTTTTTTTTACGCGGAAATCGAATATGCGAATATTGCGTGCTCAAAACAGGCGTGGGTCAAAAATGAATATATAGTACTGTAGAATGTAGTGCTATATATTCGTTTTTTAGAATATTCGTCATTTTCTTCCATCTGAAGTGAACACATGATTGCTCCCTGCTTCTTGCTTGTGGGCCAATGATGTAATTCGCCCACAAGCAGGAAGCAGGGAGAAATCGTGTGTTCAGATAGAAAAAAATGCAGAATATTCGTCATTACGAATATATAGCACTATATTCTAAATATTCGCGAATTCTCGAAGTGCTGATATTCGAGATTAAATTCGTTATTCGTATATTCGCGCTCAACACTATGTACCACTGCTTACCTGTAGTTCATAAATTATACAGATTTATGCCTATGTTACCTGCACTGTATTGCTCACTACTAGTACTGCATGTACTGTACTAATTTCTACTATACTGTCTCAGTTTTTGCTTTGACTGAAATTAAACAGACTTGCAATATTCTCATAGATCCACCAGTATGAGAGTACACTGAATAGTTACACTGAGCGTCTGGCTAACCTGACCAAACGTGTGGAGGAGATGGAGACTGGAGGTTTTTCATACACTGAGCTGGAGTTTGAGCTGGTGAAGTTGGAGATCAGAGAAATGGAGGCTTTGATACTGCAGCTGAAATCTTCAATAGATGGTACTAATGTTCTAGTGGAAGCTTTGTACCTAGAGGTAAGACAAAGCCTACCATTTATTTCTTTATTATGAATTGTGATTAGATATGCTCACAAGCAACCAGATGGATTCCTCAGTAACTTATTCTTGTAATCTTATAATTAACGTTTTCCATAGACCAACCCACCATTTTGTCATTATGTTGTTTTAGATCCGCAACATTTCCATCATGGTGAACCAGCTGGAGGTCTACGACAAGAATAATGTCATGGTAATCAGAAGAGAAATTGCAGCACTGAAGAAACGCCTTGAAGATTGTGAAAAGAACCAGACAACAAAGCCAACACCTTACCCTCCAGTTCCTCCAATGAATAATGGTATGTCAAAACTAAATTTTCTTGGTTAAATGGCTTCAATCACCAAGACAAAACATAAAACTGTTTCCCTAGGAAAAACAAGCCACCCTGAGATGCCTCCCAAATAAGTCCCCCTATATGAATGATATTTTATAAACTTTTTGGAGTTACCGTGACTAATTACTGCATGGTGCACCGTGATGTACCTTCTACAATATGTCTGCCTTACGGTGTGGCTTTAGAGCCCAAATAATGCAGTGACACAGTGTATCATACAGTGCCAACACAACATTGCCCAATCAATGAATTATGGAATTAATCCAGTGCTGCTGCCAGTGGGGTACATAGAGAAGTAAGGGCCCCATAGCAAGGATCAAACCAGGCCCCCCACACAGGACAGAAGGGTTTCTGCCTAAACCCTTTTCAATGACCCTTGGGCCATTTTTCCACTGCTTCATTTGCTAAAAGTTGCTCCTTGAGAGTCCAGACCAAGTTTTCACCTCCAGTAGAAGAGAAGATAATCCCAAGACTAGGCCCCCTCTTGCCCTGGGCCCCATAGTAGTCGCATGGTCTGCCGTTATGGTAGTTACGCCTCTGGCTGCTGCCTTCTGATAGTTTTAGACATAAAGTATTGGGATCAAGGATGCCAGCTACACGTGTCCAAGTCATCAAAGCTAGTGTTGCTCCTTTCAGTAGTGATAAATTATATGCCCTGTGTGATATCACCAATCATAGGGCAAAGCACACAGCACTGGGCCATGAGTAGCAACCCATCCAGGGGGTTAGCTATTGTGGAAGCGGGAAAGAGGTTGCTACGATGCCCAAACTTCAGAAGGGGCCCACCCCAGAGGACTGAAGCATTTTATAGTCAGGGTCCTCTCAACAGTATTATACAATAACATTATATACAGGGACACTATATAAAGTAACATGACATATAGTATATAAGTGTCGGAAATGAACAGAGTGGCTGTCTGCCCTGCTCTGAGAGAGCTATCTTGCCTAGCTGCAGGAGTAAGGGTTGCTAGGGGTTGGGGGCCAGGATCGGACTGGCCAACAGAGGAACAGGTTAATCCCCCGGTGGGCCCCTGAGCAAGGTGGGCCCCTAGTCTCCCACCCCCTGCACAAGTGGCACATAACACATTAGATTTACTGCAATATATATATATATATATATATATATACAGTACAGACCAAAAGTTTGGACACACCTTCTCATTCAAAGAGTTTTCTTTATTTTTATGACTATGAAAATTGTAGATTCACACTGAAGGCATCAAAACTATGAATTAACACATGTGGAATTATATACATAACAAAAAAGTGTGAAACAACTGAAAATATGTCATATTCTAGGTTCTTCAAAGTAGCCACCTTTTGCTTTGATTACTGCTTTGCACACTCTTTGCATTCTCTTGATGAGCTTCAAGAGGTAGTCACCTGAAATGGTCTTCCAACAGTCTTGAAGGAGTTCCCAGAGATGCTTAGCACTTGTTGGCCCTTTTGCCTTCACTCTGCGGTCCAGCTCACCCCAAACCATCTCGATTGGGTTTAGGTCCGGTGACTGTGGAGGCCAGGTCATCTGACGCAGCACCCCATCACTCTCCTTCATGGTCAAATAGCCCTGACACAGCCTGGAGGTGTGTTTGGGGTCATTGTCCTGTTGAAAAATAAATGATGGTCCAACTAAACGCAAATCGGATGGAATAGCATGCCGCTGCAAGATGCTGTGGTAGCCATGCTGGTTCAGTATGCCTTCAATTTTGAATAAATCTCCAACAGTGTCACCAGCAAAGCACCCCCACACCATCACACCTCCTCCTCCATGCTTCACAGTGGGAACCAGGCATGTAGAGTCCATCCGTTCACCTTTTCTGCATCACACAAAGACACGGTGGTTGGAACCAAAGATCTCAAATTTGGACTCATCAGACCAAAGCACAGATTTCCACTGGTCTAATGTCCATTCCATGTGTTCTTTAGCCCAAACAAGTCTCTTCTGCTTGTTGCCTGTCCTTAGCAGTGGTTTCCTAGCAGATATTCTACCATGAAGGCCTGATTCACACAGTCTCCTCTTAACAGTTGTTCTAGAGATGTGTCTGCTGCTAGAACTCTGTGTGGCATTGACCTGGTCTCTAATCTGAGCTGCTGTTAACCTGCGATTTCTAAGGCTGGTGACTCGGATGAACTTATCCTCTGCAGCAGAGGTGAGTCTTGGTCTTCCTTTCCTGGGGCGGTCCGCATGTGAGCCAGTTTCTTTGTAGGGCTTAATGGTTTTTGTGACTGCACTTGGGGACACTTTCAAAGTTTTCCCAATTTTTCGGACTGACTGACCTTCATTTCTTAAAGTAATGATGGCCACTCGTTTTTCTTTACTTAGCTGCTTTTTTCTTGCCATAATACAAATTCTAACAGTCTATTCAGTAGGACTATCAGCTGTGTATCCAGCTGACTTCTCCACAACGCAACTGATGGTCCCAACCCCATTTATAAGGCAAGAAATCCCACTTATTAAACCTGACAGGGCACACCTGTGAAGTGAAAACCATTTCAGGTGACTACCTCTTGAAGCTCATCAAGAGAATGCCAAGACTGTGCAAAGCAGTAATCAAAGCAAAAGGTGGCTACTTTGAAGAACCTAGAATATGACATATTCAGTTGTTTCACACTTTTTTGTTATGTATATAATTCCACATGTGTTAATTCATAGTTTTGATTCCTTCAGTGTGAATCTACAATTTTCATAGTCATGAAAATAAAGAAAACTCTTTGAATGAGAAGGGGTGTCAAAACTTTTGGTCTGTACTGTACATATATTCAATGTACAGCACCTCAACCAGCCTATTTTCATATTAAAAAACTTGTTAGATTAATTATTATGTTTGAATGTATCCGTATGGTGGGCCCCCCAAATAAATTTTACTGGTGGGCCCTAGGTACCCCAATCTGACACTGTTGGGGGCCCATTCAAAAATTTGCTGTGGGGCCCAGTCAGTTCTAGTTACGCCACTGGACCCATCCTTAGCCTGTTTTCCTATGCCTGCTTTATTGCCTTTATTGCCACATCTGTATAGCCTTCTTTGAGGGGGGCATAAAGTAGAGGCAGGTACACCAAATTCAGGTCCGTTATGTCTACCTGTGGTATAGCTTTTGTGACACCTACAGCACTGTGAGGAAGGAGTCCTCTGCATTGATGAGATGAAGGCTTTCCCCACCCTCCAACTGCTCAATTGACAGCTTTCTCCTTATTAGTGGACATAGGGATAAAGCTGCTAATTAATCAGTGGCTGGAGGATGGAGGTGGTATTCCACAGCTGATGAATATTAAGTATTCCTTGCAGATTGGAATGAGTATTACAATGAATAAAGCCTAAATTTTCCAAAAGCTGCACCACAGGATGACGTGGAAGACACAGCCCTGACTTTAGTGTCCCTGCCAATACCTTATGGCAGCAAAAAATATAGTAACGGGCACCTTTGCATCCAGTGGCCATATAAAAACCTCTCTATAAGGGCAAGTTAATACAGATACCGGTGAGCAGCCTATACCAGGCGTATATAAATATCACAGATCGAAGGTGCAAAGACATCACAGAAAGGGAAGCCAGTTTCTTTTAACAGAGCATCCTTGTAGGTAGACTTACTTCTCCAGTCAATGTACAGAGAGCCCCTTGAGGAGCTGAGGATTGGAGTGATAGTGGCCCCCAACTAGAAGATTTATCACATTGATCTTCCCCGGGCAGTAGCTCCCTAGGGCCGGTGCAGTGAAAAGGAGGGTACAGCTGAAATCTACAGAGAGAAGTAAAGCATACGAATGACAACATGGCTCAACCTAAGAGAAGCACTCACTGTGAAAAGGGTGGCCCCACAAATTGTCCTAAACCCAAAGCATACACCACCAGACACACTATAACACATATTAAAGGGCTGTTCCCTAATTTCTGGACCTCTCCAGATGGCGGGACCCACATTGTTGATCATACTTACCTGATCCCCAGCACTAGATCCTGGCTCGTTCTATGGTGCCTTAGTGTAAACTTCCTGTTTGATGCCGCTGCAGCCAATCACTGGCCCTTGCTCTCCTTACATCATGTCAAATGGTCACATGACTCAAGGGAAGCAGATCACCGGTGAGGCCGGTGATTGGCTGCCGCAGCATCAAACTGGATGTTTGCCTGGAGGGACCTAAGGCAGGCAGCACAGGAGATCAGGTAAGTCTCAACAGTCTGAGAGGTCTGCTAATTAGTGCACTATCAAGAATATGGTTAAGCAAATTGGTTTTGGATTGCCGTATTCTTTTAAAAACTTTGTTAAAAATATTGGCTCTGTCCTACTGTAAAAAGTATGGCCTCCGCAGAGGTCTTTCTGAAGCTTCAGCAAATATCGCCTTACTTCGCCTCGCCTCTATCATGTGTCACTTTGTTTATTCACATAAATTACTGTATCATAATACTAAGCTGAACTCGGCTTCGTGCCTCATTTACAAAGCCAAGTTCAGCTTCGTATTTTGATACACTAATTTATGCGAATAAACAAAGTGACGTGATAGAGGTGAGACGAAGTAAGTCTCGCAATATTTGCTAAAATATCGGAAAGACCTCCGCAGAGGCAATGGATTTTAAAGTAGGACAGAGCCCATATTCTTAACAAAGTTTTTAAAAGAATCGGGTTGGGATACAGCAACCGAACCCAATTCGCTCAACCCTAGTCATAAAAATGATGCAAAGGGAGCAGGTCACCACTGCAGCCTGTGAATGGCTGCAGCAGTCACATGTTCTCTTGTCAATGGATGTTGATCTCAGCGTGGCAAGTAGAGGAAGAGCCATCCTGGAGCATTGCACAGCTAACCCACTGACGAGGACCAGCATGATCTCCACTGCGGGCTGGCCACTCTGGGAGGTCTGTCTTACTCTTGGATAACCCCTTTAAGTGCCCCCATACACTGTGATTTCCCCTCATCTCTAAACTGAATACTTATTTAAGCCACGTTCCCACAATGAATGGTGCAGAGCTGGACTACATTGGCCTCCGGTCTGCACTGCCTGTGGCTCGGCTCAGCAGGCGTGATAACATCACTGTGTCCTGCTTCACCATTGTATTCAACTGTACTTGTATACCACTGAAGTTAGGACATGCAGACATGTTAAGCTATATTTACATAGCCCTTATGCCCTCTGCAAGGCTTTTTTTTAGGGTATATTTTTGAATACCAGAAAGAGGTATTCAGACTATACTGTGACCACTTTGGTACCTTTAGACTCAGTTTGACCTACTTTCTGCATTTTTGCCGGACAGAATAGTGTGGTTGCTATCTTCAATTAGCTAGTTACTCTTATTGTTCACAAATATAGTTATAACCACGCCACATGCACCGCTGACCTCTGAGTGCCGACCGAAACCCTCTTTGTATCACTGTTGACTAAGAGGAACCGAAAACAGTTCAAACAGAGTCTAAATAGGAATCCTTTTAACTCTGGTTAGTCTACTAAAGTCAATATACCCATCGCTGTATACTTCTGAATACCATTTTTGGGTATTCAGATGAATACACCCCTGATGGAAAGCCTTGAGAAGGCCTCAAGCACTATGGGAATGCCGCCTTACTTGTGTTGTGAGGCCACAAATACATTTGCTTTTCTTATTGTGCAGGTACCTGTCAACATGGATCGATTAGTGGTATCAGTAAACCATTTGTAGTGCAACTGAACTATCTAGGATCGAGCTACAGATATGGAGGATGGGGAAGAGATTCACTAGCAGGAGCTGATCAGGATGTTCACTGGGTGGCTCCTCTCAGTACAAATGCACGGGCAATGGACACTTTACGTACCTACATTACATACAGCGATCTTCTGATCTATAAATATTCCCTTGATAGAAGCTTCCCAAGTGGAAGTTTCGGACAAGGTGGTGGAATGATCATGTTTAATAAAACAATGTACTTTAATTGCTACAGCAGTAGAAGCATATGCAGATACAGTCCACAGACCAATAAAGTGGAACTCTCAGTAACTCTCCCTAATGCTGCTTACAACAATCAGTTCTCCTACTCGTCCTCAGCGTACCAAGACATTGACATGGCCGGTGATGAAGAAGACCTATGGGCAATTTATTCAACTGCAGCAAATGCTGGAAACATTGTTATCAGTAAAATAGATCCAATATCTCTTGCAGTAAAACAGACCTGGACCACTGGCCAGTACAAACCAGCAGTCACCAACGCATTCATGGTGTGTGGTGTCTTGTACGCTACTAGAGCCATCAGCACAAAACAAGAAGAGATATTTTACATGTATGATACTAAAACTGAGAAGGAAGGGTATTTTAGTATTCCCTTGGAAAAACCAATGGATATTGTGCAGAGTTTGTCCTATAATCCCAATGATCATAAGCTCTACATGTACAATGATGGCTACTTAGTCAACTATGACCTCACTTTTAAAAATCTTTAGGAAGATAAAACTGAAATATAACCCTATGAGTCCACATCGCCACAGAGTGTTCATAACAGAGTAGGTTTTCCATATTTCCCACTAGGACAGCAATGAAACCATCAAGTGCCCCTTATGATCCAGTGAAACCAGGACGATGGCCAATCCTGTCCTAATTGTGCAAAATCAACAAATATTCCTATTAGAATAGACAAACCCTAAATGTGTCTCCATGGTAACAGACAACAGACCCTGCGTAGTCTGATCCTGCAGTGCTAATTCCTTCTAGCTGCCCCCAATTTCTTGCTGATCCACCAAATGTATGTTTGAATCATGAACAGTAAGGTACAGCAAGAACTGAATATCACTGAAGGATCAGACCGCACAAGATTTGTCAGTCTGTTAGCAAGGATTGTGGCTGTATACAAAAAAAAGTAGGATATTTTTAATTAAGATTTGCAAAGCCGCTTTATTTTTTTATTTTTAATGTATTGGAGGAGAAAAAAAAATGAAATGCAGGTGGGCATAGCCTTTAAGATTGTCCTTGGAAATATAGGATTTCTGCCTGAATGAACACTGAATTATGAATCTTATGATTATTTTTTCATCTGTCCTTAAAGCTTAACGTTTAACATTCAAATTGTGAGTTTGCCTTTCAACATTTTTTTATTTTTTACATGGAATTAATTTACAGAAGCATTTGCAAAGTCACTTTGCAGCTACTTTACAGATCCTAAATTGCAATTTGTAATTCTACACACTGTAGATCCCAATCCTCCAAGGATAACCTACGTGCCTTCAAAGAGCTTGCACTGGTCACTTGCATTCTAGAAAGTATCTGCATCACTCTAGTTAACGTTCAGTAATGTGGAATCTGGAAAACTAGATGTCCCATAGCATCATGGGAGCATAATACGGCTTATAGGGAATGTATCTGACCATACTCTTATTGTTTCCAAGCGACCCAGCAGAACTGTGAATGCAGCCCTGGACTAAAATAGATAACAAGATAGGAATGCAGGATTTTAAAAGGGAATTCTGCCATCCCAATGGTAACCACTTTGTGCATAAATTACATCAAACATTTTTAAAAAGGGAGTGGCCGCATTTAGAGGGAAATCACTGCATTGAGATATAAACAGTCTCTATTGAATTCATGAGTAAATATGCCATAGATGAAAGCAGAAATAATTCTACAAATTTGTAGGGTTTTCTTTAAAGGCTATGTACACCTTCGGGGGCAATTTTTTAAATAATTGCATTGTAGTAATTTTGAGCTGAAAGTATATTTTTTTTAAATTGGTCTTTAGTAAAAATATGGAGCCCTTTTTTCTGTACAGAGCTGAGATGCTCTAACATCACCCTTTGGATTTTCTGTCTTTTCTGTCACACCAGGAGCTGACGGACTCCTTATTTTTGCTCTATGAAATTATGAACACTCATTATAGCTCAGTTATTATGTTACTGATAAGAATCTGGCTTAAATATCTGTTTATGGGGCACAAAGTGAAAGTACCAGTCACACAGCTAGAAAACCAGTTACCCCATTGTGACAGAACAGTTAAATATTTTTAATAAATGCCAATTGAAAAAAATTATTTTTAGCCAGTTATGAGTAACATGCAATCACAAAAAAAATTGCCTCCGAAGGTGTACATAGCCTTTAAACTGTCAGTGGAGGTTTCCAGGTAGTAGGATATTTCTCACAGTGCACCTCAGTAATGTTTTAGCAAAGTTTAAATTTTCCATGTATATCTATCTATAGACTCTAAAATGTGTTCATATTAGGACAAACTCTTTCACACTATTTAACAGGGATAAATCAGGGTCTGTATAGCTGCAAAAATTATTAGAATGTATACTAATGCTAAGGTATTATACGCCTGTTTTCTTTAGAATTGTTTCATCTATAACATTCATTAAATAAAATCAGAAGTGTGCAAATGTGATGTGCCACTGTCCATTTATTACCCTCTCTTACTTCTTTCTGTATGCATTCAGTATATATACATTGCACACCATGGTCTAAAACTATACGTTTGGTGCAATCTATGCGTATTCTACAAATCAGTAGTATTAATTATTTTTATTGATGATATTTATCATTTTGAGCTTACAGATCTAGTGAAGAGACATGCAAATAGGGTAAATTATCAAATATAAATGTTTTAGTGAGAAAAACACTAGGTAACGATGATAATTTCAGTGGGGCTGGCCAACGATCTAATATACATGGTGACCTCATGACTCTTCCCCCAATAGATTTTGGTGGATATATATATTAGGTTGTTGGATTTCAACATGTCCAATCCTAAAATGAATGTTATTACCAGTGGGTAAGAACCAGCTGTCTCACAAGACCAACTCCCTCTGAGAGCGATGTCTGAGTACACCCCTTGTTCTTCACATGATATCTTTAATGGTGAGGAGAGACTTTCCCGAGGGGTGTACCAGGTGCTACCTCAGAGGGGAATTGAAACACAAGGGAATCAGGATATGAGTGTGAACCCACTGGACTGACCTCCAGGTGACACAATACACCAGTTTATGCTGGGAGGCCAGAGGCTGATCAGACGGAAGCGTAGTCAGGGTATGAAGGCAGAAGTCAGGGCAGGCAGCGAGTCCGTAAATGTAGACCAGGGTCCGGGCCAGTGGCAATCAGGCAAAGTCCATAAAACGTAATGCAAAGCCCGGTACACAGAATGAAAAGAAACACCAGAACACCTTAGCTCAAAAAGGAAACTAGACTAGCTAGGAACCTAATTGCTCAGGCAACTCCCAGTTGAATGAGGTGCCTTTAAATACACATTGCAGATCAGCCATAGGCTGTGGAAGATGGAGGGCTTGCGCATGCTGCCTTACAAAAGAAGGAGAGACACACTCTAACAAACCTTGTGCACACTCTAACAAGCAGTACAGAACTCAGAGCCAGGGCATAAGCTCCACTCAGAGCTAGAAGAAAGATGCCAGAGACTACATATCTGCACCCGTACTATCAAGGATAAGGAAGCTCTGGCACGGGGCATAGATACAACAGTTAAGCTACCAGCTGCCTGCACTTGTCAACATGGCTCGCTGCAGCAGGAGAAAGTGAAGGAGTCCGACGCCCGTGTCTGCATGTAGGGGCAGCAGCTCAGGCACAGAACGCTGGGCTAACACCCGATAAACAAGCGCTTCATTCATCAGGTGATCAGTTGCATCTTTAGACAGACAGATTATCCAAAGCAAGCGTTTGTAGGACATTCATCCCTGAGAATCTGCCAGATATGTGGAAACTCCTCCACCAGGAAACCCCTCAAGTCCATCTTAAGTTTTTAGTATAAAATGTCTGTGGCAAATCAAAGCAAACCATGATGAATGAATTAATGAATAACTTATATAGCGCTACAATTGCGAAATAAATCACCTCAAGGCGCTTTTGCAGCCCTTGACCGCCTGTGCTTTCAGAAGCGGTGGGTCTTGAGCTTCTTCCTAAAGGCTAGATGGTTTTCTTCTGAGCGGATCTCCGCAGGTAAGTGTTCCATAGCCGGGGACCTTCGTTCGCCTTTTGATTTGTAGCGGGTCTTGGGGATATGGAGGAGGTTCTGGTTAGCTGACTGGAGGGGGCGACCTGGGGTGTAGTGCTTTATTTTTTCGCAGAGGTATTGGGGTGCTTTCCCTTGTGTACATTTATGGGTGAGGCAGAGGGTCTTGAATTTGATCCGATCCTTCACGGGTAGCCAATGGAGGGTCTTCAAGGACAAAGTAATAGATTCCCAGTTTTTTTTTCCAGTTATCAGTCTGGCGACTGTGTTCTGGACAACTTGCAAACGTAAAATTTGATATTTGGGAAGTTCTAGATAGAGGGAGTTTGCGTAGTCCAGTCTGGAATTGATGGTTATTCCAACTACTGCTGCTGCGTCTCCTTCAGGGATGAAGGGAATGAGTCTGCGCAGCAGGCAAAGAAGATGATGGGATCCACTGACTACTGATCCTATTTGTGCATCCATTGTCATGTCTGAGTCAAAGATGACTCTGTAATAGTGCTGTGTTAAGGGTGCTGAGTGTGTCTTCAGTTGTGCAATTTTGTGTTAGCGCAGCTATTTTGTTAGATAGTGTGGTTTTGAAAAGTTGTGAGTATAATTTCTTTTGTGATCTTGTCCAGTGTGTAGTTTTTAAGTGTGTTGGTTTTTGGCAAATGGTGTCAGTGGTTATTTTGAATTTGATGGCTTGGTGGTCCGTCCATGGCAGTGGCATGTTTTCCAGTATGTTGATGTCGATATTTTGTTTGAAGATGAGGTCAAGAGTGTGACCCGAAACATGTGTGGGAGCCCTTATCAGTTGTTGCAGACAGTTGGCTGATGCAGACAGTGGTGATGGGGTCCTGGGAGGAGTTGGCCCAGAGGTTGAAGTCCCCGAGTAGCAGGAGGTTTTTGGTTTTCAAAGTGAGTGAAGAGATGAATTCCGTGAGGGATGTGAGGAGGTGTGTCTTTGGTCCCGGTGGTCTGTAGCATAGTAATATGTGGATGGTGTCCTGGGGTGTTGTTTGGAGTTGAAGTGTGAGTGTTTCCATAAATGGCAATGTGCTCTGTACAGTTGGTTTGGTGAGGATAAGATGGGATTTATAAATCACCGCTAGGCCGCCTCCTCTTTGACCGACTCTGTGCTCAGTTAGGATGGAGTAGTTCTTCGGCACTAGTTCTTCTAAGATGGTGTTACAGTCCGGCGTTAGCCAGCTTTCTGTGATAAAGAGACAGTCCATGTTGTGTTGAGTGATGAGGTCGTGGATTTCGTGTTTGTGCGTCACTGCTGATCTGGTATTAATTAGGGCGCATGACAGGTGTTGTGCTGGAAGTGGTATGGTCCTGTTTTGGATCGGTAATTTCAGGTTAGTTCTTAGAAATTGTTCTTTTTGTAGTATTGTTTGGGAAGTGGTTGGAAGTGGTGTGGCGGTATTCCTTAGACTGAGGAGGGTGCTAGATGAGTATTTGATGGTGTACATGATGGGTGAGCGCTCTGGAGCGCGTGCCACCAGCCGGAGAACACCCGCAGGGCCGCCGTCGCACAGACCGCACACCAACAGGCGCCTCTCCGCAGACCACCACAAACACCCGGCAAGAAGCGCACAGCGCCACAAAAGAAAAACCCTCCACCCACCGCAAACATATAGCAATATATGAGCAGTATGGTTATAAAACTAATTAATAATTATAAAATCAAACAATGTGGCTATAGTAGTCACGGTCCTTCCTTAAGATTAAATTAAAAATTCGAAATAAAAATTTAAGCTGCGGAGCTCTCGCAGCCTACAATGTAATATCATAAAAACTGTTCCGTAAATACTCAATAAAAATGTTCTAAAAGGTGAGGTTGATATACTTGATCAATGAGATGCTGTTTCAAATGTCAGGTCAGCTGATATACTGTAGAAAACCTGTGATGATGCTATGGTTTAACAGTTTTTTTTTGATATATGGATTAACAGATGAAAAGTTTGGCAAGACAAGTATTATAGCCATATAATATTCACTATGTAAACAATGTTCATCACAAGCTCTATGTACAATAGCAGATAACCTGGACCCTATGTGGTTGGGTTTTTCAGCTCCACACAAGCAATAAGGCAGTGATATTAAAGGGGTTATCCCACGATTAATGTAAAAATGAAAATCAGACACCATATAGTACATGATAATCTCTTTCTAACAAAGCTAGAACCAGCCCTGTACCTCACATGGAACCAGAGATCTCCCCATTCATTGCTCTACTAGATTTAAAATAAACTAATAGCTCAAGTGGAGTGTCTTTTCTGCTGGAGTTCTCGCCCTATCACAGCTCAGGAGGCTGTTGAAGGATGAAACTGAGCATGTGCGACCATCTCAGTGAGCAGGACAAAGAAATAAGAAAAAGAACAAACAGCAGGTGTCGCTATACAGATACATTGCATTGAAAAACTTAATGGCTATACAATTTTTTTTAACTACATGCAATTACAAAAGTATTCAGATCCAGGTGCTGGTCTGTAGAATATTTTTCTTTGGACAACCCCTATAATGCTGACCCCCAGGTGTTGTCCTTGAGCACATTGTGAACTCGAAATCATAGATATCCCACAGAATGGAGGACACTATCTCTCAGGCTATAGTATGTCCCTTAAAATGGAGGATGTTCTCTCTTATTCTACCTTAGATAAAATATATAATAGTATTCTCGATAAAACGGAGAATACTCTATTTCCCAATGTACCCCAGATAAAATGGAAGATGCTCTCTCACAGTCTATCTGAGATAAAATGTCACGATCCCGGAAAGAATTATGGAGGGATCCTCGTGGGATTATAATCATCCCAGAGATTTTACACTTAGGGTTTTTTGGCGGGAATTTTCCCGCCAAGAATGTGAGGTATTTGGGCTAAAAATAGTAAGGTTACTGGGCAGAGTGGCAGAGGTCATTCATTGGGTTGGGGAGGGACCTATTAAATTACGTTGCTGGGCAGAATGGAATAGGGATGCCCAGCAACAAGTATGGGATTGGGTGGGAGCTTCGGGCTGAGACCCGGTTAGCCGTGCGCTGTCAGACGAGTACCTGTGGAAGGATTGCTGCCCCGCCAGTCCTTCCCCCCTTTTTTATTTTTATTTTATTTTATTATTTGTCACGGCTGCTTTATTAGAAGGAGGGTAAAAGTCGCTCACTGATAAGGTGAGCGGACGAGTTGAGTCAGTAGTTTAGGCCGACCTTATGGCTGGTCTAATTATTAGTTTGTTAATAAGATATTGAAGATGATTTAATTCATTGATGATTTATTTATGTGTATTTTTATTGGGTTAAGCTATTGGTTAGTTAGTTATAGGGTTTGGGTATGATTTATAATCCCATAAAACATGCTCTCCCTGTCTACCTCAGATAAAATGGAGGATGCACCCTTTTTCTAAGACTACCTCAGATGAAATAGAGGATGCTTTATCTCTCTCTCAGTCTACCTCAGATAAAATAAGACTTTTACCTCACTTCTCCAGCTCCTCCTAGCTCCTGTGGCTTTGGAAACTTCAATTACTAAAGTGGGGTATGAGGAAAGTATCCTATAACACATTTTGTACTCCAGGATCCTCTGACACATTTCCACTTATTTGATCTAATCCAGGAGTACTTTCTTCATTTATTCAAAGGTGAATAAATAGATTTATTTAATAAATGATTTATAAAATGGAGGAGGTTCTTTCTCTCTCTCTCTTTCAGTCTACCTAAGATTAAATAGAGGACGCTCCCGCTCTCTCAGTCTACCTTAGATGATAATAATCCAGCCAATTCCTCATGGTTATTCTGACAGGGGTAAATGCTTCTAAGATCTACAACTGATCTGTCAATATTTTCAAGAAGACATCAATTTAGGTGTTCCCATTAATGGGGGCAGTCTTCTTACAAGGCAGCCTGAGATCAGTGAATGATCCCTCATCAATTTCTCTCTGGATTTATAAAAAAGCTGTGTTAGGTACAGTACTCTAATGTCCTCCATTCCCACCCCCGATATCTGATACTGTCTTTTGTTATGGGTCAAGAATTTGCACGATTAGTTTATGTACTAACAAATTAAGGTGTTTGACTTGAAAGGCTTCCCCGCACTGAGATCGGGAAAGCCGTTAATTCACTGAGGCAACCTCCGGTCTTCTGAAGGACCACTGCTATAGTTTCTGTAGCAGGACACCATAGGAACCTGTTGAATGTCCCATGAACTACAATGGTAATTCACTGCAGTCTATGGAACAGGTGATCTAATGATTGCACATTCAATTAATATAAATAAATAAAATAAAAAAATACTCTTCCTACTACATTGTATGCTATATAAAATGTTGCCATTAGAAAGTGCAACTTGTTCCACAAAAAATAAGCTCTCATACGGCTATGTGAATGGAAAAACAAAAAATTATGGCTCTGTGAAGGCAAGGAGAAAAAAACAAAAATGCAAAAATTGAAAATTGCCAGGTCATGAAAGGTTTACTATCTGCATTTCTGCAGAACAAAGCATGTTCAGATAAATTGATAATATCTAATTAGTCCACAGTGGAAAGTTTATTCTTTATTAATTGCCTTGCTTTTCATTTGCAAAATGTAATTGTTTGTTGTGTACAACTAAATAATAGTGATGGACGAACATCGGCCGGGACGATTCGCGAACGCGTGTTCGCGATCAAATGTTCGCGAGCCGCGCCTTCGCTGCGGCTCCAATTCACTGTAAAGGCAGGCGAACCTGAAAAACCTTCAGGTCATATTTGCAGCCAGCAAACACTTACTAGAAGTACACAAATAGTCCCACAACATGGACAGTGATATACCAGAGGGGGATCAATGGCAAAAATTCCTACAAAAAATATGTATTTTAATCAGGCGCCATTTTTATGCGTCTTAAAGGGAAACTCTCAAAAATGTGCCCTGCTGGAGCCTAGAAAATTAGTAATTTCCTATCGGTTTGATGAATACAAATGTGCAGCACTCCACGTTTTTGTATTCTGCAGAGTCCATTAAAAAAATGCTTAGGGTAACGTCAATTTTTCTACCATAGAACTGTATGGTGAACGGACGCCACTGTAAAATTCACTCTAATTGGGTCAAAGAGATGAGTGAAAGATTATGCCCAGGGACAATGCTTACACGACTTTTGTATCTCTCTCTCTACAACACTCTGTAATGTATATAGTCAGTTATGCTGCTAATCCGTACAGATGTAGTAGGGTTAACACACAACCTCTTAACTCAAATTTCTTAACTCATTGAGTTATCTTTAAGCAAAAGACATTTTTTTTAAATAGCTTAACGCATTTAATTTCATTTAGTTTACATAACACGTCTCCTAAACATGTGTGTTAACTCTACCACATCCGTATTTCATCCCTTTAAAAATAATTACTTAATACCTGGTGTGACACGAACAAAATCATCCGTTTACATCATACATCTCTACTTCGCTGTGAGTGTATATATATATATATATATATATATACACACACACACACACCAGTAAATTAACCTCATAAACCACTAATTAAATGCAATATGAAAGGTAAGATTGTAATAGGGGGAAGGTAAGGGAGATCATGATGTTAGTGGTGTAAAATGATGATTTTACGTGAAAGACTCCCTTTAACCACTGAATAGACCAGCGATAAACTCTGCCTAAATAGCATATAAAAATCTAGTCCGCTCGCCACCTATCGGCAAGCGACTTTACCCCTCCTTCTAATAAAAAAGTGACCGTGACAACTAAATTAACAGGGAGGGAGGGCGGTTTGGCAGCAGATCTTCAAAATGCAGCTTAGCAGATAGTATAACGCTGGCAGCCACTAAAAATTATATACCCAACAATAACACCATCCAATAACCCCTTATCTAATTTCCAAACTTTTGCTTGGCTTCCCTAAACGTCAATAACCCAGCCACAATACCCTATAGGGCACCTTCCTAACAAGTCCCATGTTACCTCATCCTACCTTGTAACTTAGACTAGTTTTACCCATCTGTAACACTGGTTTTGGCATGTTATTTAACACCAAAATGAGGCAAATACACCATGTGGATAATCATAATCCCATGCAGATCTCTCCATATAGGAATTTCTGGATCTTTACCTTTGTTATGATTTATGAGTTGTTTGTCAAAATTCTTAACATTCGGTGATTACAGGGATTCCCGTTCCATCGGTCAGACACCGAAGATCCCAAAAGGATCTTAACGTGGTGGAGGTCTCCACGGATGAGGAAGAGTCGGAGGAGCAGGCGGAGGGAGAGCAGCCCGTACCCTCCAATAATGTAGCGGCCCCCCCCCCCCCCCCCCCGCCTGATGTGGGCGAAATGTTGGAGGTAGAGTCTGAGCAGCCCGGACCCTCCCAGCCACAGGATTCCCTTCCCCCACCTCCAGAAGAGGAGGAGGATGTCTACACCCCCCACCAGGAGGGTAAATATGTGCACACATTAATGTAATTTAGTATACATAACATATTCACAAACATACCACGATCCCCCCACCACCCTGCATCTACGGAGCTGCAATGCACATGTGTAAGGAATCCGAACATTAGCAGCCCTTAGTTAACATGACTGCCTGTTTAGCTGAGCAGCCTTTGCACCCCAGTTCCTAAGTGATTATGCAGAGGGGACGGGTGTTTGTTGGTCCGTAATAGTACGCCCCTGTGCGTCAAGTCACATCCTGCTGCGGTGTACTATTATGTGCCGGTCATTAATTGTTTAAAAGTGCCAACAATGAGGGGTCAACAGAAACTACATTATTACAAAACAACAAAACTGTACCCTAACTCTGTAAACTACCTAAAAAATATTAACTAACCAGAAATAGCATTATACTCTATCCGAACTTTCACTAAGCAAACAACACTATAATTAACATAAAGATCTACAGTATAACTACTGAATTTAGATGTAAATCGGCAGTGTTTAAGCATATACTCCACACAATGCACTAATTGTCTTCTAACATGAATTGCAAAAGTAAAGAAAGTAATAAAGAAATGCATCAAAAGCATGGCCCAGATGCAGCGTGACCACCTTAAAAACATGAAGGAAGTTGACAAGCTGCTAATGAGGGTCAACAGGAAGGTTAAGTAAGTACCTGAACAGGGATGAAGGAAATGGGGGAGCTACTTGCCAAACTTAAAAAGTTGTCCTAGAGGCCTTTTTCTTTAAATTATGTTAATAAATAGTTTTTGAAGTGTTATAACGCGTGCTTTCATTTTTTTTTTTATAATGTATGTTATGGATTAATTTTAACTGATAACTTAGTTGTAAGGCCCCTTTAGTCCAGGGTCAAACTCATTTGGATCAGGACAGACAGCAGTAGGTACATGGTAACACTGTTGTATAAGGCCCACACAGTGTCATGACATAAAGCAGCAGGTATTTGTAACAGTAAAGTATAAAGCCCACACATAATTCATCAGGGTCAGGACAGACAGCATCAGCAGCAGGTAGATGGTAATGGTCGAGTATAAGGCCTACACATAGCTCGGCATAACTCAGCAGGACAGGCAAGCAGCAGCAGATTCTAAGTGTGCACTGTGCAGCAGGAATGTGTTCCCAGGAATGGGCCCCCATCAGACCAGGGCAAAACCATTAATAAACTAAGACATCTCTGACAGCAGCATGTTGTAAGTGTGCAACAGGAATGTGTTAACATGCCCCAAAAAAAGCACTATTTTACATTGTACATTTTTTTTTTTACATTATTTTTACTTATTGAAACCACAATACAAATTTGTACTAAATTAACTAGACACGCCGCCTGCATTGGTCTGCTATCAGTTTCCATATCGGGCACATCAAGTCTGTGGCAGAACTCTAGGGTAGGGCAGTAGCAGAGGGCGGTGCAGAGGGCAGCAGCAGTGGTGGTGTTTTGCAGTGGCTCTCTCATCCTCCTTTTGTCTGTGAGGAGCAATGGGTACTGCCGCTCTCCCCACCCATACACGATCAGCAAAGCACACACACTGTGTTCCGGCCAACGGCAGGACCCATCTGTCCTGTGCCCGAAGGCACAGAAGGCAGTAATGAGCCAGCTTGCCTCGGCCAGGGTGTGGAAGTGTCCCCTGCTCAGCCGCCGGGATTAGTTCACCTTCCCATCAGTGAAGACTCAGCCCCAGTCCCCGGCTGCTGGCGGGGTCCTTGGCGGCTGACTCCAGTGCGCAGTCCTGATCATCGATTGCAGGTCATGTTTCAGAATAAGCCTTTAAATGCGAGGCTTGTCTACACCCGGAGGGGGGGGGGGAGGGGTAGTGTCACACAGCCCGGGGCAGACTTCACAAGGAAGGGGTTGACAGGCAAAATGGAGCACCTACACTGTCATTCTGCAGAGCGGAGTATGGAGTCTGTTCTGAAGGCAACATGTGTTCTGGAGTTACATAGAACTGCCGGTAAAATGTCCACACATAACGAATGCAGCTGTGCTTCATTCTGGTTGACTTAAAATAGATTTTTTATTTATTTAATTTTTAACATGAAAAGTCCGGGTTCGGGTTCGGTGCTTTCTTGGCGCTTTTTGAAAGGCTGCAAAGCAGCCAATCAACAAGCGTCATACTATTTGCCCCAAGAGGCCATCACAGCCATGCCTACTATTGGCATGGCTGTGATTGGCCAGTGCAGCATGTGACCCAGCCTCTATTTAAGCTGGAGTCACGTAGCGCCGCCCGTCACTCTGCTTTGATCAGTGTAGGGATAGGATGCAGCTGCTGCTGTTAGGGCGAGATTAGGCAGTGATTTACTCTTCAAAAACACTTAAAGGGATCTATCACCTCGTTTTGACATAATTAGCTATCAGAAACTAGCGATCCGCTAGTGTCTGCTCTACCAAACAATGCTAGTATAATACCTTTGTGTGCAGCCGTTTGCCTAAAAAACTAACTTTTATTTATATGCTAATGAGCCTCTAGGTGCTATGGGGGCGTCTTTTCAGCACCTAGAGGCTCGGTCTACTCACACAAAATGTCGCCCAGCGCGTCCTTCCAGCCCGCCCATCTCCTCTGGAATGCGATCCATCCTCTGAGCCAGCGGACGAATTCTCGCGCCTGCACCATGCGCGTCTGTATTCGGCGCAAGCGCAGTGAATGTCTGACCGCTCACTGCACAGACATCTCTACTGCGCCTGTGCCGATTACGTCAGAGTGCTCCGAGGAACAGATGGCGCAGGCGCAGTGGAGATGCCGGCGCAGGGAGCATTCAGACAGTCAATACAGACGCGCACGTCGCAGGCGCGAGAATTCGTCTTTCTGCAGTGTGCAGACTGAACAGGAGGTCAGGGAGGAAGACGATGCAGGGGACGATGAGGTCCTAGACCCCACAAGGAATGAAGGTCGTGCCACTGACTTTCACAGTTCCAAGGAAGAGGCAGTGGTGAGACCGAGCCAACAGCGTAGCAAAAGAGGGAGCAGTGGGCAAAAGCAGAACACCCGCCGCACAGAGAGTCCGCCTGCTACTGACCGCCGCCATCTGGGACCGAGCACCCCAAAGGCAGCTTCAAGGAGTTCCCTGGCGTGGCAGTTCTTCAAACAATGTGCTGACGACAAGACCCGAGTGGTTTGCACGCTGTGCCATCAGAGCCTGAAGCGAGGCATTAACATTCTGAACCTTAGCACAACCTGCATGACCAGGCACCTGCATGCAAAGCATGAACTGCAATGGAGTAAACACCTTAAAAACAAGGAACTCACTCAGGCTCCCCCTGCTACCTTTTCTGCTGCTGCCTCCGCCTCTTCCTCCGCCTCTGGAGAAACGTTGGCACCTGCCGCCCAGCAAACAGAGGATGTACCACCAACACCACCACCTCCGTCACCAAGCATCTCCACCATGTCACACGGCATATATACAGCTACACTGTGCCCCACAATATACAGTATACCACTACACTGTGCCCCACAATATTCAGTATACCGCTATACTGTGCCCCACAATATACAGTATACCGCTACACTGCGCCCCACAATATACAGTACACCTCTACACTGTGCCCCACAATATACAGTATACCTCTACACTGTGCCCCACAATATAAAGTATACCTCTGCGCTGTACCACACAATATACAGTATACCTCTACACTGTGCCCCACAATATACAGTACACCTCTACACTGTGCCCCACAATATACAGTATACCTCTACACTGTGCCCCACAATATACAGTATACCTCTACACTGTACCACACAATATACAGTATACCTCTACACTGTGCCCCACAATATACAGTACACCTCTACACTGTGCCCCACAATATACAGTATACCGCTACACTGTGCCACACAATATACAGTATACCTCTACACTGTGCCCCACAATATACAGTATACCTCTACACTGTGCCACACAATATACAGTATACCTCTACACTGTGCCCCACAATATACAGTATACCGCTACACTGTGCCACACAATATACAGTATACCTCTACACTGTGCCACACAATATACAGTATACCTCTACACTGTACCACACAATATACAGTATACCTCTACACTGTGACCCACAATATACAGTATACCTCTACACTGTGCCACACAATGTACAGTATACCGCTACACTGTGCCCCACAATGTACAGTATACCTCTACACTGTGCCCCACAATATACAGTATACCTCTACACTGTGCCACACAATATACAGTATACCTCTACACTGTGCCCCACAATATACAGTATACCTCTACACTGTGCCCCAGAATATACAGTATACCTCTACACTGTGCCACACAATATACAGTATACTGCTACACTGTGCCACACAATATACAGTATACCTCTACACTGTGCCACACAATATACAGTACACCTCTACACTGGGCCACACAATATATAGTATACCGCTACACTGTGCCACACAATATACAGTATACCTCTACACTGTGCCACACAATATACAGTATACCTCTACACTGTGCCACACAATATACAGTATACCTCTACACTGTGCCACACAATATACAGTATACCTCTACACTGTGCCACACAATATACAGTATACCTCTACACTGTGCCACACAATATACAGTATACCTCTACACTGTGCCCCACAATATACAGTATACCGCTACACTGTGCCACACAATATACAGTATACCTCTACACTGTGCCACACAATATACAGTATACCTCTACACTGTACCACACAATATACAGTATACCTCTACACTGTGACCCACAATATACAGTATACCTCTACACTGTGCCACACAATGTACAGTATACCGCTACACTGTGCCCCACAATGTACAGTATACCTCTACACTGTGCCCCACA
Organism: Bufo gargarizans; assembly: GCF_014858855.1. Taxonomy (NCBI): domain Eukaryota; kingdom Metazoa; phylum Chordata; class Amphibia; order Anura; family Bufonidae; genus Bufo; species Bufo gargarizans. Next base: position 1,823,120 of record NC_058088.1, read on the forward strand.
ATATACAGTATACCTCTACACTGTGCCACACAATATACAGTATACCTACACTGTGGCCAATAACCTCTACACTGTGCCCCAGAATATACAGTATACCTCTACACTGTGCCCCAGAATATACAGTATACCTCTACACTGTGCCACACAATATACAGTATACTGCTACACTGTGCCACACAATATACAGTATACCTCTACACTGTGCCACACAATATACAGTACTACCTCTACACTGGGCCACACAATATATAGTATACCTCTACACTGTGCCACACAATATACAGTATACCTCTACACTGTGCCACACAATATACAGTATACCTCTACACTGTGCCACACAATATACAGTATACCTCTACACTGTGCCACACAATATACAGTATACCTCTACACTGTGCCACACAATATACAGTATACCTCTACACTGTGCCACACAATATACAGTATACCTCTACACTGGGCCACACAATATACAGTATACCTCTACACTGTGCCCCACAATATACAGTATACCGCGACACTGTGCCCCACAATATACAGTATACCTCTACACTGTGCCACACAATATACAGTATACCTCTACACTGTGCCCCACAATATACAGTATACCTCTACACTGTGCCCCACGATATACAGTATACCGCTACACTGTGCCACACAATATACAGTATACCTCTACACTTTGCCACACAATATACAGTATACCTCTACACTGTGCCACACAATATACCTCTACACTGTGCCACACAATATACAGTATACCGCTACACTGTGCCCCACAATATACAGTATACCGCTACACTGTGCCCCACAATATACAGTATACCGCTACACTGTGCCCCACAATATACAGTATACCTCTACACTGTGCACCATAATATACAGTATACCTCTACACTGTGCCCCACAATGTACAGTATACCTCTACACTGTGCCCCACAATATACAGTATACCGCTACACTGTGCCCCACAATATACAGTATACCGCTACACTGTGCCCCACAATGTACAGTATACCTCTACACTGTGCCCCACAATATACAGTATACCTCTACACTGTGCCCCACAATATACAGTATACCTCTACACTGTGCCCCACAATATACAGTATACCTCTACACTGTGCCCCACAATATACAGTATACCTCTACACTGTGCCCCACAATATACAGTATACCGCTACACTGTGCCCCACAATATACAGTATACCGCTACACTGTGCCACACAATATACAGTATACCGCTACACTGTGCCCCACAATATACAGTATACCGCTACACTGTGCCACACAATATACAGTATACCTCTACACTGTGCCACACAATATACAGTATACCGCTACACTGTGCCCCACAATGTACAGTATACCTCTACACTGTGCCCCACAATATACAGTATACCGCTACACTGTGCCCCACAATGTACAGTATACCTCTACACTGTGCCACACAATATACAGTATACCTGAGGAGCCTAGGGCCCACAAGTGGACTTTATTCTGGGGAAAAACCCTACAGCTACAAGAAAATATTTCCTCTTCATTTCATTTATGGTGCCTGTCTGTTGGTGACTCTTACAATGTCTAGCTGTACGTACCTTGTATAATGTCTGCCTGTACGTTTATATATGTGTAATATCTCTAGTCATAGCCTTATGTTTGCACTATGGCTGGTTTTACTTGTGCACTTTTACTTGTGCTTTTACCCCTCACCAACTCTTATGATCTCAAACCTTAAGAAGCTGCTTCTTGTAGGAGAAGGTCCCTGGGGGTGTAATTCCATTCAGCAGAGAGTATGTGGTTCCCTGTCTCCTGCAATGGTTGGGCCTCACCATTCTGGTCATGCAGGGCAGGCCATGACCTGGTTAAGTGTATGACCACTGTTTTTATACTGCAGGAGAGGGACCAAAAATGTTGCCATGCAGGAGGGCTCCAAAAATTATTTGGGCTGCCCAACCTTTAGAAATAGTATGGCTGGCACTTAGTGTTAGCATCATAGGGTATTGAATAAGATGTGAAGAATATCCTCAGACGCTGTATTACTGGACGACTGGCACACCAGCCTCCACTGCGGACTTGTCTTCTCCTGATCAGGCTGATATTGGCCTGATTGTGAATATGACCTAAAGAAGAACTCCAGACAGAGCTCAGTGGAGCCCCCTATTGGAAATCCCTTCCTGTGCTCTGCCTGGATCACTGACTTCTATGGGGTTATCTGTGTTACTGTTTATAATAGGACACTTCTGAGAATCCCAAAAAACTGGAGACTGTAGGCAGGAAAGATCCAGACAATAATTAGTGAACAGAAAATGTTTTATTTTTGTTGAAGAAACACAATATAGCGGATGATGTGTGACTGCTGTGCATTGGGCTCCGGTGTCTTCACCAGCATTACTGTTGGTATAATATTAGGATCCACAATGGACATCGCTGTATACAGACATTGGGGGACAATGGGATCAGAGATTGTTTCTTTCAGGTTGTGCTCTCAGCTACAACTGTATTACATAATGTCCTCGCAATAATGGAAAACAGCTAGGAAGGAGGTGGCTTCTTTCTAGCTTCTGTGTTACCATCAATCTTGGATATAGACGGAGGAATGGAGGTATGATATGGCAGTCTTATCCACCCCAATGGCAGCAGCGTTCATCCAGGCGCTCATCACTCCAGGGCTATATTCTTCATGACATAAGAAGGCTCTGGCTGTGGTGGCATGTATGATGGCTCCAAAACTTCTTAGATACTTGTAGACCTGTGGGTAGAGGAGCAGGTTACATGGGAAGGACGAAGCATTTATACAGAATTGTGGAAATGTATTACCAGTTTCAAGATTCCCAGATAAACTCAAAACTGCACATAGATCCCTATAATTATGTCTCTAAACAGGTCATCATTAAAAGAGTTGTCACACTGCAGCAACTTATCTCCTATCCACAGGATAGGGGACAAGTGTCTGACCGGAGGGGGTCCGACCACTGGAGACCCAACCAATCACTAGTTGAAAATGTAGCAGCATTAACATTGCTCCTCCATTCAGCTGAATGGGGCTGCCGGAGATAGCTGAGTGCTTGAATGCTATCTCCAGCAGTCTACCAGAGTTGAATGAAGCAGTAGCACACATGTAGGTCCACCACTCCATTTAAACAGCAGAACATGGATCTAGTGATCAGCAGGGCCCCAGCACATGGACCCCACTGAGCAGACCTATACCCAATTCTGTGGATTGTGGATAAGTTGTTGTAATGGAACTTCAAAAAATCCCAAGTGTGATGGGTTTGTTTCTGTATGTCCCATTCATTATGATTAGGGCTGAGATCAAACATTTGGCCATGTTTCCAATAAAAAATGGGAGTTGTGTCCCCTTTTGCTTTTTGTATTATTGAGGCTCCCAGTGGTCACCAATGACTTTTATGACGTGTCTAATTGACAGCCCATAATTATATATTAGTAGAAAACACCTTTAACATATATCAAATGTATTCCTATAAGAGGATAAGACATGAGAAGACCTCTGGGCAAATAGAGTAACATAGGCTTTCCCCAATATATATCTGTTAGTGTATATAAATACATGTACGACAACATATAAATTCTTCCAAATTTTCTTATACCTTATCAGATGGATACTGTAGGTTATGTCACTTCTCCACAGGTACATATGTCTATCGAACACTGATGACTTATTCTTGGGTCAATATGTAATATTCCTCCTCCAGGTAATTAGTTAATGAGGTAATTTCTTCAACTGGAGCTTTAAGGCTGATAAGTCTTTAGGCTGTAGATACTTAGCCAGCATTGCATCCAGTCTGGGGTGTGCAGCTAGCATGCCCAGGATATTCCTGCCATACATCCTGGCTTGTGGGCAGCTATCCTGCACAGCTTTGGCTACAGCTGGTATTGCCCTATCTGTGATGCCCTTTCTTCCAGAAAGGAAAAACTCTGGTCCCATTCTATCCACCAGACCGGCAAGATGTTTCACTGTGGTGGATCTCACCATGGTGTTCTTGTGGCAGAGTCCTCCTTCTGTCAGGGCTCTGAGAGCGCGGCCAGGGCTGACATTCTCCACCATTGATGTTAGAGAGCTGTTCACTGCCTCCCGGATAAAGGAGCTGGAATCCCCGGCCTTGTGTAATAACACAGTGACTGTCTGCTGGAGGTTGTAGTCCATGTGTGTCTGCACTGCGGAGAACATTGTGTCTAGGCATTTGATAGCTGCAAGTGACACGGCCGATCTTAGGTTGGTCACTTCTTTTATTACAGCGGTCCTCAGTTCTCGTACGGATGGTAGAGCAGCTTCAGTATGGCAGGATATCAGGGAGACGATGGTATCAATCCCTTGGATCTTTTTTTCCCAGTTCTCTTCCCCCAGCAGGCTCAGGGCCTTAGCAGCCGCCGTATTGGGCTGGGACAGTTCCTTTAGCCGTTTGTTAGGGGTAGCTTTCTGGGTTTTTAGAGCATGATGACTTGATGATGTTCTTATAGGTGGTAATGCTGATGTCTTTGTCTTGGGTGCAGGAGGTTCATCATGCTGGTCCCTTGGATGTAGCTGGGAATTCTTATACTGCACCGTATTCACAGATGTTATTTTTGGCAACGGTCTTGATGGATATGCCTGGCAAGAATTATCCTCGTAGATCTTTTTCTTGAGGGAGTCCAGGGTCTTTGTTGCTGCTGCTAAATAATTTTGTATTTGGTCAAGGTCCTTAGTGACTTCTTTTGCGGTGGCTCCTTTTGGCCATCTAGGTGATTCCGATGTCATAGGAATATTCCATCCTGATGTTCTTTCATAGCCACTAGATGATGGGGGTCTCTCAGGGTTTCTCAGTTGAGTATTACTGGTCAGTCTGGCCAGTACTCTCTGAGCTGCCATGTCCCTGTGTTCAGTGTAGTTGTCACCTAGGCGGTATTTAGATGGTAGTGTCGGCTTCATGCCATACTGATTGGAAGATGAGAAGTCTGAGAGATCAGACTCTGAGCTAGATGTTACTGAGCTATAGTCAAATGACTCCCACATCTTCCAAAATTCCCAAAATTCTCCTAATCACTCGATGCGCTCACCAATATCGCTGCTGCTCCTTTGAAAGAAAGTAAACAATCTACAGAACACTGAGTGAGCCCGGTTCTAGTCCAATCTTCTCACAATGCCGCGGTTATGACATCAGCACCACGTGTAGAATGTTCAACTTAAAGGGCCACTGACTCCAAAATAAAGGAATATATTTAATATGGTTCATACAGAAATGCACATAACTCCCTGTGTGTCGGCTTAAATGTTTCAGTTTGTGTTTCATTTTGTGACTTTATGTGTTTAATTATGGTTAAACTCACATTTTATTTGCACGAAGGCTATTGTTACCCGTTATCAACCATTTCAGATAAACCGAGGTCAAAATATCTTATCTTAATATTCCACATTCCAGTTTAACTATTTCTTTACTATTAAATATTTAGGGCACAGTTTTTGTATCATCACTGAGGTGACTTTTGGTTTTACCATGTCCTCAGCAGGAAGAACTCATTGGCTAAAGCCTATGAATGTTTGCACTGCAAAATGTGGGGAGGGAGTCTCAGTAAGAACTAAAAGATGGGACTGAACATGAAGGGATGTGGGTGACTTTGACAGTTGGTACCAGGAGAAACTGAGAGGCAGTTGAGAAGGATAACTGATAGAAGATGGCTGGAGGCTGCGTACAGAGAAATCTCAATGCTGATCTAAAACTTAAGAAAACTTTAAAGGCTATGTACACCGACCTACAGAGACAATTTTTTCATGTGTATGATTGAATTTTACTCATTTTGGGGCTGCAGCTCCAGGCCCCTGCGAGCTGGCGGCGCGGCCCCGCCCTGGACCCAGGTGAAAACTTAAAGTAGGGGGGGGCGTGCCGGCACAGGGAGATGAGCGCAGCAGGGTAGGGGAAGGAGAGGCGTGTCTCTTCCCTGTGTCTCTGATAGGCTGCCGGCTTAATGCCGGCAGCCTATCAGAGGCCGGTGAAGGAGGCGCGATGACGTAATCGCGCCGCCTGAGCCGTACAGCGCGGGACACAGGCCGGAAGAGGCCTGCATCACATCGCTGACATGGAGGTAAGTATATATATATATATATATATATATATTTATTTATTTTTTATATGTATTACAATACTTTTAGTAAAAGTCTTTTACTGGCACATGATGGGGGGCACCTCTTTATACTGGCATATGATGGGGCATAGGTGGGGGGGAACTTGTTACTGGCACATGATGGGGGGTCTTTTGTTACTGGCACATGATGGGGGCCCTCTTGTTACTGGCACATGATGGGGGGCCCTCTTGTTACTGGCACATGATGGGGGGCTCTTGTTACTCAGGACAGAGATACAGATGGCTGTGTTATGACAGGGCAGGGGAGGGAGAGGCGTGTCCCTTCCCTGTGTCTCTGATAGGCTGCCGGCCTAGTGCCTCTATCCTCTATCCTGATTTATCTATCCTCATTGCCAGCATATTATGGAAAAGATGGTAAGGTGTCCAACGAGGAGTTTCTTTCTAGATTGGAGTTGGAAATAACATAGAGTCGCACCAGAAACGCATATGCGATATCTGTGCGATTAATGTGTGACCTCCATATCATCATTCTAAACAGCTTTAAACCTCATTTTAAACTAATCTTAAACAGATGGTACAGTTAATTTTCTCCAAGGAACTTTTTTTTTTTTTTAATTCTAAATTTTTTCTACATTTTCCCGAAATCTCTCAAGATTTTTTGAGGGTCTTCCAGATATTCTCCAAGGGTTTTAATAGTTTTACTTCATCATTAATATACCATGGAAAAGGTGATTTATGAAAGAAAAGAAAAAAAAAAAAGTGTGTATACAGATATATAGATGATGTTGTCTTTATATGGAATGGACCAGAGGACGCTCTCCATCACTTCCTGTCCTGCTCTCCTCCTCCTTGTTTTTCACATGTTTGCCTGCTATACTACATTCTCCCATTGATATGGTAATCACATCAAAGCAATAAGGGGTTATACATTTCACCAATGAGAACATAGGTGGTTATATACATCACTAATGAGGACAAGACCTGGAGGACTTTTATACTTATACTTTTATTTTTACATTTTATTTTTATGTTTACTTCCCTATGTGGTTTCTCATCAATTAACTATTTGATCAACTACTCAATTTATCGTTCGATTGTTTATTGATAATTTCTACCAATCGATTTTTTTGAACTATTATTCGATTTATTGTTCGAACATCTCAACAACATGTAATGATATGTTTTTAATGATTTTCGGTTTTATAGTTTACGTTAATAAATCTATATTTTGATGCAGCCCTCTATGGTTTGAGTGCCCGTTTTACTTATATACTATCCTTGCACCTGTTTATTGGGGTAAACTTAAACGTAAGCACCTGAATCCACTTGGTTTGGAGGTGAGTCGCCTGTTTATCTTTTTTACACATAACTTACATTATGTCTTCACAAATGTGCATCTAAAACTATGTTAAATGTAATTGTTCCCTTGTAATGTTCCAGGGTGACCAGCAGGTGGCAGCATATTTGGTAGAGATAGTTTTAATGTTATGGCCGGTCAGAGTGGAACGATCCTGTTCTATTCTGCCCCCCTGCTGAAGAGAAGTGGAGGTTTCCGGCTTCCTGCAGCAAGGGAGGAATAAAAACTGTTAGAACGAGTTCTAGTTTCCCCTACATAGGGAAGACAGCAAGGACCAAGTCTCGTTTCGGAGACTTGATCAAATTCCCAGTATGAGCCCTGCAGCTCAACTGGATGAAAAGAAACCAGAAAGTTGCAGACAACCTCCAGTTCCAGGAAGAAAGCATTCCCTGAGAATATATCTGTCAGTCAAGTCCAGAGACCTAGGAGAAGTCATTCCTCCTCAGCTAGTCTGTCCCCACAAAGCAGAAGGCACAGTTTAACGCAGAAGATTAGGTCCTGCCAATGATTGCCAAAACCTGCTGGGACCAAGGACCAAAGCTGCATCCTGTTTGGATACAAGTTATCTTCAGTAAAGAAAAGTTTGAACTTCATCTAAAGGTCTGGACATCATTTCTGCTGCAAAATTCCTCTATTACTCCTCCTATCACTACACTCAAATTTATTGCAAGTGAGCCAGAAGCCCGGAGTCCAGCCGTAGCCAGGTAGGAGACACCGTAGACACCATTATCAATACCCTATAGAGACATTATAAGCCATTACACCACTCTGGCATTCCTAATCTGGGACGTGCGTTTACCCTGCGCACGCTGCAATTGGGGTCACGACAAATACAGAACATTAAACAACCAGTACCTGGCTGCTGCATTAAAGGAAACCTGTCATCAACTTTATGCTGACCTCACTGAGCGCAGTGCAGTACGCCGACCTGCAGGGTATTGCGATGTGAGGTCACGGTTAATAGGCATACGAGGGTTGCTCTGGATTACTGGGAGACCCTGGGCAGGCGTACAGCAGTGATAGAGAGGCTGGCACAGGGGTCCTCTGGGGCACTCTCTGCATGTAGGGACCAGGCCTGATGTTGGGTGAGGTGCCCTGGATGTTGCAGGAGTTTAATGTGCCTGGGGCAAGGTCCCTTTAACCACTTCCGGACCGCCTAACGCACGGATGCGTCCGGAAGGTGGTTGATTCATTCCTCTTGGATGCATCCGTGCGTCATCTCGCGATAGCCGAGATTTCCTGTGAACGCGCGCACACAGGCGCGCGCGTTCACAGGAACGGAAGGTAAGCGGGTGGATCTCCAGCCTGCCAGCGGCAATCGCTCGCTGGCAGGCTGGAGATGTGATTTTTTTAACCCCTAACAGGTATATTAGACGCTGTTTTGATAGCATCTAATATACCTGCTACCTGGTCCTCTGGTGGTCCCTTTTGTTTGGATCGACCACCAGAGGACTCAGGCAGCTCAGTAAAGTACCACAAAACACTACACTACACCACCCCCTGTCACTTATTAACCCCTTATGAACCCCTGATCACCCCTGATCACCCCATATAGACTCCCTGATCACCCCCCTGTCATTGATCACCCCCCTGTCATTGATCACCCCGCTGTAAGGCTCCATTCAGAGGTCCGTATGATTTTTACGGATCCACGGATACATGGATCGGATCCGCAAAACGCATACGGGTGTCTGAATGGAGCCTTACAGGGGGGTGATCAATGACAGAGGGGTGATCACCCATATAGACTCCCTGATCACCCCCTGTCATTGATCACCCCCCTGTAAGGCTCCATTCAGACGTCCGTATGATTTTTACGGATCCGCAAAACGCATACGGACGTCTGAATGGAGCCTTACAAGGGGGTGATCAATGACAAGGGGGTGATCACCCATATAGACACCCTGATCACCCCCCTGTCATTGATCACCCCCGTCATTGATCACCCCCCTGTAAGGCTCCATTCAGACGTCCGTATGATTTTTACGGATCCACGGATACATGGATCGGATCTGCAAAACACATACGGACGTCTGAATGGAGCCTTACAGGGGGGTGATCAATGACAGGGGGGTGATCAATGACAGGGGGGTGATCAATGACAGGGGGTGATCAGGGAGTCTATAAAAAAGACATTTTTTGGGGAAAGTTAGCAGAAATATTTTTTTTTTTTTTTTTTTTTTTTTACAAAGTCTCATATTCCACTAACTTGTGTCAAAAAATAAAATCTCACATGAACTCACCATACCCCTCACGGAATCCAAATGCGTAAAATTTTTTAGACATTTATATTCCAGACTTTTTCTCACGCTGTGGTAAGTAGTTTAAAATCAAAATGTGTAAAAAATGACCTGTGAAATCCTAAAGGTGCACTTTGGAATATGTGCCACTTTGCCCACCTAGGCTGCAAAAAAGTGTCACACATCTGGTATCGCCGTACTCGGGAGAAGTTGGGGAATGTGTTTTGGGGTGTCATTTTACATATACCCATGCTGGGTGAGAGAAATATCTTGGTATAAGACAACATTTCCCATTTTTTATACAAAGTTGGCATTTGACCAAGATATTTATCTCACCCAGCATGGGTATATGTAAAATGACACCCCAAAACACATTCCCCAACTTCTCCTGAGTACGGCGATACCAGATGTGTGAGACTTATTTGCAGCCTAGGTGGGCAAAGGGGCCCACATTCCAAAGAGCACCTTTCGGATTTCACCGGTCATTTTTTACAGATTTTGATTGCAAACTACTTCTCACGCATCTGGGCCCCTAGAATGCCAGGGCAGTATAACTACCCCACAAGTGACCCCATTTTGGAAAGAAGACACCTCAGGGTATTCTGTGAGGGGCATGGCGAGTTCCTAGAATTTTTTGTCACAAGTAAGTGGAATATGAGACTTTGTAAGAAAAAAATAAAATAAAAAATAAATCATCATTTTCCACTAACTTGTGACAAAAAATAAAAAGTTCTATGAACTCACTATGCCCATCAGGGAATACCTTAGGGTGTCTACTTTCCGAAATGGGGTCATTTGTGGGGTTTTTCTACTGTCTGGGCACTGTAGAACCTCAGGAGCTGTTTCAAAAAGTGGAAATTCACATTTTTGTACCATAGTTTGTAAACGCTATAACTTTTACCCAAACCATATATTTTTTTTACCCAAACATTTTTTTTTTATCAAAGACATGTAGAACAATAAATTTAGCGAAAAATTTATATATGGATTTCGTTTTTTTTTTACAAAATTTTACAACTGAAAGTGAAAAAATGTCATTTTTTTGCAAAAAAATCGTTAAATTTTAATTAATAACAAAAAAAGTAAAAATGTCAGCAGCAATGAAATACCACCAAATGAAAGCTCTATTAGTGAGAAGAAAAGGAGGTAAAATTCATTTGGGTGGTAAGTTGCATGACCGAGCAATAAACAGTGAAAGTAGTGTAGTGCAGAAGTGTAAAAAGTGGCCTTGTCATTAAGGGGGTTTCAGCTAGCGGGGTTGAAGTGGTTAAGATTTGTGACGCCAGTGCCTGTAACGGTGGCACACCGATTTATAGTAGTAATAAGTGAGGAACACGATGTTGTGGTGAACCAAACTTTCTTTACTGGAAACAGTTAACTTTGTACAGCTTAGGTTCAGTTCCACATGGCAGGAGCAATCAATAGCAGGCTTTCACAATAATGGCAGGTACAATGTTCTTTGCAAGATACTCAGAGGGTAAAAACACTTACAGACCAGGCTGCACCTTTCCCTCAGAAATCCTGTGCACTATTCCTCAGATCTCCTGGCTGTCTCAATCCCAAGGCCCGTATGCCCTAATGCTGGCTTTATCCTTGGTAGAAAACTTCCTCAGGTATATATCCCTTGCTTTAGATAATAATCCTTCTGCCCTTCAGCTTCTCTCAGGTTGGCTGGAATACTGGCTCTGCTCTGCGCTTAGCTTTGTGGGAACTGCAGGTTTCTCTCAGGAGGCACACTCTTCCCCTGGTAACAAATCTTCTGAGCTAACTCTGGCTCAATATCCTAAGGCAGGCTGGAACTGCATCCACTGGCCTCCTGGTGGCAACTAGAAGCCTGGGCTGTCCAGCTGCATGTCAGGAGGAGGCCCTCAGCTTCTCTCTGACTAAGGTGCCCTCTCACTTCAGTCTCTCCACAGACTCATGACTACACAGACTCCCCTCTCCCTGTCTGGGCCTGAATATATATATATATACTAGGGGTTCCCTAGCTCCCTCTAGTGTCCAGGATGATGAACTACACCCTAATAGGCCTGCTACACACATCACAGGGAGGAAATGAACATAAAAGCATATAAAAATACATTAAAATGGACTGCTAAAAACACTGCCACTGTCCCTCAGGAGTAGGAGTACCACGTGGCCCAATTGACCCTTGTGTAGTGCCCACATCTACCTAGTGGGACACTACAGCAGCATAAAATAGTGACAGAAATGCTGATTTCAGCGGTGTGCCACTCATGAGCTAAAATTAAGTGGTTGCTGAGAACCAGCATCATAAACATTGCAGCCCAGGCCTGGAAAAGAGTCAAATCTACCTGAGAAGAGTCCTGGTTATTCATAATCTCCTGCTCTCCCCCATCTGCTGATGATTGGCAGTTCTCTCCTAGAGAGGAAGGGAGAAAACTAGGTAGAAGACTGTCAGTCATCAGCAGGTGGGCAGGAGAGCAGGAATCCATCAATAACCAGGACTCTTCTCAGGTGGCCGGGAGTCTTTTCCAGGCCCAGTCTGCAAGGATTGAGATGTTGGTTCTCGGCAACCACTTACTTTTAACTTATAAATGACAGATCGCTAAAATCATCTCGCCTGTCTCTACTTTATTCTGCCGTTAGTATGGGCAGCACAAAGTTGATAACAGGTTCCCTTTAAAGGGGCATTACTAGAACAGGATTTACCTTTGTGCCTTAGTGCATGTACTTATTGCTGAAGAGTGTGGGTTTGCATCAGCTGCAGCACAGTGGCAGAGCAGGGGTTAATCGGCCACCCCAGATATCTCCACCCAGCAGAGGGGAGGGAACCGGCCGGCCTCCACAGAGGAAGCATTCCTACAGCAGCAGGAACAAAAGTGCTGAATACAAGTTCCCAGGAGGACAGAGAAATCGCTGGCCATACAGGATGTGAAGCGGCGGCCATCTTGAAAAAGGGAAAAATAGTCGTTTCTGCATTGAATGTTGGAGAAGCACCAGCTCTTGGATCTGAGCGAGTACTACTGTGCAAATAACCTTGCTAAAGACTGTTAAGAGTTATAATCTGTCTGCCAGAGCACCATACTCCCTGAAATTGAGCAGTTGCAGCGACTCTTAAAGGAGCCACGCACCAATTCTATTGCAGTCGCCCATAGCAACCTGCATCTAAATTGCATTGTAGCCAATACTGATTCTGCTAATCTGGTAATGGGTATCAAGGGCCATGTCTGACAACGAAGATAGAACCCACCTGCAGCCGCGGCAGCCACCTGCATCATGCCTCTTACTATGCCATACTATTTTGGGGCACCCTGGCTCCCAAGTTACTCAGGAGAACCCCATTCACTCAGGGAATTCCGTGATAAAATGCTAGCCACGTTTAAGTTATATCCAGTATCACAGGATCAGAAAGTGGAAATTCTGATTGGCCAGTTACAGGGAGCTGCGCTCTGGGAGGTCAAGTCCTGACCCCGGCCAGAGCGGAAAACCGCTGAGCAGATCCTAGACCGGCTCAGTACCACCTTTGAGACTAGGATCGCCTCTGAACTTAAAATGTGCTTCTTTGGAAAGCGGCAGCAGTCAAAGGAGACCTTGAGAGACTTTGCCCTGTCTCTGCAGCAAGCCCTGCGGGCTGTTATCTAGATTGATCCCCGTGAAGCTGAGGGACAAGATCAAACCCTCAGGGAACAGTTTATTGAATTTGTCCTTGATGAATTAAAACTCACAGAAAAAAGGCCTAAACGGGTGGAAATGCTCCAAACCCAGACACTGTAGCGTGTCTATAACAGGGGGGAGCAATTCCTCTGCATGCGGTCCGCAGACAACGTGAATCCCCAGCAAGAATTGCGTACAATGGAGGATGCCTGGGCGGACCGCATGCACCACAAGGACATCTTACACAAATGATACATTGTGCAGATGAAAAATATATACATGAACTAGTCACTGAAAAAAATGCACCAAAATGATACGCAACTGACAATACTAGCTAATTCCTCAAGCCAATGTTAAAAGCTGAGAATTTTGCCAATATCTTCATCTGCACAAAGTATCATTTGTGTAAGATGTCCTTGTGGTGCATGCGGTGAATACATAGGTAACTTTATTAAAAGAGTAAAAGAGGGAACAAGAGCTGTTACCATGTTTTTATTGAACACACCATGTAAACATTCACAGTGCAGGTGGAAAAAGTATGTGAACCCCTAGACTAATGACATCTCCAACAGCTAATCGGAGTGAGGTGTCAGCCAACTGGAGTCCAATCAATGAGATGAGATCGGAGGTGTTGGTTACAGCTGCCCTGCCCTATAAAAAAAAACACACCAGTTCTGGGTTTGCTTTCCACAAGAAGCATTGCCTGATGTGAATGATGCCTCGCACAAAAGAGCTCTCAGAAGACCTACGATTAAGAATTGTTGACTTGCATTAAGCTGGAAAGGGTTATAAAAGTATCTCCAAAAGCCTTGCTGTTCATCAGTCCATGGTAAGACAAATTGTCTATAAATGGAGAAAGTTCAGCACTGCTGCTACTCTCCCTAGGAGTGGCCGTCCTGTAAAGATGACTGCAAGAGCACAGTGCAGACTGCTCAATGAGGTGAAGAAGGATCCTAGAGTGTCAGCTAAAGACTTACAAAAGTCTCTGCCATATGCTAACATCCCTGTTCGCGAATCTACGATACGTAAAACACTAAACAAGAATGGATTTCATGGGAGGATACCACAGAGGAAGCCACTGCTGTAACATTGCTGCACGTTTACAGTTTGCACAAGAGCACCTGGATGTTCCACAGCAGTAATGGCAAAATATTCCGTGGACAGATGAAACCAAAGTTGAGTTGTTTGGAAGAAACACACAACACTATGTGTGCAGAAAAAGAGGCACAGCACACCAACATCAAAACCTCATCCCAACTGTGAAGTATGGTGGTCGGGGCATCATGGTTTGGGTCTGCTTTGCTGCATCAGGGCCTGGACGGATTGCTATCATCGAAGGAAAAATGACTCCCCAAGTTTATCAAGACATTTTGCAGGAGAACTTAAGGCCAACTGTCCACCAGCTGAAGCTCAACAGAAGATGGGTGTTGCAACAGGACAACGACCCAAAGCATAGAAGTAAATCAACAACAGAATGGCTTAAACAGAAGAAAATATGCCTTCTGGAGTGTCCCAGTCAGAGTCCTGACCTCAACCCGGCTGAGATGCTGTGGCATGACCTCAAGAAAGCGATTCACACCAGACATCCCAAGAATATTGCTGAACTGAAACAGTTCTGTAAAGAGGAATGGTCAAGAATTACTCCTGACCGTTGTGCACGTCTGATCTGCAACTACAGGAAACATTTGGTTGAAGTTATTCCTGCCAAAGAAGGTTCAACCAGTTATTAAATCCAAGGGTTCACATACTTTTTCCACCTGCACTGTGAATGTTTACATGGGGTGTTCAATAAAAACATGGTAACATTTAACTCTTTGTGTGTTATTAGTGTAAGCAGACTGTGATTGTCTATTGTTGTGACTTAGAGAAGATCAGATCACATTTTATGACCAATTTGTGCAGAAATCCATATCATTCCAAAGGGTTCACATACTTTTTCTTGCAACTGTAGATGATAGATAATAGATAGAATAGAGAGATAGATGTAGAGATATAGAGTGATAGATAGATAGAAACACGTCCTGTAATCACACCGGGGCCTTTGCTGTGTATCATGGGCGGCACCCCCAGTTTTTATTGGTGATTCAGTTGGCTTTATTCAAAGCATTCAAGGCAGGCAACACGTGTTTCGGCTCAACACTGAGCCTTTGTCAAGCATAATGAATTAAATTACAAAGCAATTTAAATAGAGCGCCATGTCCGGCGTTCAGACGTGATGACGTCACACTGTCATGGTTACAATGTATACACAAAGTGAAAAAACAAGATAGAAACAAAACAGTTGTAACTGAAGACGGATCACTTCAATCAGTGATCACAATAATAGATAAATACTTGTAAATATTTATACAAAAAAGGAGAAAGAAAAAAGTAAAGATGGCAGACATGTAGTGCAGCCCGATATATATAAAAGCCGATTTGAAAATGAAATGTTTACAGTCAATATCCTGAGACATCTACATCTCTTACATGCTAAACATAAATCAACAATTTTTTACATATATTTCACATTATTAGCAAATTATTTTCGCATGATTTTCAATATTTTCAATTTTCATTTTTTCTGTGACTAAGAAAAGAAACAAAATTAGTTACAGAAAAAATGAAAATTGAAAATATTGAAAATCATGCGAAAATAATTTGCTAATAATGTGAAATATATGTAAAAAATTGTTGATTTATGTTTAGCATGTAAGAGATGTAGATGTCTCAGGATATTGACTGTAAACATTTCATTTTCAAATCGGCTTTTATATATATCGGGCTGCACTACATGTCTGCCATCTTTACTTTTTTCTTTCTCCTTTTTTGTATAAATATTTACAAGTATTTATCTATTATTGTGATCACTGATTGAAGTGATCCGTCTTCAGTTACAACTGTTTTGTTTCTATCTTGTTTTTTCACTTTGTGTATACATTGTAACCATGACAGTGTGACGTCATCACGTCTGAACGCCGGACATGGCGCTCTATTTAAATTGCTTTGTAATTTAATTCATTATGCTTGACAAAGGCTCAGTGTTGAGCCGAAACACGTGTTGCCTGCCTTGAATGCTTTGAATAAAGCCAACTGAATCACAAGGAGTGAGTGCCGGTCTTTTTTCTGAATATTGAAGTGGGTTTTTCATACCTTAGACGCGAGCACCACGACGCAAGAGAGGAGTGCCGGCTGTTTCCCTGTGTTTGTATTCAGTTTTTATTGGTGAGATCCATTATGTTCATTATAAAGTCATGGGGGTAATTTTTTGGTTCTAAACACCCATTCACATATGATATAAATAACCAAACAGGTTTTGAAGTGCTTTTAATATAGGAAGAGAAGGCAATAAAAAAAGTTAACCCCCAAAGTGACATTAATCCCATCCTCACAGTTGTCGGACCCTCCCCCACCCTGAATACTCTATAGCATGCTTATTGTGCATTAGGACAGGGTAACATCACGTGTCTATGTGAATATGTTAGGCTACTCTCACACTGGCGTTTTGAATTCCGTTTGCGAGATCCGTTTCAGGGCTCTCACAAACGGTTCAAAACGGATCAGTTCAGCCCCAATGCATTCTGAATGGATAAGGATCCGCTCAGAATGCATCAGTTTGCCTCCGTTCTGCCTCTATTTCGCTCTGGATGCGGAGACCAAAACACTGCTTGCAGCATTTTGGTGTCCGCCTTACAATGTAAGTCAATGGGGATGGATCAGTTTTCACTGACGCAATATGGTGCAATTGAAAACAGAACCGTCCCCCATTGACTTTCAATGTAAGTCAGGACGGATCCGTTTTTTAATTAGCCTTTTTTTTTTTTTTACAGAATAAAGCAAACGGATCCGTTCTGAATCGATAGAAGCGTTTGCATTATAGGTTTGGATCCGTCTGTGCAGATACCAGACGGATCCGCTCCAAACGCAGGTGTAAAAGTAGCCTTAAACATGCTGGACAGTTGCTTTACAGTCAAATGGTTAAAACAAAGTGCAGAACCCGTTTAAGCAAAAAGCATAGCTGTGGTCGGCAATAACAAGTGCTCGGCGGCACCAAATCAGAAACCATATGTCCTACCACAATCCGGGGGGTTCCAGTGCACATCCATGAATCCCGGAGGGAAAGCAAAAAACATCCATCCCTGGGCTAGATGATGATGTGGTATTGAAGGACAGGGTGGGCAAAGAACTGTCCCTGATATTGCCCTACAGGGGGGTGCTATTCTGGCCCTGATAGCCTAATCACAGACCACCCGCCCTGATAAGAGCGACCCCGTCCGGAACCTTACCCTATATAAAAATGTCGCTAGTAAGCCCCTAGCCTCTAGGCCCCTGACATCCAGGTGATCACTATATAAATCTATGTGTTTTTGACTCATTATAAAAGTATAAGGCCCCTTTCACACGGGCGAGTTTTCCCGCACGGGTGCAATGCGTGAGGTGAACACATTGCACCCGCACTGAATCTGGACCCATTCATTTCTATGGGGTTGTGCACATGAGCGGTGATTTTCACGCATCACTTGTGCGTTTCGTGAAAATCACAGCCTGCTCCTCTTTGTGCGTTTTCCACTCAATGCAGGCCCCATAGAAGTGAATAGGGCTGCATGAAAATCGCAAGCAAGTGCGGATGCGGTGCGATTTTCACGCACGGTTTCTAGGAGACGATCGGGATGGGGACCCGATCTTTATTATTTTCCCTTATAACATGGTTATAAGGGAAAATAATAGCATTCTTAATGCAGAATGCTTAGTACAAAAGGGCTGGAGGGGTTAAAAAAAAATAAAAATTTTTTTTTAACTCACCTTAATCCACTTTCTCGCGCAGCCCGACTTCTCTTCTGTCGTCTTCTTTGCTGTGCACAGGAAAAGGACCTGTGGTGACGTCACTGCGGTCATCACATGGTCCGTCACGTGATCCATCACCATGGTGATGGATCATGTGATGGACCACGTGATGAGCGCAGTGCCGTCATCAAAGGTCCTATTCCTCAAAGAAGAAGACAGAAGAGAAGCCGGGCTGTGCGAGCAAGTGGATTATGGTGAGTTAAATTATTATTATTATTTTTTTAACCCCTCCAGCCCTATTGTACTATGCATTCTGTATTAAGAATGTTATTATTTTCCCTTATAACCTTGTTATAAGGGAAAATAATAAAATCTACACAACACCTAACCCAAACCCGGGTTCGGGTCTGGATAGCAAACATGCCGAGTTTTCTCACACGCGTGCAAAACGCATTACAATGTTTTGCACTTGCGCAGAAAAATTTTGCATTTTCCCACAATGCACCCGCATCTTATCCGGGCCAAAAACATGACACCCGTGTGAAAGAGACCTAAGTATATCGCACCCCTCTGTGTATCACACATATAGATAGCACACAGTGGCGTAGGGATCGCCATAGCAACCATAGCAGTGGCTATGGGGCCCTACGCCACTGGGGGCCCGTCCGGGCCGCCCACTGTTGATTTTTCTTAATTACACACAGGCAGCCAGGCCCGAGCCGCGGACCGCCCACCCACTACACTAGGCTAGTGTAGTGGGCGGGGCGCGGACTGTCCTCGGCTCGGGCCTGGCTGGGGAGAAGGAGTCAGGACTGGAGCAGAGCCAGGCCGACACAGAGGCTGGGGAGGCTCCAGCCTTTGGGCGGCAGGCAGGCCACTGAGTAACTCAGAAGATCCAATGGTATATTTTAACCCCCAGGTGTTCCCATGGTGACGGGGACGCTTGCCTGGGGGTTAGAATATACCATCGGATCTGAGTTTTCACGATCTCAGTGAGATCGTGAAAACTGAAATCTGATGGTATATTCTAACCCCCAGGCATTCCCATGGTGACAGGGACGCTTGCCTGGGGGTTAGAATATACAGGGCCACGCCACTCACAGGAGTACATTTATAAATTAATCAGTAACTTTAACTTTAATCATTGACATTGCTGATCTCTTTACTTGGATACCTTACTCTGTCCTAGCTCCAGTAACAGCAGGCAGTGCGGGCGGCGCTCATTCACTGACGTCACGCGCCTGCTCCTCCCACTAGGCGGCGCAGGCAGACGTCAGTGAGTGAGCGCCGCCCGCACTGCCTGCTGTTACCGGAGCTAAGAGATCAGCAATGATTAAAGTTAAAGTTACTGATTAGTTTATAAATGTACTCCTGTGAGCGTCGGGGAGGGGGATCTGTTGATGGCACTGTTTAGGGGAGGGGGATCTGTGGATGGCACTGTTTAGGGGAGGGGGATCTGTGGATGGCACTGTTTAGGGGAGGGGGATCTGTGGATGGCACTGTTTAGGAGAGGGGGATCTGTTGATGGCACTATTTATGGAAGGGGGGTCTGTGGATGGCACTGTTTAGGGAAGGGGGATCTGTGGATGTCACTGTTTAGGGGAGGGGGATCTGTGGATGGCACTGTTTAGGGGAGGGGGATCTGTGGATGGCACTGTTTAGGGGAGGGGGATCTGTGGATGGCACTGTTTAGGGGAGGGGGATCTGTGGATGGCACTGTTTAGGGGAGGGGGATCTGTGGATGGCACTGTTTAGGGGAGGGGGATCTGTGGATGGCACTGTTTAGGGGAGGGGGATCTGTGGATGGCACTGTTTAGGGGAGGGGGATCTGTGGATGGCACTGTTTAGGGGAGGGGGATCTGTGGATGGCACATAGGAAGGGGTGGGGTTTAGAGAGAAATGGGTTTGGCCTCGACAGGAAGGGGTGGGTCAAATTTATATTAGGGGGGTGCCCGAGTTTAGTCTCGCCTAGGGCAGCACAAAATCAAGATACACCACTGCACTGACCACGTCGCTGCTGCTGCCGGGCTGACGGCTGCGCTGGAGGACGGAGGGAGTAGTGAGCACTTGCCACTGACTTACGTGCTCCCTCCCCGCTCCGCCTCTGGCTCGGCCGCTCCACTGCTCTGGTCTTTGCTCAGTCGCTTGCCTGACTGGGTGGGAGCTCTGGAAGGGGTGGTGGGAGGCACGATAGATATGTGGGGGGGGGGCACATACATTTTTATTGCTATGGGGCCCATGCATTTCTAGCTACGCCCCTGATAGCACACCTATACTAGTCCTTAAAATGACTTTTCTGGCCCTATTAGCTAGCGCTTGGTGTCCCTAACAGTCTGTCCCTGCTTCACTCAGCAACTTCTCCCTACACTGGAAAAAAACTGAATGTAAAATGGCGCCCAGATCAGGTTTATTTATAAGGTAGGGGGTATGTCCATGTGCTGAAATGTCTCAACTGGCTGTCCTGTACCACCTGATGGATGTGTCATGGGTCAAAGTTCTTCATAATGTAAAAGAATATGGCGGGCGCAAATTTCTCCATATGTTCGCATGTTCGGGCCCAGAGTGTCAAAAGAGGAGTGGTAGGGGGTCCTCTGTGCCCTCCAGACCGTAACACCTCTCCCATGTGAAGTCACGCTCGCTCCTTTGATTGACACCAACGGCTCACTTGACAGCGACGTGTTGAGATCCCGCGCATGTGCTATGCAGGGGCGTCGTTAGGTCAAAACATTCAGGGCTTGAGCCCCGGATGTTTTGACCAGTGCCCCGAGTGTTATGCTGACTGGCAGTGGCAGGGCCGGCCGGCGCTCTGACTCTCCAGCACTACACCAGTGCAGCATACACTGTTTCCCTATTCCTCTTTTGGATTTCTGGATTCATTTACCCAGAGTCAGGCGGCTGAGCCGCTTATGGCAGCGCTTGTCTGCACTGCTGCTACTCATCTTATCATTGTCTATGGTCTGTTGTTATATTTATTATTCAACAAAATATTTGTGTTATAATTGTACATGTGTGTCCTCTGTTGCAATTGGTTGTGTTATAACTCTTCGGCACACATAATCTCATCCTTTGGATGATTTAATAGGTGGTACTGATTTATAAAGGTAAAGTTGCACTTGCAGGATACGGATGGATTACAGTATAAAATCCTAATGTGCAGTTGTACACTCCTGTGAGCGGCAGGGAGGGGTATCTGTGGATGGCACTGTTATGGGGAGGGGAATCTGTGGTGGATGGTGGCACTGTTATGGGGAGGCAGATCTGTGGTGGATGGTGGCACTGTTATGGGGAGGGGGATCTGTGGATAGCACTGTTATGGGGAGGCAGATCTGTGGTGGATGGTGGCACTGTTATGGGGAGGGGGATCTGTGGTGGATGGCACTGTTATGGGGAGGGGGATCTGTGATGGATAGCACTGTTATGGATGATCTGTGGGGTTGCCCAAAAGGCTAGGCTCTTCACTGTCCCCCTTCACTGAAGGGGGGACTGCTGAAAGGGGTTAATAACTACTGTGAAGGCCCCCCCCTGGTGGCGATGAGGGCGTGTCTTCAAGGGGTAGGGGCGTGGCTTCAAGTCGGCTCGTGCCCCAGATGTCTTCAGACCCCAGCAACGCCCCTGGTGCCATGAATGGGCGAATGGGGATTGCGGTACACAAATGTGGAGTCTGTAGGAACCTGAGACTGTGTATGCACCGCAATCCCCATTCACAGCGCATACGGGATGTGTGTGTCAAAGAAGGCGCAGGCATGAACTCACAGGGCAGAAGTGCTGCAGCCCAGGAGGACAGCGCACCCCCAGCCACACCTGTTATACACTAGGCCCCCATAAAGTTTTTTTGTTTAGTGACAAAGGAAAAAACATCTATAAAGGTATGCAAAGTATCCATACACGAACCTCTTTTTGGCTGTGGCGGCGGTTTCATGTGCGTTTTCCAAATGTCGTATGCACTTTAAACAATTGGTGCTTATAGAACAGACTACACAGTGTAGCGGTATACTGTATATTGTGTGGCACAGTGTAGCGGTATACTGTATATTGTGTGGAACAGTGTAGCGGTATACTGTATATTGTGTGGCACAGTGTAGCGGTATACTGTACATTGTGTGGAACAGTGTAGCGGTATACTGTATATTGTGGGGCACAGTGTAGAGGTATACTGTATATTGTGTGGCACAGTGTAGAGGTATACTGTATATTGTGTGGCACAGTGTAGCGGTATACTGTATATTGTGTGGCACAGTGTAGCGGTATACTGTATATTGTGTGGCACAGCGTAGAGGTATACTGTATATTGTGTGGCACAGCGTAGAGGTATACTGTATATTGTGGGGCACAGCGTAGAGGTGTACTGTATATTGTGGGGCACAGTGTAGCGGTATACTGTATATTGTGTGGCACAGTGTAGAGGTATACTGTATATTGTGGGGCACAGTGTAGCGGTATACTGTATATTGTGTGGCACAGTGTAGCGGTATACTGTATATTGTGGGGCACAGTGTAGAGGTATACTGTATATTGTGGGGCACAGTGTAGAGGTATACTGTATATTGTGGGGCACAGTGTAGCGGTATACTGTATATTGTGTGGCCCAGTGTAGAGGTATACTGTATATTGTGTGGCACAGTGTAGAGGTTTACTGTATATTGTGTGGCACAGTGTAGCGGTATACTGTATATTGTGGGGCACAGTGTAGAGGTATACTGTATATTGTGGGGCACAGTGTAGAGGTATACTGTATATTGTGGGGCACAGTGTAGCGGTATACTGTATATTGTGTGGCCCAGTGTAGAGGTATACTGTATATTGTGTGGCACAGTGTAGCGGTATACTGTATATTGTGGGGCACAGTGTAGAGGTATACTGTATATTGTGGGGCACAGTGTAGAGGTATACTGTATATTGTGGGGCACAGTGTAGCGGTATACTGTATATTGTGTGGCCCAGTGTAGAGGTATACTGTATATTGTGTGGCACAGTGTAGAGGTTTACTGTATATTGTGTGGCACAGTGTAGCGGTATACTGTATATTGTGGGGCACAGTGTAGAGGTATACTGTATATTGTGGGGCACAGTGTAGAGGTATACTGTATATTGTGGGGCACAGTGTAGCGGTATACTGTATATTGTGTGGCCCAGTGTAGAGGTATACTGTATATTGTGTGGCACAGTGTAGCGGTATACTGTATATTGTGTGGCACAGTGTAGAGGTATACTGTATATTGTCGGGCACAGTGTAGGCTATGTGTGTATAACAAACATATTTCACATGAAAACTTACAGTTACTTGGCTTGGCCCTTTGGGATCTCGGACGCCACTTCAACACTTTGGCCGGGGGCTCGGCGGAGCTGATGATGTGTTTTATCCTAATGAGAAAGATTTCATAATAAGGATTTGGAGAAGGGGCAGAGGGATAGCAGAGCAGGGAGAGGCTGGTGCTGCTACTAGGGGGTCATACCATGGGGGAGTAATAAAGCCCACCATAATGTCCATCATGTGCCAGTAACAAGAGGGCCCCCCATCATGTGCCAGTAACAAAAGACCCCCCCATCATGTGCCAGTAACAAGAGGCCCCCCATCATGAGCCAGTAACAAGATGGCCCCCCTCCATCATGTGCCAGTAACAGGAGGGCTCTCCCCATCATGTGCCAGTAAAATACTGTTACTAAAAGTATTGTAATACATATAAAAAAAACAAACAAAAAAAAACGTATACTTACATCTATGTCAGCGATGCGATGCAAGCCTCTTCCGGCCTGTGTCCCGCACTGTACGGCTCAGGCGGCGCGATTACGTCATCGCGCCTCCTTCACCGACCTCTGATAGGCTGCCGGAGACTCAGGGAAGCGACACGCCTCTCCCTCCCCTGCCGCAGCACAGCCATCTGTATCACTGTCCTGAGGACGCCCATACAGATGACTATGGAGATGAGCGCTTCCACAATGGAAGCGCTCATCTCCCTGTGCCTCCACCAGCTCGGGGGGGGGGGAGAAATTGCGGGCTGCTGCTGGGCCTATTATCACGCAGGGGCCTACATTAATCCGGCCCTGTTTATAGTGCGACTGTTCGTATACAAAAATAACTATTCAAATAGTCCAGCTATCAGTCCATTTTTTACTTTTATCTCATTGTTGTCGCTACAGACAATTTATACCGGTTGACTATAAATAAGGTTTATTGAACCAAGCACTGTCCGGGCGCCTACTTTGTAATATACTCCTTGGAAGTCTCATGGAGTTTGCACTTGTTAACATATGATAAAACTCATGGATGAGATGTGACTGTGCAGGCCAATGTCACCGTGATCCCTCCGTCTGAGGAACTCTTACAAAGTAGGAGCACACAGAGGGCCTGTTTAAAACATAATGGCTGCCTCTAGTGTGATGATGGTACACAGAGCCATAGAGGAAGTTCAAATAGATTCCAGCCATGTATGTATCTGTTCCTCCTAACCCTCACTGTGACCCTCATATATTGAGAAGGGTATACTCCTTATTCCGTGTTCTCCAAAAGTTCATTACAGGAAGAGGAGTCTGCTGACAAGTGGGAACTAGTGCGAGGGCTCACTTGCTTGTTTCAACATTTTGCGAACCAACTTTTCCAATTCCTTTCTTGACTTTTGTTATTCGTCTAAACTTTGCTTCACCCTTTTGTTCTCCTGTTAAGATAAAGAGACAGTATATATACTGTGTTTATGGCCTTTAAAGGGGTTTTCCCATCGGAGACAATGGGGGCATATCATTAGAATTTGCCCCCATTGTCTGATGGGTGTGGGTCCCACCGCGCACCTACACCGAGAACGGAACGGGGAAGGTGGTGACCAAGCTAGTGCTCGGCTATTTTCGGTGGCCCCATAGAAATGAATGGAGGACGGCTGCGCATGCACAGTGAGCCCTCCACAACTTTCGTGCCTCCATTCTCAGTGTAGGGGACTCGCACCTATCAGACAATAGGGGCCGACTCAGACTGGCCCACAGGTAAATCCCCCAGAGGGCCCCTGAGCAAGGTGAGCCCCTTGTCATCCACCCCCTGCACAAGTGGCACAGAACACAGTAGACTTACTGCACTACATACATATATTCAATGTACAGCTCCTCATCAGCCTGTGTTTATATAAAAAACTTGACAGATTATTAAAGAAACTCCCCAGATTATTATTATAGACACGATCAGAGCTGAGATGATTTCTAGGTAGAGAGGAAATCTACCAGTGTCCTCTTCTCCCCAGGACCTACCTTCACAAAGTTGCTGCAGGGACCCCATATTCATTCATCTGGTAGCATCTTGCTGCTGTGTGAGCAGGTAATATTTGAATGTATCCGTACGGTGGGCCCCCAAAATAAATTTTACTGGTGGGCCATAAGGGCCCCAGTCCGACACTGAATGGGGGCATATCCTAGCAATATACCCCCATTGTCTAAGATGTAAAAACCCCTTTAAGTAACTTAAAACTAAGGGTTATTAGAGCACAAAATGAAGGTGAAAGTACCAGTCACATAGCTAAACAAACAGTTAACCCTTTGTGACAGATCGGCTCCATATTTTTAACAAAGACTAATTTAACAAATTATTTTTACCCCAAAATTAGTAAAAATGTAATCATACACGTAAAAAAAACTTGTCTCCGTAGGTGTACATAGCCTTTAAAGTTTTCTTAAGCTTTAGATCAGCATTGAGATTTCTCTGTACTCAGCCTCCAGCCATCTTCTATCAGTTATCCTTCTCAACTGCCTCTCAGTTTCTCCTGGTACCAACTGTCAAAGTCACCCACATCCCTTCATGTTCAGTCCCATCTTTTAGTTCTTACTGAGACTCCCTCCCCCACATTTTACAGTGCAAACATTCATAGGCTTTAGCCAATGAGTTCTTCCTGCTGAGGACATGGTAAAACCAAAAGTCACCTCGGTGATGATACAAAAACTGTGCCCTAAATATTTAATAGTAAAGAAATAGTTAAACTGGAATGTTGAATATTAAGATAAGATATTTTGACCTCTGTTTATCTGAAATGGTTGATAACAGGTAACAATAGCCTTCGTGCAAATAAAATGTGAGTTTAACCATAATTAAAGACATAAAGCCACAAAATGAAACACAAATTTAAACATTTAAGCCGACACACAGGGAGTTATGTGCATTTCTGTATGAACCATATTAAATATATTCCTTTATTTTGGAGTCAGTGGCCCTTTAAGTTGAACATTCTACACGTGGTGCTGATGTCATAACCGCGGCATTGTGAGAAGATTGGACTAGAACCGGGCTCACTCAGTGTTCTGTAGATTGTTGACTTTCTTTCAAAGGAGCAGCAGTGATATTGGTGACCGCATCGAGTGATTAGGAGAATTTTGGGAATTCTGGAAGATGTGGGAGTCAGACTCATTTGACTATAGCTCAGTAACATCTAGCTCAGAGTCTGACCTCTCAGACTTCTCATCTTCCAATCAGTATGGCATGAAGCCGACACTACCATCTAAATACCGCCTAGGTGACAACTACACTGAACACAGGGACATGGCGGCTCGGAGAGTACTGGACAGGCTGACCAGAAATACTCAACTGAGAAACCCTGAGAGACACCCAGCATCTAGTGGCTATGAAAGAACATCAGGATGGAATATTCCTATGACATCGGAATCACCTAGATGGCCAAAAGGAGCCACCGCAAAAGAAGTCACTAAGGACATTGACCAAATACATAATTATTTAGCAGCAGCGACAAAGACCCTGGACTCCCTCAAGAAAAAGATCTACGAGGATAATTCTTGCCAGGCATATCCATCAAGACCGTTGCCAAAAATAACATCTGTGAATACGGTGCAGTATGAGAATTCCCAGCTACATCCAAGGGACCAGCATGATGAACCTCCTGCACCCAAGACAAAGACATCAGCATTACCACCTATAAGAACATCATCGAGTCATCATGCTCTAAAAACCCAGAAAGCTACCCCTAACAAACAGCTAAAGGAACTGTCCCAGCCCAATACGGCAGCTGCTAAGGCCCTGAGCCTGCTGGGGGAAGAGAACTGGGAAAAAAAGATCCAAGGAATTGATACCATCGTCTCCCTGATATCCTGCCATACTGAAGCTGCTCTACCATCCGTACGAGAACTGAGGACCGCTGTAATAAAAGAAGTGACCAACCTAAGATCGGCCGTGTCACTTGCAGCTATCAAATGCCTAGACAAAATGTTCTCCGCAGTGCAGACACACATGGACTACAACCTCCAGCAGACAGTCACTGTGTTATTACACAAGGCCGGGGATTCCAGCTCCTTTATCCGGGAGGCAGTGAACAGCTCTCTAACATCAATGGTGGAGAATGTCAGCCCTTGCCGCGCTCTCAGAGCCCTGACAGAAGGAGGACTCTGCCACAAGAACACCATGGTGAGATCCACCACAGTGAAACATCTTGCCGGTCTGGTGCATAGAATGGGACCAGAGTTTTTCCTTTCTGGAAGAAAGGGCATCACAGATAGGGCAATACCAGCTGTAGCCAAAGCTGTGCAGGATAGCTGCCCACAAGCCAGGATGTATGGCAGGAATATCCTGGGCATGCTAGCTGTACACCCCAGACTGGATGCAATGCTGGCTAAGTATCTACAGCCTAAAGACTTATCAGCCTTAAAGCTCCAGTTGAAGAAATTACCTCATTAACTAATTACATGGAGGAGGAATATTACATATTGCCCCAAGAATAAGTCATCAGTGTTTGATAGACATATGTACCTGTGGAGAAGTGACATAACCTACAGTATCTGATAAGGTATGAGAAAATTTGGAAGAATTTATATATTGTCGTACATGTATTTATATACACTAATAGATAGATTTTGGGGAAAGCCTATGTTACTCTGTTTGCCCAGAGGTCTTCTCATGTCTTATCCTCTTATAGGAATACATTTGATATATGTTAAAGGGGTTTTCTACTAATATATCATTATGGGCTGTCAATTAGACACGTCATAAAAGTCATTGGTGATTGCTGGGAGCCTCAATAATACAAAAAGCAAAAGGGGACGCAACTCACATTTTTATTGGAAACGTGGCCAAATGTTTGATCTCAGCCCTAATCATAATGAATGGGACATACGGAAACAAGCCCATCGCACTTAGGATTTTTTGAAGTTCCATTACAACAACTTATCCACTATCCACAGGATTGGGTATAGGTCTGCTCAGTGGGGTCCATGTGCTGGGGCCCTGCTGATCACTAGACCCATGTTCTGCTGTTTAAATGGAGTGGTGGACCTACATGTGTGCTACTGCTTCATTCAACTCTGGTAGACTGCTGGAGATAGCATTCAAGCACTCAGCTATCTCCGCCAGCCCCATTCAGCTGAATGGAGTAGCAATGATAATGCCGTTACATTTTCAACTAGTGATTGGTTGGGTCTCCAGTGGTCGGACCCCCTCCGGTCAGACACTTGTCCCCTATCCTGTGGATAGGAGATAAGTTGCTGCAGTGTGACAACTCTTTTAATGATGACCTGTTTAGAGACATAATTATAGGGATCTATGTGCAGTTTTGAGTTTATCTGGGAATCTTGAAACTGGTAATACATTTCCACAATTCTGTATAAATGCTTCGTCCTTCCCATGTAACCTGCTCCTCTACCCACAGGTCTACAAGTATCTAAGAAGTTTTGGAGCCATCATACATGCCACCACAGCCAGAGCCTTCTTATGTCATGAAGAATATAGCCCTGGAGTGATGAGCGCCTGGATGAACGCTGCTGCCATTGGGGTGGATAAGCCTTCCATATCATACCTCCATTCCTCCGTCTATATCCAAGATTGATGGTAACACAGAAGCTAGAAAGAAGCCAACTCCTTCCTAGCTGTAATGATGGTGAAGACACAGGAGTCCAATGCACAGCAGTCACACATCATCCGCTATATTGTGTTTCTTCAACAAAAATAAAACATTTTCTGTTCACTAATTATTGTCTGGATCCTTCCTGCCTACAGTCTCCAGTTTTTTGGGAATCTCAGAAGTGTCCTATTATAAACAGTAACACAGATAACTCCATAGAAGTCAGTGATCCAGGCAGAGCACAGGAAGGGATTTCCAATAGGGGGCTCCACTGAGCTCTGTCTGGAGTTCTTCTTTAGGCCATATTCACAATCAGGCCAATATCAGCCGGATCAGGAGAAGACAAGTCCGCAGTGGAGGCTGGTGTGCCAGTCGTCCAGTAATACAGCGTCTGAGGATATTCTTCACATCTTATTCAATACCCTATGATGCTAACACTAAGTGCCAGCCATACTATTTCTAAAGGTTGGGCAGCCCAAATAATTTTTGGAGCCCTCCTGCATGGCAACATTTTTGGTCCCTCTCCTGCAGTATAAAAACAGTGGTCATACACTTAACCAGGTCATGGCCTGCCCTGCATGACCAGAATGGTGAGGCCCAACCATTGCAGGAGACAGGGAACCACATACTCTCTGCTGAATGGAGTTACACCCCCAGGGACCTTCTCCTACAAGAAGCAGCTTCTTAGGTTTTGAGATCATGAGAGTTGGTGAGGGGTAAGCACAAGTAAAAGTGCACAAGTAAAACCAGCCATAGTGCAAACATATATAAACGTACAGGCAGACATTCTACAAGGTACGTACAGCTAGACATTGTAAGAGTCACCAACAGACAGGCACCATAAATGAAATGAAGAGGAAATATTTTCTTATAGCTGTAGGGTTATTCCCCAGAATAAAGTCCACTTGTGGGCCCTAGGCTCCTCAGTCTGATGCTGCTCCTAGAGAGAAGTTGATTCTTCTAGGTTACTCTCCCATGAATCCCTATCTGGCCCAGTATCTAAGGGAATTCTGACTTCACAATCCCACAGTTTGAAAGGGCAGCAGGCTCATGAGAGTGCTGCAGTCTCACCAATGTCTACCTATATGTCATCTACATGGCATCAGGGGGTAATCCACTGCCTCGAAATATACATAGGCGATTAGAACCAGTGGCGTTGCTAGGGCTGGTGTCACCCGGTGCGGTAGAAAATTGTGTCATTTTTTAGCCATATATGGGTGCTATGGTGGTGCTACTGCCATAGGGGGCATCCGTTAGCTCAGCAGACCCCCCTAGCAGTCAGAGCCTGGTCTCGGGAGGAGCACTTCCAGATAATTTTCTGTCCGCCGCCACAAAACAATGGTGCTTATAGAACAGACTACACAGTGTAGAGGTATACTGTATATTGTGTGGCACAGTGTAGCGGTATACTGTATATTGTGGGGCACAGTGTAGCGGTATACTGTATATTGTGGGGCACAGTGTAGAGGTATACTGTACATTGTGGGGCACAGTGTAGAGGTATACTGTATATTGTGTGGCACAGTGTAGAGGTATACTGTATATTGTGTGGCACAGTGTAGAGGTATACTGTATATTGTGGGGCACAGTGTAGCGGTATACTGTATATTGTGGGGCACAGTGTAGCGGTATACTGTATATTGTGGGGCACAGTGTAGAGGTATACTGTACATTGTGGGGCACAGTGTAGAGGTATACTGTATATTGTGTGGCACAGTGTAGAGGTATACTGTATATTGTGTGGCACAGTGTAGAGGTATACTGTATATTGTGGGGCACAGTGTAGCGGTATACTGTATATCGTGTGGCACAGTATAGCGGTATACTGTATATTGTGGGGCACAGTGTAGCGGTATACTGTATATCGTGTGGCACAGTATAGAGGTATACTGTATATTGTGTGGCAAAGTGTAGAGGTATACTGTATATTGTGTGGCACAGTGTAGAGGTATACTGTATATCGTGGGGCACAGTGTAGCGGTATACTGTATATCGTGTGGCACAGTATAGAGGTATACTGTATATTGTGTGGCAAAGTGTAGAGGTATACTGTATATTGTGGGGCACAGTGTAGAGGTATACTGTATATTGTGTGGAACAGTGTAGAGGTATACTGTATATTGTGTGGCACAGTGTAGAGGTATACTGTATATTGTGTGGCACAGTGTAGCAGTATACTGTATATTGTGTGGCACAGTGTAGCAGTATACTGTATATTGTGGGGCACAGTGTAGAGGTATACTGTATATTGTGGGGCACAGTGTAGAGGTATACTGTATATTGTGTGGCACAGTGTAGATGTATACTGTATATTGTGGGGCACAGTGTAGCGGTATACTGTATATTGTGGGGCACAGTGTAGAGGTATACTGTATATTGTGGGGCACAGTGTAGAGGTATACTGTATATTGTGGGGCACAGTGTAGAGGTATACTGTATATTGTGTGGCACAGTGTAGCGGTATACTGTATATTGTGTGGCACAGTGTAGAGGTATACTGTATATTGTGTGGCACAGTGTAGAGGTATACTGTATATTGTGTGGCACAGTGTAGAGGTATACTGTATATTGTGTGGCACAGTGCAGAGGTATACTGTATATTGTGTGGCACAGTGTAGAGGTATACTGTATATTGTGTGGCACAGTGTAGAGGTATACTGTATATTGTGTGGCACAGTGTAGCGGTATACTGTATATTGTGGGGCACAGTGTAGAGGTATACTGTATATTGTGGGGCACAGTGTAGAGGTATACTGTATATTGTGGGGCACAGTGTAGAGGTATACTGTACATTGTGTGGCACAGTGTAGAGGTATACTGTATATTGTGGGGCACAGTGTAGCGGTATACTGTATATTGTGTGGCACAGTGTAGAGGTATACTGTATATTGTGGGGCACAGTGTAGAGGTGTACTGTATATTGTGTGGCACAGTATAGCGGTATACTGTATATTGTGGGGCACAGTGTATGTTATATGTGTATAACAAACATACTCCACATGAAAACTTACAGTTACTTGGCTTGGCCCTTGGGGATCTCGGACACCACTTCAACACTTTGGCCGGGGGCTCGGCGGAGCTGATGTGTTTTATCCTAATGAGAAAGATTTCATAATAAGGATTTGGAGAAGGGGCAGGGGGATAGCAGAGCAGGGAGAGGCTGGCGCTGCTACTAGGGGGTCATACCATGGGGGAGTAATAAAGCCCACCATAATGTCCCCCCCAGTAGAAATAATTCTCCTTATAATGTGCAAAAAATACCCCCTTGTAATGCCCCCAGTTGAGCTAATGTCCCTATAGTGCCCCCATAATGTGCCAGTATAAAATACCCCTATATAGTGCCCCCAGTAATTTCCCCCATAGTGCTCCTCTCTCCTCTTCCTGCTAGTGCCCCCCATAATGTACCAGTATAAAATGCCCCATATATAGTGCCCCAGTAGATGCCCTCAGTGTCCGGCCGGGGGGGTGACACCATTTTCTACCGCACCGGGTGACACCAGCCCTAGCAACGCCACTGCTGAAGCCCCACTGGAAGGCCAACCTGTGGTCCGTTATTGGAAGTGTCAGCAACCGGGGCATATTGAAGCAACCTGTCCCCAGAGGGAGGAGCCAATGGAGTGTGGTGCCAGCCGCCGCCTCTCCATGTTTGCTCATCCTGTTTGCAGCACTACACCCCTGCAGGAACCAGTACCCCAGGAGCATCAACTCCAGGTAAACGGGATTTGTGTTGTGGCTCTGTTGGACTCAGGTAGCCTGGTCACCCTCTTGTGTGCTGCCATGCCCCATGACCTGGTCATTCCTGAAAGGCGGGTGGGGGTGGTTTGTATCTATGGGGACACTAAGCATTATCCGCTGGCCAAAGTGACTGTAGGGACTGGCTGCGGGACAGTGACCCATGAAGTGGGTGTGGTACCGGACTTAATATATCTATTGATTGTGGAATGTGATTTTCCATTGTTCGCGGCACTCTGGTCTCATTCCCACTGTAAAGATATGTTCACCTTTTTCAGCTCAATTCCTTTAGGTGAAGAAGCCCAAACCGATGCTGTAGGGGTGACCAATGAGGGATAGGACAGTTTTCCCCCTGCAGTATTAGCTGGGGATGAGGGTGAGGCATCGAACCCTGAGCAAAATGTATTGGACTTGGAAGTGTCACGGGAGAACTTTGGGACTTCTCAGTTACGAGACTCCACCCTGAAACATGCATGGGAAAATGTAACCGTACTGAAGGAGGTGCCTCAGGAGTCTAATGCTGATCAAAGGTTTCCTCATTTTGCTGTCAGCGATAATTTACTGTATCGTGTTACTAAGATGCGTGATGAAATTATAGAGCAATTGGTGATACCCATACCTTATAGAAGGATGGTCCTTGATATGGCCCACACCCATTTACTTGGGGGTCATCTGGGGACTGACAAAACAAAGGAAAGAATCCTGCAAAGTTTTTATTGGCCAGGTTGTTACCAAGAGGTTGAAAGGTTTTGTCGGTCCTGCTCAACCTGCCAAGTAATGGCTCCTGTGAGTCACTTTCGGAGCCCCTTGGTTCCCCTGCCAATAATTGAGATTCCATTTGACAGAATAGCTATGGATTTTCTGGAGCCATTAGTCAGGTCTGCCCGAGGCCCAGGGGCGTAGCGTGGGGGGGGCCAGGGGGGCCGTTGCCCCGGGCGCCAAACTGCAGGGGGGCACTCCGGCGCCGGCTGAAAGTTTATAATAGTAACGTTTTTGCAGGACACGGCTCTCTCTGCCAGAGACGAGTGCCGGGTCCTGCGCAACAGCCAGAGTCTGAGGAGGCAGAGAGCAGCTGTTTAGTGCGCCCGCCCGGCCCTGATGATTCATTTGTGCGGTCGCGGCGGGCGCACTGGTTGGTTAGTTAACTGTTAACATACATGGTCGGCGCCGCCTCCTGCTCCTAGTGGCACTCATTAGGCTGGCCTGGCTCCCTCCGGCTCCGCCCACTTTCCAGGAAACACAGTGCGGAGCGGGGAGCCAGAGCCAGAGCCAGCAGAAGATTGCCAGGAGCAGGAGGCGGCGCTGCGGCAGAAGACAGAGGACAGCATTGTGCACTGTGTCAGACAGACTCCAGAGAACTGTTGAGTCAGATTGACCAGGCCCTGAAGCTAAGTCTGAGTGAGCCCTGAGCCAGTGAGCCGCCCTAGAAGAGTCCAGACTGACTACTACAGTGAGCAGAGGTAGAAAGGGAGCCAGGCGGCTGCTGCCCCACGCCGAGGCTGAGTTACTGGAAATTAAATAGTGGCACTAGTAGTGATTAAGTTGGGTGGCCATGCCATGTTATAATGATGACCCTCCCTCCCTGTCCCTGAGTCTGTGTGTGGGGGGATGGTGGCTCAGATGGTGGGTTTACAGTGTGCACCACTGTCTGAGCCAGACTGAACAGCATGCAATAATAATGGTAATAAATCAGTGAGTGAAGTGCCAGATCTCTGCCAGGCCAAATAGGTGGCATGGCAGTTTGGCATTCATGGTTCTGATGTGGCAGGATAACTGTAGAGGGGCACTGAGACAGTACTGCCTCTGGGATGCCATCTGCCCATCTCTATACCAGGCCTACGCTGGGGCTGGGCTGATATGGACAGCATAGATGGGCGGAAGATGGCATCCTAGAGTCAGTACTGTCTCTGGTCACCCTTCACCAGCACCCTGACTGCCACCTGCTTGGCCTGCCTGGCTCTCATGGCACTTCACTGCATAGTACCTGCTGTTTGGCTATCAGCTTCCTCTTCAGTCTTCACTTAACCTCATGTCCAGACAAGTATCTTTGCAGTCGCTGACCAAGTTTTAGGCTAATTTCTCATTAGCGGCAGGGCAGGCTGTCGGATCCTGACGGTGATTTACATGTGCCCCGGACTGACAATCCATCCCCATTGACTATAATGGGGCGGTGGTGGAGTTCTGGCGGCCTCTTACTGTGCGCTACCATACTGCCGCCGGAACTCCAGCACCAGCACCCCCATTATAGTCAATGGTAATGGAGCGTCAGTCCAGAGGCACGTCAAGTGTAAACTAGTGGTGGGACAGATACGTCAGGCTGTTCAATCGCCGGAATGCTGGTTGCTAGGAGCAACGTCCAGTACTGCAGCCTGAGCTTTCACTTCAGTATTCATGCGGGCTCCTCTCCCTGTTTAATTCTGATGGGGTTAATGGTCTTGGTCTGGGTTTGTGTGGTCACAAGGTGCTCTTTATAGACCTTTGTGACTGAGTTTAGGGGCGGGATGTCTCCAGCCTTGCTGGGATGCAGGAGCCATGTACCTCACCTTGGTGATGCCCTCTGCCCTGTTTGTGTGGCCACCTAGCCAGGGGACTAAGGCTATATGCACACAACTGAAAAAAGTCAGTTAAGGGTACTTTAACACTTGCGTTTTTCTTTTCCGGCATAGAGTTCCGTCACAAGGGCTATATCCCGGAAAAGAACTGATCAGGCATATCCCCATGCATTCTGAATGGAGATTAATCCGTTCAGGATGCATCAGGATGTCTTCAGTTCAGTCGTTTTGACTGATCAGGCAAAAGAGAAAACCGCAGCATGCTACGGTTTTCTCTCCGGTGAAAAAAAACTGAAGACTTGCCTGAACGCCGGATCCGGCATTTTTTCCCATAGGAATGTATTAGTGCCGGATCCTATTGCGGATTGGTAGGCCTGTGGGGCGTCATTCTATAAAAAGGCGCATGCACAAAAGTTAGGGGGCGCCATACTAGGTTCGCCCCGGGTGCTGGCAACACACGCTACGCCACTGCCGAGGCCACCAGTATATTTTGGTAGTGCTGGACTATGCCACCAGGTATCCTGAAGCCATTCCGTTGCGGAATACCTCCTCCAAGTGCATTGCTCAGGAGTTGGTTCATATATTTTCCAGAACTGGCCTACCAAAATAAATACTGACTGACCAGTGTACACCTTTCATGTCCAAAGTTATGAAAGACCTTTGCAACCTTCTGAAAATTTAGCAGCTAAGAACCTCTGTATATCATCCCCAAACAGATGGCCTCATAGAGAGGTTCAATAAAACCTTAAAGGGGATATTGAGAAGGGTGGTAGAAAAGGATGGGAGGGACTGGGATTGTCTGTTGCCATATCTTATGTTCTCCATCCGAGAGGTCCCCCAGTCCTCCACTGGCTTCTCTCCATTTGAGTTATTATATGGGATACATCCCAGGGGATTGCTGGATATGGCCAAGGAGACTTGGGAGAGTGAGGCTACCCCTTACAGAAGTGTGATAGAACATGTGGCCCAAATGCAAGATCGCATCAGCAGTATTATGCCCATTGTGAGGGAACACATGTAGAAGGCCCAAGAGTCCCAGAACAGGGTGTACAATAGAGCGGCCCGGGTGAGGAGGTTCAACCCTGGGGACCGGGTACTAGTTCTGGTTCCCACGGTAGAAAGCAAATTTTGGGCAAAGTGGCAGGGTCCTTTTAAAGTAGTAGTAGAAAGGGTTGGAGAAGTCAATTATAAAATACATCAGCTGGGAAAAAGAAAGCCCATCCAACTCTATCACATCAATTTAATCAAACCTTGGAAGGATAGAGAGTCCCTGGTAGTGGCCACAAAACCCCCAAATGGACTGTCACACAGATATTGAAAAGATTGCAATAGGTGACACCCTGTGCAAACCCCAAAAACAAAAAACCAAGGAGTTTCTACAGCGGAACAGGGATATTTTTACGGATCTGCCAGGCACTACAGATGTCATTCAGCATGACATAGTCACTGACCCCAAAGTAACGATAAACATTAAACCATACAGAATTCCTGAGGCTCGGAGACAAGCAGTCTCTAAGGAGGTAAAGCGTATGTTAGCTCTGCAGGTTATTGAGGAATCCAAAAGCAGGTGGTCCAGCCCCATTGTATTAGTACCTAAGCCAAACGAGACTTGGCGGTTCTGCAATGACTTCCGCCGTCTAAATGAAGTCTCTAAATGCGATTTCCTATCCTATGTCCCGGGTAGATTAATAAATTGAAAGGTTGGGACCAGCTAGGTATATTACCACACTTGACCTCATCAAGGGGTATTGGCAGATTCCCCTATCAGATAAGGCAAAGGAAAAGACTGCCTTCTCCACCCCAGACGGACTCTTTCAATTTACCAGATGCCCTTTGGGTTACAAGGGGCACCCGCAACTTTCCAGAGAGAGCGATGGACAGGGTCTTGGTGCCCCATAAAAGGTACACAGCAGCATACTTAGATGATATTGTGGTCCTGAGCACAGACTGGGAATCCCATCTAGGTAAGGTACAGGCCATACTGGATTCCCTCAGGAAAGCTGGCTTTACTGCTAACCCGGAGAAGTGCGCTATCTGGGGTATATTTTAGGTAAGGGCATAATAAGACCACAGGTAAACAAAGTGGAGGTAATTCAGAAGTGGCCACAGCCTCGGACAAAAAAACAAGTGAAGGCATTCTTGGGGATTGTTGGCTATTACCGCAGATTTGTCCCAAACTTTGCCTCCATTGCAGCACCATTAACAGACCTTACAAAAGCCCTACGCAGTTAGCCTGTGCTGATTTCACCAGACTTCTCAAAAGAGTTTGTTGTCCAGACCGATGCCTCAGAGGTTGGGTTAGGGGCAGTAATGTCACAAGAGGTAAATGGGGAAGAACACCCCATCATATATTTGAGTAGAAAACTCACCTCCTGTGAGAGAAATTACTCAATAGTGGAGAGGGAGTGTTTGGCAATAAAGTGGGCCCTAGAGGCTCTACGGTACTATTTGGCAGGTAGGAAGTTCCGCTTGGTATCAGACCATGCCCCTTTAAAATGGATGCACCGAAATAAAGGGAACAATGCAAGGGTGACACGGTGGCTCCTGGAGTTACAGGGCTTTAATTTTGTGGTAGAGCACTGGGCAGGGAAGCTTCATATCAATGCTGATGCCTTGTCAAGGATTTACTGTCTATCAGGGTCAAGTGCCCAGTCCCCTGGCCTTGGGCAGAGGGGGGGGATATGTAAGCATCCAAGGGGTGAGGTTATTGATGGTAAGTATGTGTCACTGAGGTTGCTGCTCTCAGTGATGTAAATCCCGAGGTAAACAGCAACCAGTTATGTGAGATTGCAGAGTTTGTGGTAGCTGGAATTTGGGTCCGGGATTTAGGAGTGACTGAAGAGTTTGGGTGGGAGGGTCACTCCCATACTCCATCTAGTGTGGAAGCTAATTTAAAAGACACACTGTCAGTGTGTGTTGTTGGTCTGCAGAGGACTTGGGAGCATTCCTCTCCACAGTGTTCCAGAGAAGGGAAAAGACAAGACTCCGCACAAAGGTGACTCCTGCATTTCTGCCTGTTTAAAAATTGAACGGTTATGACACATGAGGGCCGAAGATAAGTGCTTTATGTGACTGAACTCTGATGGGCTGAAGTCAAGCCATTCTGTTGAAACTATTTTTGTTGTGTTTCTTTTCCCCAATAAAACCCTTATGTTGCCTCCAATCCTGCCGACTGCCTACCATTTGTACAGCTAACCTCCACAATAGAGATAGCATAATATATGTGTGTGTATGTATGTGTGTATATATTGTAAGGGATTGCCTCTTATTTGGGGGTCATTCTCACAATGATCCTCATAACCACTGGGTTTCAGGTCCAAACAGTACAATTTATTTTACACTCTTCATACACAACATGGCATACAACAAAAGCCTGCCCGTCTGGGCTCTACCTAAACATAATAAACATTGTATCCCTAACTCAGCTATACGATAGCGTTCCCACATGGAACCAGGTGCGGCTTACCCCAGACATACAGTCCACCAGCCCTCAGGCTGTAACAAATGCAGTACCTTTGGAGGGGGTTGTGGTCTAGCAGTCTGAACTTTCAATGCTTGTTCCCAGGTGTCGCTGAGTCCCCCAAAGTCCAGGCTATTGCATAGCCTCATGGCCCCTCAGCCTTGCCTAGCTGAGACCACACTGACAGAGCCTCACCAGGCCTCTGTCTGCACACTCTCCAGAGTGAGACACACCCAAGATCCAGTAGCAGGATTAATAGGATCCCTGGACATGAGCATGCGCTAAGTCCCGGACTGGAACCTGGGGAAACAACACCTCAATGTTCACATTGTCACAATATATATATATATATATATATATATATATATATACACACATAGAGAGAGAGAGGGAAAAAATAAATAAAAAATTAACAGCCGCCCTCTTAGGTATGCCGGGTGCAACTCCTAATAGTTCCTGGACAACAAACAAAGAATTTAAAGGGAACCTGTCACCTGCAAAACACATATTAAACCGACCACAGTACCTTACAGGATCTCCCCCGTGTGTTGTTAATCATGTTTTTCTTTCCTCTTTGTGTTTCTTCATACTTGTTAAAAATGCTGTTTTAATGTCGGTTGGCGCTGTCCCCGAGTCAGGCTTGAAGTCAAGGGGGCTATACCAATATAGCGAATATTCTAAAAAAAAGAATATAGAGCAATATAGCTAATATAGTGCTATTTTCTTTTTTTAGAATAGTCGTATTTTTTTTTTGCATCTGAACATGATTGATTCCTCCCAGTTTCTTGCTTGTGGGCAAATGAGTCAAAATTAACCCTTGATGTGCCGCAGTCAGTGCTGACTGCGGCACATGCGATGTGCTTGCCGGTATCGGAGCTGTCATTGGGTCCCCATGCTACTGTGACTGGGGCTCGATTGCATGGATGGCAGCCCGATGCCTTCCTTAGGCATCGTGGCTGCCTTCCGGGAGAGCCTGTGAGATCCAGCCCCCTAGATCTCACAGGCAAACAGGCTGTAAGCGTATTATAGTGGTAATGCACTTACAGCCAGAAGTATTGTGATGCATTGTAAAGGGCATAAGACCCCCAAAAGTTGAAGTCCCAGAGTGGGACAAAAAATAAAGTGTAAGAAAAAGTAAAAAAATAAAGTTTTACAAAAAAATTAAAACTTTCAATAAAAAAAGCATCCTTTTCCCAAAATAAAGAAAAAAAAAGGTAAAAAATAGGTAAAAAAATATGTAGACAAATTAGGTATCGCTGCGTCCGTATCGCCCGCCTCTATAAAAATATGTTATTGGCTTACATAAATTATGTAAGCCTCACAAAGTGAAGTGGTCCTTAAAAAGTGGGTTTTGCAAATTTTCAAGATTTGCTTCTAAACTTCTAAGCCTTCTAAAGTCGCCAAAAATAAAATTACATTCACAAAATGATCCAAACATGAAGTAGACATATGGGGAATGTAAAGTAATAACTATTTTTGGAGGTATTACTATCTATTGTAAAAGTAGAAAAATTGAAATTTGAAAATTTGCTAATTTTTCCAAATTCTTTGTAAATTTGTCATTTTTTTATAAATAGAAATAATCTTTTTTGACTCAATTTTACCACTGTCATGAAGTACAATATGTGACGAGAAAACAATCTCAGAACGGCCCGGATAAGTAAAAGCGTTTTAAAGTTACCACCACATAAAGTGACACATGGTCCTTAAGGTGAGAAATGGCAGGGCCCTGAAGGAGCTAATTCCATAGAGTTATATCTAAAAGAGAGAGATCTCTAAAAGGTGGTTTACATGCACAATATATTAAAGTACAATTGGCATGAACTTGGTAACAGAGTAGCCCATGAAGGCTTGCAATCTACAAAGGAAAGTGGAAGGACACAGTAGGTGAAGGTAGCAGCTGCTCATAAGGCTGTGTGGGGACAGCATATTTTTGCTGCTGGTAGGCCTTCCTAAAGGGGTGGTATTCAGGTTGATTTTGATGTTTTGGTAGTTGGGGGAAAGTCTGATGTGCTGCAGTAGTGAGTTCTAGAGTATGGGGGATGCACGTGAGAAATCTTGTAGACAATTGTGCGAGGAACAGACGAGAGGAGAACAAAGGAAGAGGTCTTGTGAGAATTGAAGATTATGGGAGTCATTTATTAAGGGGTTCTGAAGGCTTTTAATATTGATGCTCTATCCTCAGGATACGTCATCAATATCAGTCCGACACCCGGCACCCCTGCCGATCAGCTGTATGAGGAGAGGGCGTGAAGTGCGCACGTGCCGTCTCCGGTCTCTCTTCCGGCTCACTGCTGCTTTGCCGTAGACAGCAGCAGCAGAAAGAGAGACAGGAGACGGCATGTGCACACTGTGCGTGGTGTCTCCTCAGACAGCTGATCGGTGGGGGTGCTGGGTGTCGGACCCCCGCCGATGTGATATTGATGACCTATCCTGAGGATAGGTCTTCGATATTAAAAGCCCGGAGAACCCCTTAAAGAACTGCGTTTTATTCACTGGTCTTAATAACCCCTATAGATGGTGGATCCGCATAGGTGTCTACATACTGTAACTTCGGCGCATCCAGCGCCAATCTAAATAGACCTGGCGTGAGCAGAAAAAAGTCACAGATTGCAGCACAATCTTTGCACCGCAATCTAGGCCAGAAATATGCCAAATATAGGTGTATTTCTGGATAATTAATGACCCCCTATGTGTGGGGTTTCCTCGGGAAAACAGTGTGAACAGTGGATGGGCTTGTATGTTGTTGTTAGTCTCTTGAAGTGAATTGGCTGAGCAATAGGGAGCCAGTGAAGTGATTGGCAGAGGGGCAAAGCAGAGGAGGAATGGGAGAGAGGTGGATGAAATGGGCAGCAGAGTTGAGGATCGATTGGAGGGGCACATGAGTGCTAGATTGGAGGCCACGGAGGAGGATATCATAGTAGTCTAGCATGCACTAGCATTTTAATTGACTCAAAGGTGAGGCCGGAGTGAATATGAGAGATGTTCTTGACTTGAAAGCGACAGGTG
The DNA here is from genome assembly GCF_014858855.1 of Bufo gargarizans. NCBI lineage: Eukaryota > Metazoa > Chordata > Amphibia > Anura > Bufonidae > Bufo > Bufo gargarizans. The sequence continues at coordinate 1,864,747 of NC_058088.1, forward strand.
GGCTCCAGTCACCTCCATGGGACTTCTGAAAATAGCTGAGTGCGCTTGCTCAGTTATTTTCAGAACTCCTGTAGAAATGAATGGAGAGTACAGTACACACGCGCAGTGCGCTCTTTCACTTTGAAGGTCCTGTTCTGGAGATAGGAGCTTGTCCCAGAGATAGGACCTGCACATGTCATTGATGGAATACCCTAGAGATAGCGACATGCCATCAATGTCTGAGATGGGCACAACCCTTTAAAACTATGATTTGCAAAATGTCATCCTTAAAACCAATAAATCTGCGACTAGTCATTAAGGGAAAACATATCTGCTTGTCATTGGGCAGATAGCCATCCCTCATTTTATGTGGACGTTTTCATGCACAGTTTACCGTCCAACCATTTATCAGCAATCACTGGTTTATTTATTTTATTACGACTAACATGAAGTGATGCCAAGTGGCCGGGGTGGAGACTGGAGTACACACATCAGAGTATATATAGAGGGGTAACACAAGCTGGCCGTATAGAAGACACGAAGAACACAATGTTCAGCTTCCTCATTTTGCTCCTCGGCATCGGCCATAATCATGCAGCCAGCTTGGTAAGTTCCTCTGGAAATTGTAAGGTAATTACTTTAGGTGTATCACATAACAAACATCTCTGCACTCTTGCATGCCAATAAAAAATACTTTAAAGGCTATGGACACGTGTGCATTAAAAATCAATAATCCCATATGCAGCACATAATAAAACTGCACTTGTATGTTTACTGGTATCAGCTTTGCCTTACATGCTCTCAGAAATGCTCTTCCATGAGATTCACTCACTGTTCTCATCTGCCCGGCGTTCCTGTGGATTTCACATGCACCTGCAATGTCGGACTGGGGTACTGAGGGCCCACCAGTGTAACTGATTCTGGGGGCCCACCTTAGGGTTCCTGCACACTAACTTATGTTTTTCCATGTCTGTACCGTTCACTTTACTTCAATGGGGCCACTCAAAAAAATTACTCCGTGTGCATTCCGTGTCTGTATGTCCGTTCTGCAAAATGATAGAACATGTCCTATTATTGTCGGCATTACAGACAAGGATAGGACTGGTTTAATAGAGGCTGACTGTTCTGTTCTGCATAATGTGGAATGCACAGGGCCGGTATCCATGTTTTGCGGATCCGCAATTTGCAGATTGCAAAACATCCAACAATCGTGTACATGAGCCCTTACAGTGATAACAGTAATATGACGGCAGACGTTCACAGCAAAATGCAAAAACATACATGTGGCAGAATTTACACATATATGGATATCCTGCACTTAAGTTAGTCAGAAAGAAGACACATGCAGCGCACACCAATCACTTATTGGACACATGTGGGACACAAGACACTTATACATGGGTCACGTGCCACTGATGCATATGTCACATACTGCACATACACCACTGATACATAGATCATACACTGCCTGTCCAAAAAAAAGTCGCCACCTGGATTTAACTAAGCAAATAGGTATGAGCCTCCTCTTGGATAATTACTGCATGGGCGATTATCTTTCAGCTGGCAACAAGTTATTTAACCCCAACTGGTGCCATGAGTTGCTTCTCATTTCTTAAACAACCATGTCGAAAGACACATCTCGTGGTCGTGGAAAAGATGTTAGTCTGTTTGAGAAGGGTCAAAGCATTGGCATGCATCAATCAGAGAAAAACATCTAAGGAGATTTCAGAAACTAATAAAATTGGGTTAAGAACTATCCAACGCATTATTAAACACTGGAAGGATAGTGGGGACCTGTATTCGAGGAAGAAATGTGTCGGGAAAAAAATCCTGAATGATCGTGTTCAGCGTTCACTTAAACGTTTGGTGAAATCAAATAAAAACAGTAGAACTCAGGGCTATGTTTAATAGTGAAAGTAAGAGCATTTCCACATACACAATGCGAAGGGAACTCGAGGGATTGGGACTGAACAGCTGTGTAGCCGTAAGAAAACCACTAATCAGTGAGGCAAACCAGAAGAAAAGGCTTCAATTTGCTAGGGAGCATAAAGATTGGACTCTGGAGTAATGGAAGAAGGTGATGTGGTCTGATGAGTCCAGATTTACTCTGTTCCAGAGTGATGGGCGCATCAGGATAAGAAGAGAGGCAGATGAAGTGATGCACCCATCATGCCTAGTGCCTACTGTACCAGCCTGTGGGGCCAGTGCTATGATCTGGGGTTGCTGCAGTTGGTCAGGTCTAGGTTCAGCAACAGTATGTGCTCCAAGAATGAGGTCAGCGACTACCTGAACATACTGAATGACCAGGTTATTCCATAAATGGATTTGTTCTTCCATGATGGCACAGGCATATTCCAAGATGACGATGCCAGGATTCATCGGGCACAAATTGTGAAAGAGTGGTTCAGGGAGAATGAGACATCATTTTCACACATGGATTGGCCACCACAAGTCCAGACCTTAACCCCATTGAGAGTCTTTGGGATGTGCTGGAGAAGGCTTTGCGCTGCAGTCAGAATCTACCATCATCAATGCAAGATCTTGGTGAAAAATTAATGCAACACTGGATGGAAATAAATCTTGTGACATTGCAGAAGCTATAGAAACAATACCACAGCGAATGCGTGCCGTAATCAGGCGGTCCAACGAAATATTAAAGTGTGACCTTTATTTATTTTTTTTATTTTTTTTGGTGCCGACTTTTCTTTTGGACAGGCAGTGTATATAGCACACACCAATCACACATAGGAAACAAACAATGCACACACCAAGACATTTATGCCTAAGAGTACTTTCACACTAGCGTCTCTGCCCTCCGGCAATCTGTATGTAAGCGGATACCATTTGTAGACGGATCCAGATGCGGATCGGTCTCACAAATGTATTGCAATACCGGATCCGTCTCTCCGGTTGTATACTGGAAAAACGGATCCGGTATTTATCTTTTTCCCATTTTTAAATGTCTGCGCATGCTCAGACCGCAAAACCGGATCCGTTTTTCCAGAACACTTGGGGCCTGATATGGCATTAATGCATTTCAATAGAAAATAATGCCGGATCCGACATTCTGGCAAGTGTTCCGAAATGCTCAGGTATTTTCTCCATCCAAAAACTCTACAGTGACTGAACTGAAGACGTCCTGATGCATCCTGAGTGGATTGCTCTCCATTCAGAATGCATTAGGATAAAACTTATCAGTTTTTATCCGTGATTGAGCCCCTAGGACAGAACTCAATACCGGAAAAGAAAAACACTAGTGTGAAAGTTCCCTTACCCTATTAAGTGTGGCACACTTAAAGGGGTTGTCTCACTTCAGCAATTGGCATTTATCATGTAGAGAAAGTTAATACAAGGCACTTACTAATGTATTGTGATACTCCATATTGCCTCCTTTCCATCACATTATACACAGCACGTATCCGTGGTTATTACCACTCTGCAATCCAGCAGTAGTGGCCGTGCTTGCACACTATAGGTAAAGGTGTGAGGCAAACCAGAAAAAAAAGGCTTCAGTTTGCCAGGATAAAGATTGGACTCTGGAGCAATGGAAGAAGGTGATGTGGTCTGATGAGTTCAGATTTACCCTGTTCCAGAGTGATGGGCGCATCACTGCTGGATTACACGGTGGTAATGCAGCTTCCCACATGTGTGTAAATGGGACACTTCAAACATCTTAATGAATATACATGTGTTTATTTGCATTGTATGGTATTTTCCTTTTATCAGACTGGCAATGTCATTACACCCGCTCGCCCCTAGGTGGTGCTGGCACCACATAATATATGTAGCTTGGGTGTGTCTAGACAGGAAGTGAAGTTAGTTAGGGTTAGTTAGTAGTTGGTGAGAGGAGGAGAAGCAAGTTCATGGAGGAGAGAGACAGGCTAAAGCCACCATGTAGCTGTGTTCCTTTCCTCTGAGCCCTGATCAAGCCTGGAGAAGACAACCACAGCAACCGAGCACCAGACAGTGAGTCTATGTACAAAGATACTTAGCTTATGTGTCACGAGACGCCGGGGCGCTCGCTCTCCTCATCGCCGCCGGCGTCCCGTTTCTGCGCAGGAGCGATGACGCGCACTGCATCCTCGTCTCCTTGGTGATAGGGGGCGGGACGGACCGGCCGCGCACATCTTCTCTGCGCGACCGGTGTCCTCAGTTTCCCCAGCAAGTTGGGGAGGTCTGAGCACAAAGCTGGGCACTCGGTGCTCAGCTGTTCTTCCTAGTGCGGGTCATATGGCACTGGCCACGTCACATGACCCCAGCTAGCCAGTATTTAACCGGCAGCCTGCTGGCCACAGGTTGCCTGTTAATTTAGCTTCCTGGCGATTGTTTGATTCCTGTATGCTTACCTGATCCTGTTCCCTGACGATCCTCTGCCTGCTCCTCCTGTACTGCGCATTCCTCCTGTTATTCTGACCTCGGCTACCACTTGACTATTTTTTGCGGACTTCTGTTGTACTTCACTACTCTCCTGGTATTTGACCCCGGCTCTCAGACTATGGAAACACTAAAACATGATTTTATTTGTTTCAAAAATTAAATCATTGTGTTAAACCGTACATAAATAAAAAAAATAGTACACTACGTGCAGAATTATTAGGCAAATGAGTATTTTGACCACATCATCCTCTTTATGCATGTTGTCTTACTCCAAGCTGTATAGGCTCGAAAGCCTACTACCAATTAAGCATATTAGGTGATGTGCATCTCTGTAATGAGAAGGGGTGTGGTCTAATGAAATCAACACCCTATATCAGGTGTGCATAATTATTAGGCAACTTCCTTTCCTTTGGCAAAATGGGTCAAAAGAAGGACTTGACAGGCTCAGAAAAGTCAAAAATAGTGAGATATCTTGCAGAGGGATGCAGCACTCTTAAAATTGCAAAGCTTCTGAAGCGTGATCATCGAACAATCAAGCGTTTCATTCAAAATAGTCAACAGGGTCGCAAGAAGCGTGTGGAAAAACCAAGGCGCAAAATAACTGCCCATGAACTGAGAAAAGTCAAGCGTGCAGCTGCCAAGATGCCACTTGCCACCAGTTTGGCCATATTTCAGAGCTGCAACATCACTGGAGTGCCCAAAAGCACAAGGTGTGCAATACTCAGAGACATGGCCAAGGTAAGAAAGGCTGAAAGACGACCACCACTGAACAAGACACACAAGCTGAAACGTCAAGACTGGGCCAAGAAATATCTCAAGACTGCTTTTTCTAAGGTTTTATGGACTGATGAAATGAGAGTGAGTCTTGATGGGCCAGATGGCTGGATTGGTAAAGGGCAGAGAGCTCCAGTCCGACTCAGACGCCAGCAAGGTGGAGGTGGAGTACTGGTTTGGACTGGTATCATCAAAGATGAGCTTGTGGGGCCTTTTTGGGTTGAGGATGGAGTCAAGCTCAACTCCCAGTCCTACTGACAGTTTCTGGAAGACACCTTCTTCAAGCAGTGGTACAGGAAGAAGTCTGCAAGGTAAGAAAAACATGATTTTCATGCAGGACAATGCTCCATCACACGCGTCCAAGTACTCCCCAGCGTGGCTGGCAAGAAAGGGTATAAAAGAAGAAAATCTAATGACATGGCCTCCTTGTTCACCTGATCTGAACCCCATTGAGAACCTGTGGTCCATCATCAAATGTGAGATTTACAAGGAGGGAAAACAGTACACCTCTCTGAACAGTGTCTGGGAGGCTGTGGTTGCTACTGCACGCAATGTTGATGGTGAACAGATCAAAACACTGACAGAATCCATGGATGGCAGGCTTTTGAGTGTCCTTGCAAAGAAAGGTGGCTATATTGGTCGCTGATTTGTTTTTGTTTTGTTTTTGAATGTCAGAAATGTATATTTGTGAATGTTGAGATGTTATATTGGTTTCACTGGTAAAAATAAATAATTGAAATGGGTATATATTTGTTTTTTGTTAATTTGCCTAATAATTATGCACAGTAATAGTCACCTGCACACACAGATATCCCCCTAAAATAGCTAAAACTAAAAACAAACTAAAAACTACTTCCAAAAATATTCAGCTTTGATATTAATGAGTTTTTTGGGTTCATTGAGAACATGGTTGTTGTTCAATAATAAAATTAATCCTCAAAAATACAACTTGCCTAATAATTCTGCACTCCCTGTATACATATTAGGTATTGCCGCATCCGTGACAACCTGCTCTAAAAAAAAATACCACATGATCTAACCTGTCAGATGAATGTTGTAAATAACAAAAAAAATAGTGCCAAAACCGCTATTTCTTGTTACCTTGCCTCACAAAAAGTGTAATATAGAGCAACCAAAAATCATACAGATACAACATCGCTAGCACTCCCTTCAGAATCGCGGGAGCGCAAAGCGATTTCCAATTCAATGAGCAAACCCGAATCGTGTAAATAGCCATTGAGAAAAATCAGGGTGCAATGTTGGTTTGTGAACACCAGATGGCGCATGGAACTACAGTCAGTTACTTAGTTCCCGTGCGCTATACAGTAAATATCAAAGTATCGCTGTGGAGATACTGTAGAAGTACTGTAGGTGTCAAGGCTTATAAAGTGGATTCGAAAATAAGGCAGCAAAGTTCATGTACTGTAGCAGCGAAATTCATAGAGCGATATCTCTCATGGGGCTGGTCCAAATATATGCACATGAATCCGTATAGACCTTATGGATTCATAAATTGATGATATCTCCTGTGTTAATTAATGGATATTATATAATCACATACATTTCATCCATATTTAAAATATAGTGTTCGCCGTATAATATTCGTAATGCTTCCTGAATCAGACAAAAATTTTTATTTGATTACATGTAGCCCTGGTTTGCTTGAATTTATAATCTAACCCCTCAAGAATGTTGTATTGTAATACACTGGCCCCCGGCAGCAGCTTCACATCCTTGGCCGCGCTGATCCCATCACATGGTATTAAGGTCAATTATTTGTTTTGACGACCTGTCATAATCAATTGACCTTAATACCGTGGGAACTCCCATGTTCAGGGTATATAAGGACCAGAAAACAAAATGGCAGTCCCCTTTATGTTTAAAGCCGAAAAAATACTGTCCTTTTTTTCCTTTTATTGACCCTTGATGTTCAGAAGCGTCCCCCTGATCTCTAGTTATACTGCACATTAACCCTTTCTCTTAAAAAAAAGACACAGTGAGTCACTCTCTGCACCGGCATTCATTGAACACATGCCCTTAAAATTAATCTCCACATGGCAGCTGCCATCGTCATTTAGAAGATACATATAATCCTGGCAGCCAAACATCTTAAGTGGGGGGCACTGACAGGGACGAACGGGTAAGGGTTATATCCAGAGTGGGGAGACTCGGGTAGGGATGAGGATAGCCGGTATCCGAGATAAAGCGGCTCCCTCAACACTGGAGATAATTTGAGCTCTGACCGCGGGGAAGAGCATAGGAAATAGGGAAGCGCTGCAACGGTGTACACCCCCTCCCCTGTAGAGAGTACATCCAGTTAAAGTACATTACTACAGATTCGAATACTACTGATTCATTTTGCACTCAACACTGCCATCTACTGGCCTTGTTATGTATTGCTATTGTGAAGAAGAGAAAATCGCGTTTTGTTTGTAACTATATGCAAAATCTGCATGTACCCTAAACTAGTACCAACAAAACTTCCACCCTATCCCCTAGTTTCTAAAATGGGGTCACTTTTTTGGAGTTTCTACTCTAGGGGTGCATCAGGAGGGCTTCAAATGGGATGTGGTGTAAAAAAAACAGTCCAGCAAAATCTGCCTTCCAAAAACCGTATGGCATTCCTTTCCTTCTGCGCCCTGCCGTGTGCCCGTACAGCGGGTTACCACCACATAAGGGGGGTTTCTGTAAACTACAGAATCAGGGCCATAAATATTGAGTTTTGTTTGGCTGTTAACCCTTGCTTTGTAACTGGGAAAAAAATATTAAAATGGAAAATCTGCCAAAAAAGTGAAATTTTGAAATTGTATCTCTATTTTTCATTAATTCATGTGGAACACCTAAATGGTTAACAAAGTTTGTAAAATCAGTTTTGAATACCTTGAGGGGTGTAGTTTCTAAACTTCTAAGCCTTGTAACATCCCCAAAAAATAAAATATCATTCCTAAAATGATCCAAACATGAAGTAGACATATGGGGAATATAAATTAATAACTATTTTTGGAAGTATTACTATGTATTATAGAAGTAGAGAAATTAAATTGGTATTTTTTTATAAATAAAATGCTTTTTTTTTTTTACTCCATTTTACCAGTGTCAGGAAGTACAATATGTGACGAAAAAACAATCTCAGAATGGCCTGGATAAGTCAAAGCGTTTTAAAGTTATCACCACATAAAGTGACACTGGTCAGATTTGCAAAAAATGGCCTGGTCCTTAAGGTGAAAATGAGCCCCATCCCTAAGGGGTTAATTCTTTTGGAACACCTAAAGGGTTAACAAAGTTTGTAAAATCAGTTTTGAGTAACTTGAGGGGTGTAGTTTCTACAATGGGGTCATTTATGGGGGTTTCCACTATGTAAGCCCCACAAAGTGACTTCAGACCTGAACTGGTCCTTAAAAAGTGGGCTTTGGAAATTTTCTTAAAAATTTTAAGAATTGCTTCTAAAATTCTAAGCCTTCTAACGTCCTAAAAAAATAAAATGACATTTACAAAATGATGCCAACATAAAGTAGACATATGGGGAATGTTAAGTAATAAATATTTTATGAGGAATCACTTTCTGTTTTAAAAGCTGAGAAATTTAAATTTTGAAAATTGCGTATTTTTTCAGAATTTTGGTAAACTTTGGATTATTTTATAAATAAAGATGAAATATATCAACTCAAATTTACCCCTGTCACGAAGTACAATGTGTCACGAGAAAACAATCTCAGAATGGCTTGGATAAGTAAAAGCGTTTCTTACCACATAAAGTGACACATGTCAGATTTGCAAAATTAGGCTCTGTCAGGAAAGGGGTAAATGGCCTGGATGTGAAGTGGTTAAATACACAGTCATATGTTGGCAATAATTATAAGTACTAACCCGTACGCTTGGGAGATGACTGCACCCTGACGTACGTTTGGCTCAACTTCTTCTACAGTACCACACCCCAGGAAGAAGTTGGTTGAAACGTACCTTGGGAAGTATTTGGATACACTTCTTGATTAGATATGAATGAATTTCCCAAAATTCATTTTGAGTCTAATAAGCTTGAATCATCAGTCAGGTTCAATTTGGTTCAAATAAATTAAACTTGAATCAAAAGTGCACCAACTGCCCTGAAAAGTTGTGTTTCTACTACTGTATCCAATCCCTTTCAAGCTCTTTAACTCCAAGACAGCATTGCTAATGTCAAAGTGACAGCGACATATATTGCTTTAGGTAAATGCGTGGTACTCGGTGGTAACAGCCTGTTTAATTGCATTTTGTAAATAAAAAAATAGTCCAAAACAAATCCCTTTTTGGTGGAAGATGCCTTCTCTGTTTTGTGATCAGTAAAATGGTGGCTGCGAGTTTAAGCGATACACGCGGGACAGATCCCAAAAGTTTTAAAATTTTTGTTTGAAATTTGTAATAAGTTTGATTGATGTAGAATAGATTTGCTCATCTCTTGTCACGAGGGTGTCAAGAGCCACGTCTGACTCCGTTATACCCGGGGTCAGGAAGTCGCAGCGGGTGGCTGCGCGCTCTATGTCTAAAGATCACGTTGTTTCTTAGTGATTGTTTTCTGTGCTTGCCTTGCTATCCTTTTTGTCTCACTCAGGGATCCGTAGCTTCTCCTCCTCAGCTGTTTCTTGTCTGCCACTCCCAATCCTCCTTATATTCTCCTCTCACACTTCTCTAGTTGCCAGTTATAGAGCTTCCTGCCTGGACATCTATACTGACCCACTGGAGCTGTGAATCCTGGTTGTTGTTCCAGAGTGCTACCCTCCGGATCCCTGTTGGGCTTTTTTTTGTCTCCTGTTGTCGCCCACCTGGGATTATATGTTTAGTCGGTATTGTCTGTCCTCCCCTTGGTGTTTTCCTTTAGAGCTAGTGGTGCGGACTAGTGTTCCCACCGCCCTGTTCACTATCTAGGGCTCATCTTAGGGAAAGCCAGGGTTTTAGGCACGTGATCGGCGTACGGGTGAGGAACCCGTCTAGGGACGTCAGGGCAGCCAGGAGTCAGGGGTCACCACCTTCCCTCTCACTTGGGCAGGGCCTTCCTCTTTCCCTCCCTCTGTGTCACGTATGTGATAGTCACGCCGATCGTGATATCTCTATTCTTAATCTTTGACTTCGGGTGTTTTATTCGGCCCCATTGCTACAAGTGTATACAATCCAGCTCTTAGCAGTCTGCCTTTACATTTATAATAGGACCATTGCAACAAGTCCCTTTGTGACATTTCTTCCCTCATAGATACTCCACCATCAACTGTGAGTGGTATTGTTATAAAAAAGAAGAGTTTAGGGACCTAGAAACTCAGTCACGAAGTGGCAGGTCACATAAAATTACAGAGCATGGTCGCCAAATGCTGGAGCGCACAGTGCAAAAAAATCACCATTGTTTTGCTAACCCAATAACTGCTGTTCTGCCCAGCAGGGTTTGAATTTAACTCTATTAAACGTCAGCTAGGCTTTACTATTGCTATAGTTATTAGTTTGGTAATAGCACCATCTAGCGGTCTTAAAAATTTACTACACCTTGTTTTTCTGTTAATAAACATTATTGTATTGTGGGAGGTGCAAAGCATTGTGGGACTGTAATGCATCCTGGGAAAGAGAAGCCCAGTCTCCAGTCTTCATGTTACAGGACATCGCAGTGCCGTTTCCTGCATATCTCCTTTTCAAACCCCACAATCCTTGTACATGCATATCTGGTAAGACATCTACCTTTCTTTCAGGGACATTATGTATTCAGTGCTGTTTAGCTAGGTATAAGTGTTACTTAGGAAAAGAGGTTGTAACTGTTAGATGCTAGACATGCAATCCATGTATAGGCAGCGATTTTGGACATATGCCCAGTGTTAATGTAATGTTATAATACATGCTGTTCTATGCTTTCTGCTGATACATGTTATGTCTTATACTTATGCAAGTTCTTGTATTCTTATAGTTTTACCAATTGATCACATCAAATACTCCTGTGTTTCCATGGCCAAGCAGCTGCATGCAAGCCTTACATCACCAAGCACAATGTCAAGCATGGGATGAAGTGTTGTAAAGCACGCCACCACTGAACTCTGGAGGAGTGGAAACTTGTTCTGTGGAGTGATGGATCACACTTCTCTTTCTGGTAATCAGATTAGTGTGGTTAGGGCAAATGTCAGGAGAATGTTAGCTGCCTGACTTCACTGTGCCAACTGATGCCAAGAATAATGCTCAAAATTGTTTTTCAGTGGTTGGCCTAGACCCCCTTAGTTCCAATGAAGAGAAATCGTAATGCTTCAGCATACCAAGACATTTTGGACAAGTGTATGTTTCCAACTTTGAAGGAGCAGTTTGGAAAGGCCATTCTCTGTCCCAGCATGACTGTGCCCCAGTGAACAAAGAAATGTCCATAACGACATTGTCGGGTGAGTTGGGTATGGAAGAACTTAACTGGCAGTAAAGGGTCAGAATCCAGTTGTTACAGTTCGCCTTTCTGTGTGTGAACTATAGCTTATCCATTAAACCACACAGCACCTTGTGGCACTTTAGGGGTTAACTCCTTTTTGCTCTGTGTACCCCCCTCCCCTTATGCACTTTCTTCTTTGGTCCAGACGGTTGTAGGAATTTTTTTCAGAAGAATAGGAGCATCATTGTTCTCATTGGGCTCCCAAGACCTCTCCTCCGGACCAAAACCTTTCCAATCTACCAATCTGTCTTTAACTCTGTAGTACCCAAGACAACCATGCATTACAAGGATAGCCTTTTCATGTCAATGGATGGGAGCGATGTAATGCTTCATTTCCCCCATGATGGCATGGTGGGGAAATTGAACCCTTGCTGCAAATCAGAGCCCTTTTATGGCTAAGTGAATGGAACAACAAAAAAAGTTATGGCTTTTGGAAGATAGGGAGTAAAAAACAAACACAAAAAAAACAGAACGTGAAAAGTAGAGAGCCAGCAAATAAAGTCCTTTCTGTTGGACTGCTTATGGCAAGATCCTACTCACATAGTGTCTCTGTACTGAAAATTAGAGGTTAAGCTTATTTTGAAATCGCCTGTAGATGTCAGTATAGCGCCACAGTCATATTTTGTTTGTAGTGTTGTTTGTAAGTAGTGTTGAGGTAACCTAGATTGAAAGAGTGTTCTGGTTTCATCAAATACATTTTTTTAAATATGAAAATTAAAATACTGTACAATTTTCCAGTATGTTTCTGTATCAGCTCCTTACAGCTTTCAAGATCTCAGTTTGCAGACTTATTCCTGCAGTGGGCGTGAGAAGGGGAAGAGGAGTGGAGGTCAGGAGTGGTTATGGCAATGATGGTGGTAGATGGTGGTAGTGGTTACTCATGGTGACTGTCCTAACTCTGGCGCACACTGGGGCTATGCAGTGATGAGAAGGACACACGTTTTCTTGCCTTTGGGCCCTCCTGGGCTTTGGGGAACCTGCTAGGGTTAGCTGGGGTTCCCTTCCTGTAGATGAGTTTTGAGGTGCAAAACAGGGATCCTGCAGACAGGCTGTGGTATGTCAGCTATGGTGATGCAAGTGATAGTTCAGTGTAATGAAGAGTCTTGTACAAGTACACTGTAATTTACTGAGGCAGTTTAATGGGTGGTTCACATATTGGCATATACAGTTTCTTAAGGCTGTGTATGGGAGGCAGTGGGCCCAATGAAAGTTCCCTCTAAGTCTATTTCTTATATTCCGCACAATCTTCCCAAATTGGGGTGAAACTTGTTTTTCCCTCACTATGTTGGTATCTCCACAGTATCCTCAGAGGGATACAATCTCTCAAGATAACCAGTGTGTTCTATGGTGGGTATGATGGAGAACCTGAAGCTTATTGCCTCAACCAACATGCAGGGAAGTCTGTAGCCAAGATGTATATGCGTTACCTTCTCTGACATATACTCTGAATTTTCCCTTATATGGCCACAAAACTTTCTGTAGAATTCAGTAGTTCTTTCCATCTAGGATGCATAGTACACAAAGACTAGTTACATTGTAGGAACTCCTGTGCTGATCATCTCCTAGCTGCTTATCTCCTTCATAATTCAGATAACTGTACTGTAATTGTAACACTATGCCCGTACGTTATGTCTCTATTAGCCAAATGGTGTACCAAGATGTAAGGGCATATAAGGTCAGACTAGGCCGGCAAAAATAGGGAAGAAATATTCTAGAAGGCAGGCATACCTTACTGTCTATAACCAGCACATCAGTTGTGTCCGGGAGTGAATTATCACCAGTCCCAAAGGCATAACCAATTTTGGGGGCTTCTTCTCCTACTACCTTTTTGAAAATTAGAAAAAAATTGTGCTAATGCAACATTTTATTAGAAAAAAAAATATTTTTCAATTGCATGGCCCAGTGTTAATAAATTCTTTGAAACACCTGTGGGGTCAATATGCCCACTAATCCTTGAATGATATGGTATCCAAAATGGACCTTCTTGAGGAGTGTTTATTATGTTTTTGGCAGCTCAAAGCCCTAAAATCCATAAGGTGCTCCTTCATTTCTGAGGTCTGTGTTTGAGTCAATAAGAACTCTAGGGCCACATAAGGATTATTGCTATAAAATGTAGAATCCGGGGAAGTGGGGATAAATATTGAGAATGCTTTGCTGTTAACCCTTACTGTATTATAGGAAATAATGGATTAAAATGGAAAATCAGGGAAAAAAAAAAGTAAAATATTTAAATTTTACCACCATTTTGCCTTCCTGTGGAACAACTAACGGGTTAACAAAGTTTCTAAATTAAGTTTCAAATTATTTGAGGGGTGCAGTTTCTAAAATGCTATTTATGTTATTTATGGGGGGTTTCTTTTATATAGCTACCTCAAAGTCACATCAGAACAGAATTGATCCATAACAATGTAGGTTTGTGAAACTGTGATAAATTGCTGCTAAAGTTCTAAGCTATTTAAAGTCCTAAAAAAGTAAACTTACATTTACAAAATAATGGCAACTTAGAGTAGACATATGGTGAATGTTAACTATTTTGTGTGATATCTGTCTGCCTATCTGTCTTAAAAGAAGAGAAATTCCGATTCTGAAAATTGCAAATTTTTCAAAATTTTCTGTAATGTTCCGAATTTTTTAAAATATAAATATATAACATACTGACCATAAATACCACTGTCATGAAGTACAATGTGTCACGAAAGAACAGTCTCAGAATCACTTGGATATCTCAACATATTCCCAAGTTATTATTATATAAAGTGACTCGTCAGATTTGTAAAATGAGACTGTGTCAGGAAGGTGAAACCTGGCTGCATCGAGAAGGGGTTAATAAAGACCAATTGGAGAAAAAAAAATTGTTGCCAAAGATAAGTAGAATGCAATTATAATACAAAGGTGTCCACTGTTTTTTAAAGCCTTTATTGACTCACCTGAACTGTTAAGATATTGCAGAATCCCTACAGTGAAGACCACTACACCCAACATGTTCCTATATTGATGATTAGCACTATTTTTGCCGGCATCCAGTGTTTTATAGATTTGATTTCTTTATTGGTCTCTGATAATGCTTCAAGGCCTTTCCTTTTGTACTAGTTCTAAATCTGAATATTTCAAGAAGAGTTCTCATGGTAATCACATTTTTGTTATATTTGAAATCATTAATATAATAAATGAAGAATACAAGACGAAAATGCTAAATTCACACACCCTCTCCATCATGCTGGCTCCTGCGCGTCCATGTTCCGGTCCCCACAGTGTTTACATTCAGCACTGCAGGGTCATGGTCACATGCGCCACTTCAGCCAATGATTGGCTTCAGAAGTGATGTGCCACCTCTTGCTACGTCACCAATGAAACCAGACATTGGCTGTGCCAGATGTAAGTACTGAAGGGACCATAAGATGAGCCTGGAGCCAGCGTGGAGGGCCAGAGCAGGTGGGGCAGATAAGCATGAATCTTCTGTTTATGGAGGCAGGCTGTGGGCATTAGAGAAAAGATAATTATTCCAAGAAAACTTCTTTAAACCCAAGGATCAAAAGGATATGCTGAATATAAAATTTCATGAAAATTTTCAGTTGTAAAGTGGTATTTTGCAATATGTTTATAGCTGGACTGGCCCAAAAAAGTTAGGGTCCATTCACACGTCCGTTTTTTCTTTCCTGATCTGTTCCGTTTTTTGCTGAACAGATCTGGACCAGATCTGGACCCATTCATTTTCAATGGATCCTGAAAAATAATCTGACATTGTGCTGTCCGTTTTTTTTCAGGACCCATTGAAAATGAATGGGTCCAGATCTGGTCCAGATCTGTTCAGCAAAAAACGGAACAGATCAGGAAAGAAACAACGGACGTGTGAATGGACCCTTAAAGAGGATCCTCTGGTGGGTTCAGGCTCTAACACAATAATAGGCTCTGAAGGTCCAGCAGAAGACCGTCCTATTTGAGCTGATTATGGGACCAATTACTTGCAACATGGGTCTTCCAGGTTGGTTTACAAGTGACCTATTAGATTATGATTTGTCCTATGTGTACAATGATGACAACATTCACAATGCAATGTAGACTTTATTTATTCTGATTCTGTTACATTTGTATCATGATTTTCATTAAAGAAGGAGGAAAAATAAGATAAATTTAAATTTGGAAACATTATGAAGATCAAATAGTTTGTAATGCCAATGAAATAACCATAATAAAAAGAATTCCAAGATTTACTTTAAGCTAGAGGCTTGAAGTTAACATCGTAAATTACCTCAAAGCCTTTGTTGTACATGTAGAGCTTGTGGTCATTGGCGTTGTAGGATAGACTTTGAATATTGTCCAACATCTTTTCAAAAGGGATTTTCAGGAAGCGTTCTTCACTCGTGTTGGTATCAAACATGTAGAAGATCTCTTCTTCTCTTGTGTTGAGGGTTCTTGTTGCATGCATGACCCCACATACCATGAATGCATTGGTAACGTTAGGCCTATATACAGAGGTGACCCATGTTTTAATTAATTCAAGGGACGTTTCATTCAGCATTCCGATAACTATATTACCTTGTACATCCTGCTTTGAATAAAGAACCCACAGACCGTTTTCATCTCCCTCCAAGTCTAAGTCTTGGTACTGTGATTTTGAGTAGGAAAATCCATGAGCTGCATTAGATAGAGTCTTATGATCTACTTTGTTAGTGTCCAAGTTGAATTTGCAAATATCAGTGCTGTAGCAGTTATAGTATAAGGAATTGTCATATAGAGTTAAATCATTTCCTCTACCGGTTACAGAAAGTGTCTGGTCCTTATAGTTTTTGTACTGCTTAAGATCTTTATAAGTGGGATAAAATCGCACCGTAGTGTAGCTGGAAATATTGTTACTGAGCTCCCAATATAATTCTTGTGCGGAGCCCAAAAATGTGTCCTTTCCCCATCCGCCTGTCACGTAGGATGCTCCCCTCCGGTTGATCTGGACAACTTGTGGTTTGCTAATATTCATAATCCCACCATGTTCACAAGTACCTAAAATACAATACCGTTACAGCAACTGTATACTACCATCGAGAACTAGGAAGTATCAGTAGGCAAGGACATAATGTCTTCATAAGTTTACAGTGAACCTATAGACAAAGTCTGATAATTTGTAAAGTAGGGCTACTAAAGTCATGTAACATACCAGATCCATTAGTTCTTTCACTAGAGGTTCCTCGATGCAAGTTTCCAAAGTGCTCTGTACTGTATGGATCATTAGTAACACAAGAAATCAGAACTACTGCTGCACTACCTTCCTTGCCTTCTATAGCTACAGGATGAAGCTTCACCTCATGGACGTTCTGCTCTGTCCACCCTCCGCATGAACTCTGTACATAAGACTGGCATTACAGAGAGCTCTCCGCTCCATTTTAGCTTCTTCCTTCTCAGTTTGGTCCAAAAAGCAGCTTTCAATATTGCACTATTTTATTATTCATTAATGTATTTTCTTTTCTTTAGTATCCCTTCCTTCCACCTCAGTCTCTCCTGATTACTTACTTACAATAGTATTATGATTATGAACTGCCTCACATATGAGCCCCAGATGATAACTAGAAATTCATGTTTAAGTTTCTACAGTACTAAGTACATGTGGGCTTACCGAACTGCACATGAAAAGGTGATTGGCGTTTTCTGCGTTCATCCAGACGTTTTTGCAAGGAAGCGGTTTGCTTTCTGAAATCTATAATATCGTTCTTGTCATGTCTCTCTGGTTGGTTCTCCATGGCAGATATGTTGAGAATCTAACAAAACAGGAGAAAAATCTCCTTATATGACCTTTATATAGTCTCACATATCATATGTAAGCGTTCTACACCAGGGTTCTGCAACCTCAGGCACTCCAGCTGTTCTGAAACTACAACTGCAAGAATGCTATAATCACGTCTATAGCTTATAAAGACAGCAAAGCAAGTGTGCATACTGGGAGTTGTAATTTCACAACCTTCAGCTGGAGACCTGAAGGTTGCTGGCACATGTACACAGGGCCGGCTCCAGGTTCATGTGGGCCCTTGCGCAATAAATCTCAGTGGGCCCCCTTGTGGCATTTTTTGACATTTAAATGTACCCCTGTGGCTCCCACACCATCAATATAAAGACCCCTAGTGGCCACGATACAGTATAATGACCACTAGTGGCCCTTCACACAGTATAATGACCCCCCCAATGCCCCCCCACACAGTATAATAATCCCCAGTGGCCCCCCACATAGTATAATGACCCCACAGTGGCCCTCTGTAACGGAACACCTGGCACCCCGACCGGATACCTCTGTCGATAGATGCTCCTAGTGCTTTCCGAGGACTCCAAGCTCTCCACCTGACACCGTACGCACTGCAGACCCCATGAACCGCCGCAGCTTGGTTGGGGTCTCACCGTCCTCCACCCACGGTGGACCCAAGACCGGGCTTGAGCTTCCAGTGGGTGAACCTGTCCTACATCCAGAGAGCAGGAACCATGAACAAGCTCTTACAAGAGCTTCTACTCAGGGGAGTATTGTGATATAGCAATCCCCAAGAGTGTAGTTATCGCATTCCCCAAACATGAGACAAAACTTCATGAAGGTATTAAAGCAGCCTCTGACTGTACTTGCACGTACAGCCTCTTTTATTCACAATCCACAAACATAGTACTACCCACAGGGTTTTGAAATACAACCAATCAATATATTACAACACATACAATGTAAGTACAGCAACCAATCAGACACAATGGGACAATGGCACAATGGGACAATAGAAACACACCCAGCATATTCCTCCCCTCTGTCTAGGAGATAATTGAGTCAATTTCTGTATCTACTGAACTATTTCCTACGCTGAAAAGTTACACTTCTTATAAATTGTTACAACTTTGTGTGTTTACATTGTACATACATTTAACTTATATCAATTTAACCAGTATAACTTGGGGACAAACCTATCCAAAATTCACTTGAATAGGTTCAGGGGTTTAAAAGTTAGTAAAAGTATCTTAAAGGGCCGTAATCCTGAGGCAAGAGGCTGGTAAACAGGCCTCTCCAAAACCCAGTGGCGAGGTTGGTTTCGCCACACTCTGTTCAGAATAATGACCCCCAGTGGCCCCACACTGGGGGTTTTACTATATGGAGGGGACACTGTGGGGTCATTATACTGTATGGGGTCACTGGGGGTCATAATACAGTATGGGGTCACTGGGGGTCATTATACTGAATGGAGGGCCACTGGATATCACCACCATACAGTGACTGGATATCCCCACCATACAGTGACTGGATAAAAGGGTATAAGAGAGCACTGTACAGGGTATGGTAAGAGGGCACAATGCAGGGTATAAGGGGACCCAGTGCGGGGTGGGGGGCACAGTCATGTGACCCTGTGACATTAGAAGGTCTATATGGTGCGTGAGGTTTACGCACCACCATAATGAGAGGCAGAGGAGTGAGGCAGGTGACCGGGGCCCTGGATGGACAGGAGGGTGGACACAGCAAGTAGGTGGAAGGGGCTCTGAGGGGGATTCATTCAAGAAGTAGGAGCAGGAGGTCTGTGCAGGGCAGCAGTAGGAGATAGGAGGGTGGAACAGGAGCTCTGGATACATGAGGGAGGAAAGGAGACAGCAGGGGGCTCCATGAGGATGAGATAGGACAGGATATGGGGGGGGGGCAGGTGTCATGGAGGCAAACTGCTTAATGAGGCAGTAAAACAACTAAATAGTATGAAGCTGCTGGTCTACTACAGCATCCAGCAGCAGCTTGAAGAGTTCCCTGCCCCCCCCCCCCCCATCCCACAGAGAAGAGACAGTCAGAGTGCAGACTCCTTCACAGACAGTCTTCTCACTTCTGCCCCAGCCCTGCGGTCTCTCTCCTCCTCAGGCAGCAGTGTCTGAAGCTCTGCATGCTGTTGATGCTCCCTTGCTTTATTCTGACTCTGCAGCCCTGTTACTGCTCCTGGGCCCCAAGCAGTGGCTTCCATAAAACATCTAGACAGCCTTCAAGGTAAAGGGTTTCATGTGCAGTAAAAACTGCAGGAGTCACAATTGTAAACAAGTTGATGAAGTTTCTAACTCGCTAACCACCAGTTTCAACATCAAGTGTTGTTGACCTAACAGTTATATATTCAAGGCTTTATGTCAATTGAATACCTCAGAAGTCACCAGCACTTACCTCCATATACAGGGCTTCTACTTTCTCATTTGACCCAGTTAATGAAGACTTGAGTTCTTTCACCAAGGCGTCCAACTCACTGATCTCGAATTTCAACATCTCAAAGTCTAGTTGGCTAAAAGAATTGTCTTCCTCGTCACAGAACGCCACTCTTCGTGTCAGGTTCCTTATAATTTTGAGGTAAATATCTACCTTGTGCTTGTAGTCTTGTATCTGAGGAACATATAATTAATAGAAAACAAGAAAGCCTGGACATCTATTATAATTATAGCTTATAATTAGTGTTGAGCGAATCGAAGTATCCGAAGTGGACTTCAATCTGAATTTTTCAAAAAAGGAATGGAAAGCAAAGTTCACAGATGGGTTTCTTTTGCTTTCTGTCTCTTTTCATTATTTTTCGTCTTTTTCTCTGGGTGTCTGGGTGCTATATTCATGTCAAATTCTCTTTAACACCGTAAACTTATGACTCTTATTATTTCCTTTTTACATTTAACAACTAGATGATGTATTCCTGTTTATTTATTTTAAATTCTTATTTCTTAAAGGGGTTGTCCAAGTTTTATTTATTGATAACCTATCCTCAGGATAGGTCATCAATATCAGATCGGCTGGGCTCCGACACCCGGCACCCCCGACGATCAGCTGTTTGAAGAGAAGGCGCGCGCTGTGCCAGCGCTGCCTCCTCTTCATTGTTTACCTGCTCACCGTTGCATCTGCAGCGGTGAGCAGGTGTAATTACACCCAAGCCGTCACATTAATTTCAATGGTACGGATCGCTATAGAAGCAATCCGTACCATTGAAATTAATGTGACGGCTTGGGTGTAATTACACCTGCTCACCGCTGCAGATGCAACTTTGAGCAGGTAAACAATGAAGGGGAGGCAGCGCTGGCACGGCACGCGCCTTCTCTTCAAACAGCTGATCGTCGGGGGTGCCGGGTGTCGGACCCCCGCCGATCTGATATTGATGACCTATCCTGAGGATAGGTCATCAATAAATATAACTTGGACAACCCCTTTAACATTATAAAAGGAGCAGTAATGTACACTTATATGTGCAATTTGTATTCAGCACAAATGACTATAGGTAATTAGATAATAACCTAAAACCTCACTTATCCCTGTACCTTATCAATTTCTTCCTGAAACCTGCGACCCAAGTTGAGGTTAGATGTCTCCAGAAACTCAGTTTGTTCTGTAGAAAACAAATCTGAAATGGCAAGAGAACAATGACAGACGCCCTGTTCGTCCATTGAACCAGACACAACCTTTTCCTTCGGAGGAGAAAAACCTGGATACTAGAAAGAGAAGGAAACAAATTCAAATTTGTTAAGGATATTCCCATTTTACCCCCATGGCTGAGCTAAATATGTTTCACCATTATGGTCATTTTCCTCATTTTTTAATAGGAGGCTTCCGAGTTCTTGTGAAACATTCTCAACCTAAAGTTCTTGCAATAGGGTATCTTCTATTCTATCTCCCTAATTTTTGTATCTATTGGCTATTAATTTCTAATGTATCCTACATACTGTAGACTGAGCCAAGCAAAGCCCCAGACTCCACAATATCAGGATGATGGTCTTCATCTTGTATTTGTATTCTCCATGACTCTCAGCATCATTGGACTGCATTTTATATAACTCTATAAGGAAGTTCTGGCACACAAGGTATATCCAAGTTCCTTGAGTTACACCCATTTCTTTTTTCGAATTTTGAATAGGATAGAGTTTTTTTCAAGTTCAGACAAACATTGCTCATTGACTGAATTTGCACAATACTACCAAAGATTTGTTGTAAATGTCAATGAAGCATTGCATGTTAACAAACTGATGTAAAGTAGAACTGGCTTAGTTGTCCATAGCAACCAGATTCCACCTTTCATTTTTGACAGCTCCTTTGGAAAATGATAAGAGGAATCTGATTGTTAAGCCAGTTATACTTTACAACAGTTTGATAAATGACCCCCTTAGTTTTTGCCACCAGTGTATCACTCATTTATCCTCAAGTGTGGTTGATATGACACCTATCACGTTTCCCCACTTCACTGATTCCTTCTGCTGACAGCTGGATCCAGTTACCATGGTAACTGACACTATTAGATTACATCAGTACAGTATCTTATTAAAAGTTAAAAGGGGCCTCACCTGCAGATTAAAGTACATCTTTTGCTTGGTTCTTGCATTTAACTGCTATTTGACTTTGTTCCTGACCTTGACCATGGCTCATTATTGGCTCATTACTGGCCTGGCTCTGACCCCAGTCCTGTTTTTTTTACTGTGTTTTGTTCTTATGATTATCACGTCCTCACTGTCCTCCTTGTTACAATTTTTGGCTATGTTCCTGACTACACTCCACTTCTGTTAGTGTTACTACCACCAATTGGTGACAATTCTAGTAACCACAACCTTGTAATCTTACTGGGAAAGTCCATACCTCCTTGGGGGCTTAAGGAAGAAGAACATGGAGATTCCTTAGACTCCACACCCAAGTCTAGCCAGCACCAAACCAATTGCAGCTTAGAGGATCAACTTCTGTGGTGAGAAACATAAAACCGAATATGGTTCTCAGACATTTTTACAAGATATCTTAAACAGTTTTTAAACAAGAGGAACTAATGTCAGTATACAAGAGGAACTAATGTTAGGACTAATATCAGAGAGATAACATTGTTCATGCTGCAGTTGTCCCCAAGGGAGCACCTGGGAATTTTGTCTAGGGGGGTCTGAAAGGCAAAAAAATGTGGCACGTGTAGCGTGTTGTGCTGACTCTATGACTCTAAAAGCTGTGCAGGAGTTAAAAAATGTGGTGCGCGCATTTTTTTTAGTCCCGCCCATTATTAAAAGCCCCTCCTATATATAATAGGCCACACCCAACAAACACTGTACAGCTGACATTCTATAGTTGCGGCCTGTCTCTACACATCATACGGAGAGGGGAGGCCTGTCCTGGCAGCACTGCCTGCTTCACATTATACAATAAACAGCAGGCTACAGCCAGGAAGCTCCTCTGCTCTCCTCCCTCCCCAGATCCTACTCAAGGCCTTTGGTTCCCCCCACCATCTGCCACCCGCCCATAACCTGCTGCCCCCCTTGTCCATCCTCACCCAGCTCTGAATCCTCCTTCTGCAAATGGCAGGGGGAGGAGCCGGAGCATCTCCTCTCCTACATAGCGCCCCATACCTCTTACATCCAGTGATGTCACCTTTGTTGTAGACGTTCTCTTTCCTCATCTTCTCCATTCAGACCAGACCGCTATGATGATTTTTCCGCCATCTCCCGTCTCTGCAGAGATTGAGAAACAGACATTAGTTTCCCACATTTCCATCATCTTCATATCTTCTGAACACCCTTTCCTGCCACCCCCAATACTATACTGCAGAAACAGTCCCCCTGGAAATACTACTACCACACAGATAGTGCCCCCAATACTGTGCCCGCTGTGCCCCCAATACTATACTGCAGAAACAGTCCCCCTGGAAATACTACTACCACACAGATATTGCCCCCTTGAACAATTATTGGCACACAGTGCTCTAAAAAATACCTGCGCCCAGACACTAATAGTATAAAGATAATGTCCCCCAAAAATAACTGTGCTAAGCTGATACTGTGCCAGGGTGCCCCCCAAAGTAACAGTCCTCCCCAAAATCCCAATTCTCTGCCAGAGCACACTTAGTAGTAATAATGCCCCTATAGAGCCAATACTAGTAATAATGTTCCTCATAGCCCCCCAGTAGTAGTAAAGCTCCCCATAATACCCCCTAGTAGTAATAATTCTCCCTATAATATGACAGTACATGAAATACCCCTGCTTAGTGCCCGCAGTTGAGCTAATGTCCCCATCATGTAGGCCAGTATAAAATACCCCTATATAGTGCCCCAGTAAATGCCCTCATACTGCTCCTCTCCCCCTTCCCCATAGTGTCCCCCATAATATGCCAGTAAAAAAATGCCCCTTCTTAGTGCCCCCAGCAGATGCCCCTATAGTGCTCCTCTCCCCCATAATGTGCCAGTAAAAAATGCCCCTTCTTAGTGCCACCAGATGGCCCAATAGTGTTTCACTCCCCCATAGTGCCCCCAAATAATGCCCCATAGTGCCGCTCTCCCCTATAGTGCCTCCCATAATGTGCAAGTAAAAAATGCCCCCTTAGTGCCACCAGATGCCATCATGCCCCCCATAATGTGCCAATAAGAAAAAAGGCCCCTTTAGAGCCCCCAAATAATGCCCCTATAGTGCCACCAGATGCCCAATAGTGCCGCTCTCCCCTATGGTGCCCCCCATAATGTGCCAATAAAAAAATAAGCCCCTTTAGAGCCCCCAGATGCCCCCATAGTGCTCCTCACCCCCATGGTGCCCCCCCCCCCCCATATTGTGCCAGTAAAAAATGCCGGCCCCAAAATGGTCAAGAAATAAATGCCCCCAGAGTGCATCCCAAAAAAATGGGGCTGTAAGAAATGTCAGCTCCCACCATAGTGCCAGCTCCCCCCCTCCCCCCAAAAAAACAAAAAAAATGAATACTTGCCTCCATCAGCAGCAATGCGATGCAGGCCTCTTCCGGCCTGTGTCCCGCGCTGTGTGCTGCCCGGCTCAGGCGGAGCGATGATAATGATTTCATCACGCCGCCTGAGCCCGCCTCTGATAGGCTGCAGGCATTAGTGCCTGCGGCCTATCAGAAGAACAGGGAAGGGACAGGCCTCTCCCTCCCCTGCCCCGCAGCACAGCCATCTGTATCGCTGTCCTGAGGACTGCGATACAGATGACTATGGAGATGAGCGCTTCCAATGGAAGCGCTCATCTCCTACTGCCCCCCCCCCCCCCCCCACCGCCGCCGACAACTAGAAGCAGGGCCTGTGGTGATCGGCGGTGCGGCCCTGAGGAATAAATAAAATAAAATATTGGCTGGTTGTTCTAGGGGGTCCAGACCCGCTGGACAACCCCTGTAGGTGTGCCACTGGTTGTCCCTAATGACAAATCTGGTGGCCTCTTCGAAGGGTACATAACACGCCTCTCTGATGAGCTACCACTGCCTGACTTCAAAACAAGACATGCTCCCTGCTACGGTGGTGTGGTGAATAATGAAATCATTTGCCACTTTACTTTGCTCATACAGACGCTCCTGCATATGCAAGGTGGAATTCCAGTGAGTTGCAATGTCATGGATCAAGCGGTGCAATTACAGATCATCCTATCACTGCAAGCCAAGGAGGGAGTTCCTTTCCATATAAGAAATCGAAGGACAGTCTCCTGGACATGTCCATCACCTTTTGCAAGCCACAGTACTTTTTCATAAAGCATTGCACCACTAAATGTATTATGTGCGCCATGCAGGGAGGATGTGTTATTTCCCCAAATGCTGAGTAGCCACATTTCTGCCATTATCACTGACCATATTGCCCAGTTGGAGGTCTTTGCCCAGTAGGAGTTAGCAGGGAGACAGCCAGTGGGATATTTTCTGCTTGATGGACTTTAGCAACTGATCGCCTGAGTGTGGCTACTCTCGCCAGGGCTCATCAGCTCTAACTCAGCATTGCAAAACTTCCCTTTACACATAGGAGAGGGGAGGAGTGGAAGCAATGTAGTGCCCTGCTTCTGCTAGGAATGAGAGGATGTCCATAAAGGAGGATGTGGTAGGAGGAAGCAGACAAACATGGAGGTGTCAATAGGACCTCGCCATGTTGTTTTGGTGCTGCGTCACTGCTACCATAAAAAACACTGACCCAGTGGGCCGTGAAAAGCATGTACTTTTCTTTCCCATAACAGCTGCTCCAGAAATAATGCTGGCTAAGTATTTTCCATTGAGGTTCGAAATGGCATCATCCCTAAAGGCAGCAGAATCCACAAAGTGGTACGACAGTGACTGCACCACCAGCAACTTGGCCATGTGGGAGTTAAGTTTTCACATCATCGGATAGATGGTCATATAATGTTGTTTCATGGCTACACAGTCCTTTATCAATGGCTGGTGAGAGAATGGAGTAGGAGGAAGAGTAGAGTCAGAGGACAGTCTTGTTCTCTTTGCTGGCCAGTTCTGTTTTCCCACTGGATTGGGTGATGCCACTTCATGTGCTGCAAAAGAGCTGTGTTGCCTATGTCTGGGTTAGAATGCCCACAGCTTATTTTACCTGCACACAGCAAATACGGCACTGTGGAGAAAAACTGCCAGATGGGACCAACTGAGCTTGTCTTGAGTCTGGCACATTATGAGTCTGCACCCACAGTATCAGCCATCAGTTTCCGAGCTGACCATAAAAGCAGATATGACCCTGGCAGTTTTTTTGGAGGTTCTGGCCATAAGTTGCCTCTGCTCTTTATTGCCATGACCACCACCTTCCTCCTCTGAGGTCACTTCCTCCTCAGCACCCCAATCTGGCTCCAAAGTTCTGTCCAACACACAATAATTATCATAGTCCTCGCCCTCCCTGCCTCTTTTATCAGACTGTAGCATGTCATTCTGGGCTGCTTGGCCCCTCTCCCAATTCCTTGCTCTGTAGTGCCTCTATGCCCAGGATTACCACTGGCCTTACCACCACCAACACTGTGGCTACAAGTGCCACTAATACTACCACCACCACCAACAAAGCTATGCATGATGTCCCCCACCTCCCACTGAATCTCCTCATCATGGCAGTTTAAATGCTGACCATTCCCACACAATCATCAACAGGTAGACTATTTTGAATATCTTTGTTTTGTTGCCACTTCTTAGGGAAAAGGAAGGTGCCTCTCTACGAGGGGACAATAAAGACAGAGGTGATGCAAATAAAAGGCTTTTCTGAGGCAGCAAGAAGGAGGAGCAAGAAGAAAGCTGTGACCTCTGAGTCCAAGGCATGGTGTCAGACTCAGAGGTGACACTGACATCATCCTTCTGTGACTAAGAGGAAGAGTGATCCATCCAGTGCAGAATCTCATCCTCTTTGTCCTCAATAACAATGTGGCGGCTATCGGAAGCGAAGGAGAACTGTGGCCTCCTACTAGCGAATGGCTGATGCTACTACTGCTGTTTGCGCTACTGCCCAGATTCTGGCTCTCTAAAGCCAAGGCATGGGTCTTTCATTTTCCACTTTTCCATTTACCACTCATTTTATTATGAGGCATATATACATGTAAAGTCACAGGTTTAGTACACGGTTTATTAAACTGTAGCAAAATTTCAAGTGATTTTTTTGTAATTTACAGACAAGCACCACTAAATGTCCCTCACATTCTACAAACATACTGCGCATTAGTACTGACAATTTACAATAGTCACAATGTGCTGAAATGCCCAATTACAAATGGTAGGAAAAGTGAAACTGGTTCAATGCTGAATGTACTGGCAATAAACCTATGAACTGAAGAAATTTGAGGTTTTAAAAAAAAAGTTGGCTGGCTGTTCATATACAGAAAACATAAGGTTGTTTCATTTTTGTTATTTTGTTGCCAGAAAGCTGTATGGTCAAACAACTACGAGGGACCAATATCTCACTCCCTTTGCTTTCCTTGATAAAATCGTAAATCTACCTATGCTCTCCCTATCACATTACATTGTAACCTTGGCATACACGGCCAAAGTATATGCTTTCTGATTGCAAACTGCCCATAGAATGGCGTGTATGGTTTTGTGAAAGACCTACCAGAATATTGCCCCCGATTGGTAGACAGTCTTTCAGCCTCTGAGCCAGTAAGGGCAAGCCCCCTTAACCTTCCCTCTCAGTGTTGTGCGATTCCTCATGTTCATCCTCCCTCCTATTTTCCCCTCCGATTATCATAGTAAATTGTCGCTGGTACCTTTTTTGCACAATTTGTCCAAAACAAATTGCCAAAAATTCGGATTCATTTGACAATTGAACTTTTGTTAAATTCATGACGAACACAATTTGTTTACAATCTTCTTCTTTCCATTATAGACTGCCATCAGCTTTGATACAAGGAGTTAAACAATGACGGTTAGTGGCGGTGCCCATGCATGAATACATTGTGTGTTCAATGCTTTTACAGTGCTGGATCTTGAGTGGTTAAAACAATGTTCTGTATGTTTATTTTGGATTAAATCTGAAATTTTTGTGTTTTTTCTTTCATAAATTTTTATTTCCATAATTGAACGATAATTTCTGTGTACACTGAGGAACAGATAAATGTATGCCAATATATATATTTCCTTATGTGTTCTTTTATGAACTGTGGCAGGAAAAGAGAGAAGACAGAACAATAAGACGGAAGGAAGATACATCTAGAAAAGTAATATATAAGGCTGGCACTCAATTATCAGGTTGTTGCAGGAAAAATTTACATCACATTCAAGTTATATAAAAATGATTTTAATCACATCCACTTAATAGAGATATGCTGAGTACATAAAAGAAAAAAAAAACTTAAAAATAAAATTAAAAAAATTTATAATAACTATAACGATTTTATAAATATAGTAATTTATAAAATCGTATTACTATATAAACCCCAAATAAAAACCTTTATAATCAAATGACGTGCATGTCCACTTTACCAGACTGCGTGGTGTTGCTTATAGGCAAGTGGCTATGCACATCGCATTTGACTACAGTATACATTGTACCACATTAATATGGGTATAGATGGACAGTCCCAAAAGCAGAACACGTTAGAATCCAGCACCAGTAAATGTCCTTTATATTTTCTTCAGTTACACCTGTATTATATCAGTATACTCGCTAGAAGGTAAATCTCCACTTAGTTTGCAAAATCTATACAGTCTAAGATGAGAGTAGCCTTGTTCATAAACACTGTATTGTTGTTGTTACAATGTTGCAAACAGCGCTGTAGATAGTATTAATATCTTGAATAAATGGTTACTTTATTAGTCCGTATAGTCATGAAGCACACTTGCGGGGCAGATGTTATCTCAATGAATAATCTTATAATACCTCTGCTTTACTCAGTGGAGTACTTAGTTGGCAAAAACGAAACAGTCTCAGATGAGAGTAACCTTTCTCATAACACTATTGTTGTTGCAATGTTGCAAACAGCGCTGTAGATAATATTTTAAATGGATGGTTACTTTACCAGACCGTGCAGTCATGGAGCGCACATGCGGGGTAGATGTTACCTCAATGAAGAACCTTGTAACATCTCCGCTTTACTCTGCGTCCCACGTGTTCTCCCACGTGTTGCTAAGTTGCTGATCTTTTCCTGCTCCTGAGAGAAATAGACAAGCGGTGAAGTTCTGGAGATCGAGGAGTGCTCCTCCTTGTTACAGGTGGATAGCGTATGACCCAAAGTTCTCAACACATGGCTGTTGAAACTTCAGTTAACAGCTTATTACAAGCATGGTCGGCACACCCCAAAAAACTAATTTTGAGGATTCCCATTGGGCAGTTCCTGTGTGTACGCAAGATCTGCTCAAGTGAGGAAGACTTCCAAGTACAAGCAAGGGACTTAGGTAACCGATTTGGAAGTAGAGGATATCATGAGCACTCCATAAGACAAGGATATTCAAGGGCCAATAATACCAAACAAGAACTCTTGATCTATACCCTGGGTAAACAGCCACTGGGAGCCAAGGGGAGAAAAGAACTTATTACGATTTATTACGACCTTTTCCCTTGGACATCAAGATGTAAGGAGGGCCCTGGCAAAATACTGGAATGTTCTAAATATGGACACTACTCTCCAGTGTTATCTATCAAAGACACCTAGGATCACATTTAGGAAAAACAAAAGTCTAAAGGATTTACTTACCAAGAGTCATTATATGGGAGTGAAACCTGAATAAGCCTTTGGATCCAAGGGACCTAAGTGGGGGTGTCGGCCGTGTGGAGAATGTGTGGGATGTCCCAATGTAGTTAGAACCACGGTCTTCACAAATTCAGGAGGAGACAAAGAGTATACAGCCGTGGCCAAAAGTTTAAAAAATTACATAAATATTGGAAATTGGAAAAGTTGCTGCTTAAGTTTTTATAATAGCAATTTGCATATACTCCAGAATGTTATGAAGAGTGATCAGATGAATTGCATAGTCCTTCTTTGCCATGAAAATTAACTTAATCCCAAAAAAAACTTTCCACTGCATTTCACTGCTGTCATTAAAGGACCTGCTGAGATCATTTCAGTAATCGTCTTGTTAACTCAGATGAGAATGTTGACGAGCACAAGGCTGGAGATCATTATGTCAGGCTGATTGGGTTAAAATGGCAGACTTGACCTGTTAAAGGGAGGGTGATGCTTGAAATCATTGTTCTTCCATTGTTAACCATGGTGACCTGCAAAGAAACGCGTGCAGCCATCATTGCGTTGCATAAAAATGGCTTCACAGGCAAGGATATTGTGGCTACTAAGATTGCACCTCAATCAACAATTTATAGGCCTTTGAAACGTATGAAGTTCGTGTAATTATATTTCACTACATCACAGAAACAACTGAAACAAAGATCTAAAAGCAGTTAAGCAGCAAACTTTGTGAAAACTAATATTTGTGTCATTCTCAAAACTTTTGGCCACGACTGTACAATTACACAGTCCATCACTTGCAATACCATCAGGGTGATCTACGTAGCAAGTTGCCCTTGTGGCCCTCTTTATGTGGGCTTAACAACACGAGAAATGAAAAGTAGGGTACGGGAACATGTGTTGGGAATACAAGCAGCAAAGGAGGAACAGGATGTCTCCATGTTAAAAACTATTCCCAGGCATTTCAAGCAGCACCACAACAGCGATGGTCGTCTATTGCAGATGAGAGGGATTGATAGAGTAGACTTCAATGTTAGGGGGGGCAATGCGAGGCGCCTTCTGGCACAATGGGAAGCACGTTGGATATTCATACTGAACACGGTGACTCTACATGGACTTAAAGGGAACCTGTCATCAACTTTATGCTGACCTCACCAGCATCATAAACATTGCAGCACAGGCCTGGAAAAAAGTCAAATCTACCTGAGAAGAGTCCTGGTTATTCCTAATCTCCTGCTCTCCCTCCATCTGCCGATGATTGGCAGTTCTCTCCTAGAGAGGAAGGGAGAAAACTAGGTAGAAGACTGTCAGTCATCAGCAGGAGAGCAGGAATCCATCAATAACCAGGACTCTTCTCAGGTGGCTGGGACTCTTCCAGGCCCAGTCTGCAATGATTGTGATCTTGGTTCTTGGCAACCACTTACTTTTAACTTATAAATGACAGACCTCTGAAATCAACTCAAATATCTCTACTTTATGCTTTCAGTAGTATGGGCAGCATAAAGTTGATGACAGGTTCCCTATCATTGGCCGCTGGATAGATTGGGGACATCGCTAGATACATCACAACGTGCACAAATATTCTCCTCTATTGTATAGATGTACTGTATGGGATTATCCAAGTGAACTCGAGGATGCACTTTATTTAATACTGTGCAATGAATCACATTATGGTTATACCTGGACTTATTATAGTTCATGAAATGTATTATCAATCATGTATTAATTATTAAATTGGGGGATGTATGGATATATATTTATAGCTTTTATCATATGTACTAAATTGTGTCATTTTACTATTGATTATGTAAATTTGACGATGCACTTTATTTAGCTAAATGCAACTAATCACATTTTGTCACACCTAGGATCTGTTAGAGTTTATAAAATGTATTATTAATCATGTGTTAATAATTACAACTAATTTGGACATGTATGGACATATGCGTAGTTTTTTGTATGTCACTTTATATTTTTTTATATGTTATGATTCATGATATATGTGCACTTTTTCACTGTCACTTTTTCTCATTCATCTCCACTCCCACTTTAATGTTGACTATCCATCTGCAGTTCGGTATTTGGCACTTTATGCAATGACCCTATGTACTCCATGCGGTGACTTCATACCCCTATTTTTGTATGATTGAATTACACTCTGGCGTTTATACTGTCTGTAATCCATTGTGTGGCAATTCTAGCCTCATGTGTATTTGCACCTCCAACTGATTTTAACTAATATTTTATGTATCATGTACTAATAAAGATATATATTTATTATTTCTTATCCGGATTGGCCGTTGTTTGTGTTGAGTCTCAGATGAGTAACCTTTCTCATAAACACTGTATTGTTGTTGTTGCAAACAGCGCTGTAGATAATATTTTAAATGGATGGTTACTTTACCAGACCGTGCAGTCATGGAGCGCACATGCGGGGTAGATGTTACCTCAATGAAGAACCTTGTAATATCTCTGCTTTACTCTGCGTCCCACGTGTTGCTGAGATGCCAATCTTTTCCTGCTCCTGAGAGAAATAGACAAGCAGTGAAGGTCTGGAGATCGAGGAGCGCTCCTCCTTGTTACAGGTGAATAGCGTATGACCTAAAGTTCTCAACACATGGGTATGGATGTTTCGATGTGTACTGTTAATTCTTTAAAATTCCAGACGCATTTTGGAGCTACGTAGTACCTAGGGACGAGACATTTCCAGGGTCCGATCCGAGATCCAACACGAGACAAACTGTTCCGCATAGAAGTTTCCCACAGGCAGTCTCTAGAGATGGATTGAGGAAGTCAGAGGTCAAGCACAGGCAGTCTGGAAGAATGTGAACAGCAACATACACCCGGGTTGTCAAAACAACAGTGGGCACTGACCAGCCAGGGAGATCACCTCCTAAACACCTGCTAGCCAATCACAGAGTGCCATGTGTCTATTCCTCATAGGCCATATGATTATCCTAATCCCTGACATTTGTGCGGCCTTGGCTGGTCTCTGATCACCTAAGCCATGCCTGCCCTCTAATCTACTAGAGCTTATGTACAGGTATATTCCCCGTCAGCGGCCGGTGTAGCGAATAAGATGCGCGTATGTCACAACCAGACAGCTGAGAAGCTCTGACAGAAGCCTTTCAGAACCTCCTCCTTGAGTTTTCTTTGTTTTGGTTTTCAGTTCCTTATCTCGTTAGCCTCTCTCAGCTGTCATGTAGTTGGACTGATTGTATCCCTTTAAATTCCTCCCCATAATGCATTAGTGTGCGGTTTATACAGCTTCCTGGAGTGTGTGTGCATGCTGATCCTATTTCCCATTCTTTTACAAGTTAAGTGCTGTACATTCATTTGTGATTTTCTGTTTGCTGGATCCCAGGTGACCCTGACTCCCTCCGTGTCTAGTGTAGGGAGCCGGTGGTCGTGTCCCTTCACTATTGTAGGGTGTTCAGGTGTTATATAGTCGAGGTACGAGGATATGCGATCATCCACCATTGGGAT